>NC_142796.1:5974002-6336502 GCF_049724085.1 Artemia sp. Qi Xiang Cuo | reverse complement strand
AGGCTTTGTAAATAGTGCGATATAAAAGAAGCAGTTTTAATTATATTAGAAAATTCCCTTTTGTGAAGTAATTAAGGTATAACACGTAAAAACGTTCCCTCTGAAACAGCAATTTTACGACAAGCCAGAAGCTGTAACTTACACCAAATGGACGAGATATTTAAATCATTGGATTCGTTAGTCTCAGATCTTCCCCGATCCAGAAATATAACATTATTTAGACTTCTTTCCTGGAGAAGGAGTAGAGAGGGGGGTACCAGCCCCGTACGAACACCGTGCTGCCATCTACAATTTAGTGTAACGTTGACAGTACATAATTAATGGTTTTTGTCACTGAGAATGGAAAAATAGAATTTTCCTCACTTGAAAAACAGGATTTTTCTCACTTTTATTGATGTTTCTTGGACGGTTATGAGCATTAGTCAAATTATTTGTTGTTTTCATGTATGTCAACAGCAATTTATGTCTGTTTTTATGGTTTTTCTCACTGAGAATGAAAATACAGGATTTTTCTCACTTTGATGGATGTTTCTTGGATGGTTATGAGTATGAGTGTTAGTCAATTTATTTGTTGTTTTTCATGGATGTCAACAGCAATTTATGTCTGTTTTAGGGTTTTTATCAATTGATTACATAATATCTCCGAAGAGTACAGTAATTTATGGATGTTTTATGGTTTTTCTCAGTGAGAATGGAAAAACAAGATTCTTCTCACTTTTATAGACCTAGGAATGGGAAACAGGAAGTACACGCATCCTTTTCAACCAATCAGAGAGTCGGGTACAACTACTTCAAAGACAATAATATGGCTGGGTTCAAATTAGCGGGAGTGGCTCGCAGAGAATATAAGGAAAGGATTTTTTGTATATTTTTTTTTTTAGTCTGTTAATAGAATTAAAAGGAGTGAGAAGAAGAACAGTTTGACTTTACTCATTTGGATATATATTTGTGTTGATGATGATGACGAGTGGAATGTTTACCCTATTAGAAGTTGATACTGGAGTTGATGGCAATAATACAAGAGCACCAAACATTGCGGTGGAAATCACGAGAGGATCACGACTTTGTCTGGAATGGGATGAAGTATATGCAAGATATGTGATATCCTTGAGCAAATTTAAAATGGAGGATCAATTATGTTTTGCTGCAAAAGTTGATATAGCACATGTGAATAGACTTCAATGTGCTTTAAGTTCATTAGTGAAACATATCGAACACAATAAACTGTATCGCTAATTGTACATGCTTACTATTGTAGTTGTTTTAATTCTTCAATGAAATTTTTCTGAAATCGAATATGTTCCTTTTCTTTTCTCGTCAGGTTAGAATGCTAGGGCAAACGATTCATGGCCAGTCTAGGGTCAGCAGTAAGATTGAAAGGTTTGAAAAATGAATAAATTTAAGTAAGAGAGAATTAGATCAAATCTAGTGTTTATGGAAAAACATTTGATTTTGGATGATGATTTTCTTGAGTTATCTCTTCAACGCAGGATATTCTCTCGTCAGGCACACTTGACAATATAATGAAAACTGATTCTCCCTCCTTGGACCATTGTATGAAACTTTTACGATGTGAGCCAAGTGCCAAATTACACATTTTATTGATATAGTAATTAGAACAAGGCAGACTCATATTCTAGGTGTACATCTCAAAACATTAACAATGGACTGAATGTGGGTTGAGCCCCACCACCATTTAAAAGAGGTAACGTCACAGAGCTACTCCTGTCTCGTTCCTTCACCCTCAGTTGATCTGTCAGTAGGGACGAACAGTTTTATTTTGGCTGTGAGAGAGTTGACATTGGACACCAATAATTTTTGTATATATTTCCACTATGCATATATGCTCTTTGTAGTATGATTGAGTGTGAAAAATACAAAATTACTGATGACCATTATCAAAATTTCAAATTATGAATCCCATGTAATTTATATAGAGACTATGCAGTACAAATGAAAGGATGTAATTCATGTCTTGAAGAGGTGTGTGACTCTCACCCTAGAGGACATCTGTGCTCCAATTGTCACTATGATAAATGTGATCAGTGGGAGAATACTTACCCCGCTATGATTGGAAAGAATCCCAAGCGTGATTTTAGTTTATTTCTACGAGATTGGTATCGTCGTGGATTTAAATTATTCTGGGAAGAGGAGTCATGTCTAAAATCTAACTGGTGGACTAATAAGACAATTTTTTCTTTACATCATCGCTGTAATGATACTACCTACTACGACTATAAACCAATTGATTTTTATTTAGGTGCTACTAATTTTGATTCGTCACTTGAAATCACTCTATTGGATATTACTTCAAATAGACAGATTGAAACTCGTGAATTTCATAATATGAATGCAAATAGTATCATTGACTATACAAAGAGATATGACAAGAGTAAAGTTAAATTGTACTGTAGAAAATGTGACCCTGACTTTGTAGTCAATCAAGATCAATATACAGTGAATCCAAATGATTTACCAGCATTAGTGGCTCATGACAGTTGCCTTTACACCGAAGAAGAAATCTAAAGTGAAGATTTAAAGAGATTGTTGTATATATATGCATTTTATTAATAAACAAATTCACAAACAATTTTTAAGCACTTTACTCTTAGGGCACTGAAATCACTATTATATAAGTCTGAGAGGATATTTTCCACTAGAAAGTCGTTCAGACGTGGATTGTCACCATAAATGCGGATAAACTGCTCGTAAGTATAGCCGCAGCATCGGAACACAAAATATAGTAGTGCATGGAAGCCAAAGATTTTAGTCGTTAGATCTTGCACCCTCTTCCGATTTTGAATAATAGTTTTCCCACTGCTCTCAATATAGTTGCTGATGTGAGGTGTGTAGAAGGTATAGGGTAGACCAAGAGGATCAAAAAATGCAATCGTCTTCATTGTTTGAAAGATGGACAGCCAATAACCCGTCGGCACAGTCGACGGACTGCTATTAACCATAATTAAGCTATTGTTCGCACTTTGAATTTTTCCAAGATAGTCCGAGGGCAGATAATAGGATTTGTACTGGGACATGTAGGGATCCATATTAAATACATTGATTATTTGACTGGTTTTCATGGCGCCAAGTCTAGTAGAACACTGCCTTCGGGAGTGATTTCCCAATAGGTTTCATATTGATTTAGTGAGATTAATGCAATACTCTCAGCCTATGGGTCAGCAAATGTACAATCTAAACGCACACTCCCCGTACGTAGTATACTCATATCCTGTGTGCCAGACAAATCTAGTACAATGATACCATGTGTTTTAGCAAACATATCTTCGGTTATACCATTTTCAAATAGTTGCGAATCATGATCTAGAGTTTGCTTGGTCAACTCATACAATGTTCTAAAGGATTTATCAAAAGATGGATTGTAGAGTGGGATGCCGTTTACTTTGCACACAAGAGATGAAAGTCCAAACATCTCGAATTTATGTGGGCATTCAGTCCACGATCCTATTGCACTAGCGCTTTTTAAAAATGCCAAAGCGAGTTTTGACGGAATTTCACCATTGATAAAGGATGATTCGGTGAAGGTGCGTGATCCCATGGCAATATGACGTTGATTGGTGATTGAATGAGGAACAAGTAGTTTAATATAATTTCCATTGGCTCTCAGTTTTTCCACTGCCAAAGCAACAGAACTCATAACCTGTTGTTTACGTGCATGATGCATTACCAATGTTAGGGAGAGACTTACATCAGGATGGACAACAAGTTATTTTCTCAATATGAAATAGGAGGGTGCAGGCGTCAGTTTTATATCCACTTTAACATTGGGTGGTAGCCATTGGGGTATATCAAATATTTCATGACAGGTTTTTCCATCTAGATGTAATTCACTAGTAGTAGCATTTTTAAGTGCATCTGTACTATCAGTATTAGTAATATATTCATATCCATTGGAGGTGCCTCTCAATTCCTCGTATGACTTGGGTGCCATCAGCATAAATTGCATATAGCTTGTAGAATTTGAGAGATTATTGCTTGTGCTCATCAGCGTGTCTTTGATATAGAATCTGATCTAACGAGATAGACTGTGTAAAATACTATTTTCATAGGTTAATCTATTGGTCTGAATTGGTATTGTATTATCGGATATCCGGACTTTCATTTGTGAATTCTAAAAATGTCGAAAACATGTCCATGAGGTAGTTTTCATTGGAATAAATTTGAAAGTGGATATTAGCGGAGAGGGGTTGTTGAGGATAAAATTGTTCATAGTACCCATGCTTGACAGTCACATCAACCTTTTCAGCATTGAATATATTCAATGAGAAAGTGATTGAAGGTTGAGAATTCTTATGCGGTAGGTAGGACATCTTAGGAAAAGAAATCCAGTTTCGATCTAACAATTCTCTTCCTGGGGATTCTTCTTCTGCTTACAGTACGTGTTGGCTTTTTCCTTCTGTTCTTTGACAGTGGTGATGTCTTTCGTTTCCGACCTGAGTAGAGACTGATGAGTGATGCATTGTTTCTCGACCTTTTTAAACCTTTACCATTTTGTTTTAATCGCTCGCCAAGGGTTTGCGCACTGGACCTAAGATTTTCCGTAGCACTTTTTTTAAAATCCTTGCCAGAGCCCCAATCGTATAGTGTAGAGGATGCAAAATCTGTCGCAGCCGGTACAAGATATTTTCTAGCCAGTGGTAGTGAAGAGCGAAACAGCTTAGCAAACCAACTGCCAAGACCACAGCCGGACATTGTAGTACGCCCTTTGTAATAGTCCATTCCATTGCCCTGTCGTCTTGGGCCAAGAGTATTAACATAGCAGTCAATATCAGGACAGGTGAATGCAAGTTTTCTATTAGACATCTTGTTGTTCTTGAACGATGGGCCAAAAATGACATGTACCCAAAGGCGAACCTTTTAAAATTGCAGTGGGATTACCTAATTCAGTTCTTAGTGTTAACTGACAGAGTTCCAAATAGGAAGTGTTTACGGGAATATACTGAAGATGCTATATATTGTAGTGGTGAATATGTTCTTGATTGGTTTTTCGTTCAAGAACTCGTAGGGGGGGGGAACATTTGAATTAACAACACGAGATGTTTCCACAAATGAGGCGTAGAGAAATATACACGTGTCTGTGGAGAAGGCAGGCGGGTAGTCAGCAAAAATGAAATTAGTGTTTCCGGCACTTTTACCGTTGATTATATCGAGCTTAAAGCCAAAAACATCCTTTAGATTTTCATTGAGAATAACTTTTTCATTGACCACAGGTAAACTAATCTATATTTTACCCTCCCCCTTAGAATAGCTGAAATAAAAAGCTTCTTTTTTACGAGCGGAAATTGTTTTCTTAATAAAACGACATAAATCGTTCATGCAGTTGAGTTCCTCGTAGGGTAATTCAATGTATGGATAATCCATCCAATTGATCTTTTGAATTTGTTCTTGATCACTTGAGGGTGGTGGCGGCAAATCATAGGGTATGATTTTTATTTCATATTTACGATCTTTTCTCAGGCTATCGTAGGTATTTGTGAGAATACAGTCGACAAGAGATACTTTATACTTTCCGTCATCGAATTTGATAGCGGGGGAGGGTTTCGTCCAAAAATAACTTTTTCAATTCAGATCATTGTAGAGAGGATAAGAAACATTGGACATAAATGTCACATAGAAATCATTAGGCATTGTTAATATCTTCAGCACTAACCCAAGAATTAAAATCTGTGCTGTATCCTAGCCAGCGAACAAGCAACTGTCACTTGCCCCTACGAGTACGACTCTTTAATATCTTTTCAATTTGATAAATTTCACTAGTGTTTCTAACTTTTTGCAGTTCATATTCATAAAAACCGCCGATAATCTCATCATCTTTGGTGTCTCGCAGTCGATATGTCATGGGCTCGGTGTCCAGGATTTTGGACACTTTAACAAGTTCAGTGCTCCATTAATAATTCCCATTTTCAAAAATATTGGTGGTTCTATTAATTCGAACAGTATCACCAACATTGAATTTCATCTTCACATTTTTTTTTTCTTTTTCACCATTGGAGTATTGCTTTAGAAAAGCATCAAATGTATTTTCACTGCAATGAACTTCCCGAGGGCTTGAGTTGGACAGAGATCGATGAGGTCGATGGTTGTATATCCGCATGATTTTATCTAAATCCTGAATAAAAGCAGATGTATTTTTCAGCGTACAATATCTTGAAATTAATAGACCAATCGTTCTTATTAATCGATCAGCCAATGCAGCCTTTATCGGGCTGTGACTATGATAAAATGTTGTATTATATTTCAATAGAACCTTTTGCACATGGGGATTAACAAATTCACTACCACGATCCGATTGAATTTTTCTATAGCAATCCTGTTCAAGAATACTTTCAATAACCCGAGCAACTTCAACACCTCTCTTTTACTGTAATGGGATGGCATAGGCTTAGCAACTAAAGACACTGATTGCCACCAGAATATATTTGTAGGGTGAATTGTGACACCGTTGAATTGCATCTAAAGTTAAAAGATCCGTTTGCATTGTATGCAGAGGGAAAAATCTTTAGTTTGTCGATATTGTTTGCCACGAAGCCTGTGATTCCGATGCAGTGTGTAACTCAGTTCATTCTGTAGATACTCTTTTGCTTTTTTTAATGTGCTGTCAGAGACAACTGTTGGTAAATGCTGTTGGTGTTGGTGCTGGTGTTGTTGGAGGACTATATTCTCTTAGTTTCTTTAGAATTTGCCTATCACCAATATTAACTTTGTAGAAGTTTGATGAATTAGTAAAGGTGTAGAGATTTTTTAGAAAGGATAAAAGTCCTGCGTGAGTCGTTACCACTTAACAAAAATTAGCAAGAGGATCATAACTCTTTTTCTGAATTGAAACTCTCACTCCAGTGCCATCAACTTGAACTTGATGTTCATCACCTGCCTGCATAAGATAAGATATTACTCCTCTACTCTGTTCATGATAGGTCACTGACAATAGGTTTCCAATTTTCGATACAATTGAATTCAATTCCTTCTCCTTTGATTGCACTGCTGCTGCAGAATCTTGAGATGTTTCCTGTTTAGAGGGATCGGTAACGGCGGCGGGCCTCTCACGATAAGGTCTATGTTTGTCCACACGTCGCAATGCATCTTGAAGTAAAAGCAGTTTTTCGTCGTCAGCAATATTCTCATCATTATTGAATTTGCTTAGTTTGTCTTTAAAATATTCGACGGGCGATAGGACAAGTTCAAATGGTGTCAATTTATAGGGTTTTGCCATTCTCTAGAGAAAACTGTTTACAAGTCCTTCAATTTTTGGCAGTAAAAGTGTGAAAAAGCTACCACCCGCTTGAAGGAGACGTTTTCTTTTAAAAAAATTTTCCTTGTTTTTACAAGCGAAGGCGCGTACAGGGGAATGATGTTGCTTTGTCTGTTGTCTAGCACCTTATGGCAGTTGAACATTGACCTCAGTCAAATTTAAACAAAGTTCAGATATTAGATTAATGAAATCATTGTCGACACCATGTTTGAGTATAGCCTTCCTGAGTGGAGGTTTTGAAGTGACTAAAACGGAAAATAAATGCCGTTGTTCGTGTAGTTTCTTCAGTGTCATAATGTCAACTAATAGCCTTTTCTACTATTCACCGGAAGATATACTGTAATTTCTTTGTCGAAAATGTCAGTGACCACACGTCGATCCTCGGTCGTGCTTTTATTAAGATCTAGAAAAATGTAACCGTAGGGCTTATTAGTTACCTGAGTGTACGCTGACTGCAGAAATTTAGGAGTGCCTGGATATATTTCTTTATTGAGAGTTATTAGCGAGCTAGAATCACGAACAAATCGATATATAATATAGATGGTGCAATTCAAAGCAAGGGTTCGCATACATTTGCTCTGATGAAACAGATTGTGTAGAAATAGGGTTATGGAAATCTGTTCATGGTCGAAGCGAACGGTGAACCATTTTAACACTTCCTGTGAGAACTGCTCTATACATTCAGGCAAATTATCAATAATCTATCACGAGCTTGGTTCAATACCATGGAAAGCGTAAAATACTCGCAATAATTGTATTAGTATTGCTGTGGCCCTGGATTTTATTTGATCATAAAACTCCAGTCAAGTACCATAGCAAAGTAGACTCTCTTTGGTTTTTCCAAAAATATTTTCTGATAATTTTGAATTATTTTAGCTAAAAGTGTTGTTTTGCCCGACATTGATGGCCCACACAGAAACGATCTGAAGGGTATTTTAAATTGATACATTCTGTTGCTGCTGTGGCTGATGACAGTTGGACTACAACTAACCGTAAATCATACTTGTTTAATGAATAAGTAGTACCAGTAGCAATAATTTTCCCATAGATCTACCTGGTACGTTAACAAGAACAACAAAACAATATTTCATGGTCATTTATTCAACATGAAAACTATTTGTTCAACATGAACAACAACAACATAAGAATAACACTTGTTCAACAAGAACCTGACAAAAAAAACATTTCAAGATCATTTATTCAACATGAAAACTCTATTTTTTCAACATGAACAACAACGATAAAAATGAAACTTTATGTAAAACATAAAAAAAAGAAAAAAAACACTTTTGTTCAAACATGAACAGCAAGAACAACAACAACGCTAATTGTCTTAAAAAAACACTTTTTGTCCAGCATCACTTTATGTACATTAGCAAACACACACTATTTGTAAATCACTTGAAAACAACAAAAAACACATGAAAAAAACACTTAAAAAAATTACAGCACAGTTGAACATTATGAATTTAAAATGGGGTCCCCCCCACCCGGGAGCCGCGGGGCCGGCCGCGGGCGAGACCCCCCCCCCGGGCGCCGCGAAGGCGAAGCCGCGGGCGGGAGCCACGGGGGCGAAACAGTACAATATTCGTCGTCACTGCAGGTTAGGTTGGGTCAGTGGTGGTTAGGTTGGGTTAAGGTGAGATAGGGTTAGTTAATTTATGAAAGGTTAGGGTTAGTGGTTAGAGCATTTAATTTATGAAAGGTTAGTGGTTAGTCGTTAGGTTAGGGTTAGTGGTTAGGTTAATTTATCCAGACCCAATTGTTTGCACGATTCTATGCATTCCACACAGTCTTGAATAAGGTAGTGTCCATGTGGAAGCACACTTAAACAATTCTCAACCATCAAGAACTTGTCAGTTATATTCGGCATTGCATTTTTTACATTCTCACAACACTATTTTTATACTGTAGAGATCGAATTGCAAGCGCTTTTACTCTTGGAATTAAAACAATTTCTAAACAGTCTCTGTTTGTGCTCATGTTGAAACTACTCCCAACAAAATGCGCAGGCACCCCTTTACACGTCTACTTTTTATCCCAACTATGAGTTTCAACGCAATAAACCTTAGGACCCGGGACACCCCCCTGGATATCAAATCACTCCCCGTCTCTGATTTTAACATTAGTAGTTGGTTGGGGGCTTGACGTTTCACCAACTCGGGGTAGAGGGACGGATTCCAGTTGGTGAAATCCTTCCGTGAGCTGATGTGTTCCCCATTTTCTAATATCACCCAATAAATCCTCGGTTTTTATCTTTAACAGCAGAGAATCTGTATCCCCATAGTAAACTTGAACCTCCCCCTCCCGTGGCCATTGCACCTTGCACACACTGTAAAAAAACGACAACATGAACTTTTTGGAAATTTCAAGTACTGTACTACCTCCTGCTATATTCTTGTTCAGTACCACATTTCTTTTTTCCTGTGTAGAAGAACCATGCCAGCCTCTATGCTCGTGAACGATGTAAAATTGGGGTCAGCAATAATTCGTGCACACTCTAGATGGTCAGTTACGATGTCGCAGCGAGATCTGTTGCGTACGCTTTCACACATTTTGCAAAACGCTGAATTTAGAATGAGTTTGTACAATTCCTTCTCTACTTTGGAGCTGGCCCTAGAGTGTTTATCAATAAAAGTGTCAATAAACGTCTTCAAATATGGTTTCTGATTGAACTGCAGGGCCCTATGTATTTTGGTGATCTTGAAACCATTGTTCACCCTTCAGTGCAAAATCACATGGTGAACAACAATATTCTCCTTAGGGTCCAAATCAGCAATCAGTTTTTGTTTAGAGGGGGTCCAGTGCATCCCCATATCCTCAACCAATTATCGATTGTGGGGGCTCAGTGAGTCCCTGATCACAGGTCAATTGACACAGGAAAAAACAAAATCTCTGACTGAATCGTGAAGCGCCAATGAAATGTGCCCGTAACATCAAAGAACCATTCTTATAGCCCATAGTCTTCAATGATGTTGATTTCAGATTGTACGCAAAGATTATCAAACCATCTAAAGTTCCAACACGGCACAGAGTAGTGTGACATCGCCAAGACGCATAACGAGTTCGCGTCCAAGACCACTGCATTTGACTTTGCACCGGTGCTTTGTCCACTCGGATCGGTTGACAAGACGCGATCCCCATGAAAAACATACCCTCCCCTCATTAAACACTCTACAAAAAGGTGTTGATCTACATCAGTGATTAGGCCTATATCCTCTCTACTGATATTTAAAATCAAGTCAATCACTAAATGTGCTACGGAAAAACAATAGCCTGTATTTAGCCTGAACTCAGAATAGATTTGGTCTGTGTTCTTACAGACTAAATCCAACTGAATTAAAAGGTCACTGGCCAAGTACAGTCTACAATACTCCCACCCATTTTTACAATTCCCGTTAGACCACACCTTCTTGGCAAACTCATAGTCCTCGTCTGTGCATTCACTGTTGGTGAGTGAATTGTAAAAAGCTTCAATTGGAGGTAGTTTCACCTCGCTTAAGAGAGCGCCAGAACAGTAATAATAATATGCGTATACACCTTTACAGGTCAATAGGTCATATATTTCAATGTCTGGAAAGTGCTGTTTAAGCAAAGGAAAGCTATCAAAATTGTCCCTTTTCTGCACTTGAATCAATTGACTCAATGCCTTGGGAAAAAAACTAAAGGAATCTAAAAACCTGATTTTATTCCAACACATATGCCCATTATTTACTACCTGCCATTTCAGCTCGAGAAGCAACAACTTCTCGGCCGATTTGGGAATGATGTTATAGGTAAATGAATTATTTACCCAAGAACCGTCTGATCCTCTTAATTCCCTATGCGTACGTGAAAGTGTAGTTTCTATAAATTTTAAGCCGTAATTTGCATTGTGAATAAAATCTGGAATAAAATATTGTCGGCTAATGTTGCGATTAAATTATTTTTGTGCAACCACTCTAAAGGTACTACCCCCAGCGGAGCGCTCCTGCCCCAAGTGAGTTTGGTCTCTGACTTTCCCCTTCCCCCCTCTTTTCCCTTTAGTCCCCTTATCCCCCTCTTCAAACTCCCCCTTACAAACCCAGCATATGTTTTTATTTTTAATCGCTAGACGATCCTCTGCAGACAATAACATAGTGTAATACGTATTTCTCAAACGGGAAATAGCGCCATTAGCTGTGCCAATTAATTTAGTCAGTGCCTTGATCATGCACTCTCCCTCAACAAATGTTTCTACTATTTCTAACAACTGCATGGTGTTAGAACTGTCTCTTTGGGCGTGGGCATAGGACACTGCAATAGCTTGATGTTCTTTGACTCGGTTTGGATATCGAGGATCGTTCACTTCCACCAGCTTAGCTTCACAATCCAAAGATATTTTGTTGCTCTGGAGGAGAGTGTTTTGAAAATTTTTGAAACGTAAAATGGCCCTATCCCCTGAAACCGTTTCCACTGACTGATAGCCATGCCGTCTACAGTGCTTCATATGATCCCGTAGTTTTATATCGCTACAAAATTGTGTTAGGCATGTTGGACAGAAGAAACGTACCCCTAGATCCCTACCACCCCCCAGAACTCTACTCATGTCTGTAATTGGGTTAAAATGTCCAATTGAATTGGCAAGGTCACTAGATGGTGGTGTGTACAACAACCAAACCCAATGTTTGACCAGTTCAATCGACGGACCCCTTACTGGGAACACCACCCCCTTCTTTTTAGAACGAAACCCAATTTCAAATTCAGTTTCATACTGAACCACAGTAACGCCGATATTTAAATGGGCATTGGCCCTTTCAAAAATATCAATGGACCTAAGCATTACTGGGTATTTTACCTCTAAACAAGTGAAATCTAAAATGAGGAAATTAAACCCATCCCTCTTTTATACAACCCAGCGATCTAAATTTGCCTTGGTAACGCCCTCTGATAGAGACTGAAAAGCTGACCAGTGGGAAGCGCACTTGAAACGTTTATGTCCTGTTTCAAAAAAAATTTATTGGAAATCACGACAACCTAATATTTCAGGATTTTATTTTAAAACTGTACCCCTCTCACCACCACCCCCTCTTAAAATAAAGTCTTTCCTAAATTTACAAATATTAACACTTAAATTTTCAACATAAAGAACTACCGACCCGCTCCCATTTTCGTTATAATTCTCGAGATGCGTAATAATATGACCTATCCACTCGGAAAAAGCACCCTCAAAATTCTCTAGATTTGGATTAGTCAAACGCATCTCGGTATGTACATAATGGTGGTAAACTTCACTTTTTCCCTCATTTAAATAAAACACATATAAAACAATAGAAACCTTAATTGAATCCCTACCACCCCACAATTGAATTTGGTTCTCCAGCAGTGCACGAATTCTATCTAGTCGAGCACTATTTCTACCGGGTCAAACACAAAATTACCACACAAAAGCGAATTAAAAGGGTCACCAAAAGTTGCAGTGTAGACAACTATTGTATTTAATATTGTGTTTGATAGCTGAAATTCGGGAAAAGTCGTAAATTGGTTATTACCCCCCTCCTCCCCTCCCCCTCTTGTATATTATTATCAACATCCCCTTCCCCACCCCCACCTCCTCCTCTTGTATATTATTATCAACACCCCCTCCCCCACATTGTTCAATAATAGGGATATGGGAAGGCAGTTCATTCGATTGAAGTGGAACTATGTTATCTGGGGCTAGAGGAGGGCTCCCTGTTAATTCCCAGGTAAAATCATCTAAAAGCTGCAAGGTGTTTGGACTCAGCAAAGGTAAATCCCCATGCTCAACTGCGCTATAATCAACATTAAAAAAATCAGCTAAAAAGTCATCAATGTTGTCTGGAATAAATTCAAGTGAATTACCATGCCATTCACCGATAGTAGATGCTTCATTGTTGTTGTTGTTGTAAAGCCCCATATGCGCGTCCTCTCCTTCTCCAACTGATGAGCAGCGGGAGATGGCGAAGATGGAACCAGAACGACCTATAAATGAAAAATAGCTTATTTTCATAGTGTCCAAATCACCCCTATTTTTGAAAAATTGGATTATTATTGCTTAAAAACACACTTAATAGCAGTAGCATTTGATTAATACAAAACTCAATATGTTCTGCAAGTTCCAGCTAAATACAATCTAAAACATTACATGGTAGGTTTTGAAATGGATAGTCTAACTCATGCAGATCATCTTCTGAAAATACCTTATTTTAAATGTGTCTAAACCGGCCTCCTTTGACATTACATTCGTTAATACAAGTCTGTTATTTTCAAGATATTCAGGAAAATGCAATTAAATGGGAACCGTTAACTCTTATTGAATGTCTCCCCAAAATCTTGGCAAGTTATAATTGAAAGTTGTCAACAATATTACGCAAATTAGAATCCGTATGTGTAAGAGATAAATATATCTTTGTCCTTCAAATTGAGTGGGGAGAAAACAACTTTAGCGAAAAATATCTTTTAAAATCTCTAAAAAAATTTTACAGTGTTGAAAAAAAAAGCGAAAAGAAAAGGCCTAAAAAGATGGAAGAAATAGGTAGAAACGAGAGGCGAAAATGCTAACATTTGCAAATTCCAGCTGTATTTGGGTACCGGATGGTCCTGGCATAGCATGCTGGAGGGCAACCTCCTGACCTAGCGTAGGTGGGGCAGCTTTTAAAGGTCCATGGAAAACGGATGGGCAAGCAAGCGCAGATTGGGCTGGCAACACTTGTTTGGGAGGCCTTGGCCGGCGATCATACTGTACAACTGGCACCTTCGCAGGGGCTGCCTCGTCCTCTCTTGCTCTCTTCGATCGAGGGGGGACAATACATCCTTAACAATTAGCCTTAAAGAAAAAAGATTGTATTGAAATAATTTCCCCCTTTTTTACAGAAGTAAAATTAGTACCCCCATCCCCATGGCCCCAATTTTGTATAGATAGCATTTATCACTAAGAAGCCCCCTCCCCCTAAGCCAAATGAAAAGCAAAAAGGCAGTTTATATCGCAAAGGATTTTGCTACTTATTATGAGCGGGATATAATGCATGTTTTGGCTTCGCTAACCTAATTCAGCAGACTGAATACATGCACTTGTTATGATTCAAAGGGAGAACGTTATATTTTATCAGGTTGAAAAAATAGAGAGAAATAAAATTTAAACTTACATTTGCAAATTCCGGCTGTATTTGGGTACCGGATGGTCCTGGCATAGCATGCTGGAGGGCAACCTCCTGACCTATCTTAGGTGGGGAGCATTTTAAAAGTCCATGGAGAGCGGAAGGGCAAGCGAGCGCAGATTGGGCTGCGGCTTGGGCAGGCACCACTTGTTTGGAAGGCTTAAACCAGCGACCATATTGCTTAACTGTCGCCTTCGCAGGGGTCGCATCATCCTCCCTTGCTCTCTTCGATGGAGGGGCCGCAATATATTCTTCACTATTTGCCTTAAAAGAAGAGAAAAAGTTAGTATCGAAATAATTTCCCCGTTTTTTACAGAAGAAAAATTAGTATCCCCATCCACCTAACCATAATTTTGTCTAAAAAGCATTTATCGCGAAGAAGCCTCCTCCCCTAAGCGAAAGGCAAAGCAACAAGTAAAGTTTAAGAAAAATGCTGTTATTTTTTACCTTGTTGAGAAATTGGTTTTATTGTTCCCGTCTAAAGGCTTTAAAGTAGAAAGGATTGTTAGCCCAGTAGCTTATAGGCATAAATTTACGATCTTGGATGTAAATGGTATTCAATTTACAGATAATAAAGCTATCTTTTTCTAAGAAATTTCAGCCCCTTACTTTTCACGCGAAGAAACAGTTTGTTTTCACATTATAATGATTGCGATAGAATTGAGGCATAGCCCCCCCCTTTTTTAAAAAACGTCCTAAAAAAATATTGTTAGACCACAATTTTGGAGATAAGTCATGTCTCTACTTCCATAAAGGTTGCATAGGCTTAGCTTAATTATCGCAATATCTTTCTGCTTGCAAGTGTTTTAATTTGATGGGAAAAACAATCCTTTTTGCTAGGCCGCTATCGTAAACAAACAGGAAAAGGGTGACAAACTAATTATAACCTTGCGGTGTGCTTATGTCAAAACAGAGGGGCTTAATGCCTAATAGTTGACGGATGTTGTCTGTCGCTTTTAGCTAGAAATATAGAAAGCATGAATTTTATCGAAAAAAGAGGATTATTTCTATTGCGAGAATTAAAGTTGTAAACTATGGGGGGCTTACATGGTAAAAAAGAGCATATTTTACGTTATCTAACGACTATAAAGATAGCATGGTGGAGTTTGTATTGGAGTGAGAGGGGGGGTTTACCTGAATATATTGGAAGGGTGACCAAGGAAAATAATTTTATATTGAGAATAAAAATGAAAATGTACTAAAACAGAACTCACATTGTAAATTATGGTTGCCAAGGCTTCTAACTCATCAATAATATTCATTGTTATATCCTTAGTGTCACAGAACTTTCTGATAATTTAATCATAATGCATGTCCGTTATATATGAAATCTCAAGGGCGAATTGCGATGTATTGGGGAAACCATATGTAAGCGACCCTCTGATTGGCTTAGAAGGAGATGTAATCTACTCTCTGATTGGTTTAGAAGGAGACACGTGATCCTGTTTCCTATTCCTGGATCATAACATTCTCCGTAGCGTACACCTGGACGAACAACAACAACAAATCAATTGACTTTGGAAATTTAGTTCCCATAGTCGAGCCCTGAATCTATACATTCCCCCTAGCGTACACCTGGATGAACAACAACAACAACAACAACAAATAAATCAACCTTGAAAATACATCAAAGTGAGAAAAATTCTGTTTTTTCATTCTCAGTGAGAAAAACTATGAAAACAGACATAAATTGCTGTTGACATCCATGAAAAACAGTAAATAAATTGACTAACACTCATAACCGTCCAAGAAACATCAATAAAAGTGAGAAAAATCCTTTTTTTCAAGTGAGAAAAATCCTGTTTTTTCATTCTCAGTGAGAAAAACATGCATAAATTATGTACTGTCAACGTTACACTAAATTGTAGATGGCAGCAGTGGTGCCCCGTGGGGCTGGTACCCCCCTCTCTACTAGAAGGATCTACACTTGTTTAAAAACTGGGAAAATGTTCCTTTTTTCAAGGATCTTCAAATGTTCAGTGCATTTTCAATCTAAATAAAAAATTAAATCTAAGTAAACTTAGATTGAAAAAAAATTTCAATCTAAGTAAACAGAATTTCAAAATTTGTAGTTCGGTAGAAGGATACAGCTTCCGCCTGAAAAATTCTCTTTAGCATTCCGTCATTCGAAAAAAAACACTTGTTTTTTTATTTACTTTCTGATCATTTTTACAGTCATAACGGAAATCCATCCTATGTTGAAAATTTCTCCCGACCCCTCCCCCCTCCACTGGAAGGTTTCTCCCGTGGAAAATTTACCCAGGGAGAATTCTCCTGGTGATAATTTCCCGCAGAGAATTTCCCCGCGGAAAAGTCCCCCACAGAATTCCAACCCAACTGAAAATTTCCGCAGACCATTCCTCAGAAAACCTCCACATGTAAAATTAAGTTACCAAAGAGAAAATAGACAAAATAAAACGAATTTCGTAGAGAAATTCTGCCAAATTCCTCTCGTGAAAATTTCCCCTTGAAAGCTCACCCCCAGCAACTTCCTTCCCAACGAAAAAATCTCCCAGTAGAATCCCCCCTTTAGGAAATCCCCCGAAAAATGTATGTATACTTCCCAATAAAAAATCATACATTTGAACAATGAGCAAATTTCATAACTTTTAGCCCTTTCCCCTGGGGTTTTGGGGGATCAAGTCATCCCCAAAGACATAGTTATTGGACCTTTCAATTATGCTGAACAAAATGGCTGTTTCAAGATTTTGATCGGCTGACTTTGGGGGAAAAGGAAGTTTTTTGCCCTCCAATCTTTCTGGTCACTAAAACAAGCAATATAATTTTTAATATCCTTTTAAACAAGCCCTCTCCTGATCTTCTAGGACCACTGGTTCAATCCAATAACCCATGGGAAGAACAAAAAAAAACAAAAAAAACATACGTGATCTTTCTTCTGGCAAAAAAAAAAATCAACATTTTTGCAGATGGAACCTTGAAACCTCTAAAATAAGGTTCTCTGACAAGCTGATTCTGACGGTGCGATTTTCAACAAGATTCCATAACTTTTCGAAGATGTCCCCCCCCTTTTTTTTCGAAAATAAGGCAATCTTTCTCAGGCTCATAAATTTAATGGGTAACATTAAAATTAATGAAACCTATATATTTGAAATCAACATTACAAGCTAATCCTTCTGATGTACCTACTGCTATCAAAACTCCGTATTTTAGCATTTCGTGTAAGATCGGACCAAGTCCCTCCTTACTTACAGTTTGTCACCACAAACTGTTGGATTGTGGTGACCATAGGCCTTCTTAAGACTCACCACCTTCATGTGGTGACCTTCTTAAGACCATAGGCGGGTCTGCCTTGTTTGCCTCTTTTTTGAATTCTTGATCAGCATGCCTAAGGCTCTAGGCAGGGGGCCTCTCAGACACCCCAGAACATCATAGGATTGCATATTAGTGCTTATAAAGGTGTTCCAAGCATGTACCTACACCTTAGCTAACGCTTCAGTAAATTTTTTTACATACGGCCAACTTCATGACATATCTCCTAAATTCAAGACATATCTCAAAACTTTGAGATATGTCACGTCAACCTATCGTGCCGAACATGTTATACCCTCAACAGGGTCTTCTAGGCTCAAGGCTCTAGGCAGGCATGCCTTTCCAAAAACTAACCTGACAAGTATGTGTCCAATAAGAGAGTCATTCATACTCCTGCCGTTTACCCGTGCCCCAGCCATTTAAACATTTGCCTCTCAATTACTTGGATTATCTGTCTTGGCTTTTCTCTGTCTACAATTACCCAGCCCAGTCTTGATGCAACCTATTGCCCAAAATACTTGATAAATTCAATTCAAAAACTAAACTAATTGAATTGAAGTTAAAAATTATTTTGGCAAATAGGTGGCATCAAGACTGGGCTGGGTAATTGTAGACAGAGAAAAGCCAAGACAGATTTTTTAAGTTTTTATTTTTACATTCGTATGCACACTTCTATGTACATGTGATTTAATATATATTAAACAATAAAGAAAAGGTTCATTCTTACATCTCTATGTAAGAAAGACCAAATTTTTTCTGTCCGAATGTGACCCACTGTAAAGGGACTGTCACCCAACAAGCCAAGATACTTACCAAAATATCTGACATTTACTAAAATCCAAGCAACAAGTAAAAAACAATTTACAGACGAATAGCTCCAAGAAAAGAATTCCTCGTTGTTAAATATATAAAAGCTTTTCTGGAGATTATTGCAAAGAAGTACTTGGTATCTTGAGTAAAATTACCTATTTCTGACCGGCGATATAAATCGGCGTTGGGTCACGGAATATTTTAGACTACATTCTTCTGCCACATAGAAATTTTCTAGTTTTCTGTGCTTCAGAAAAATAGAAGGGGCAACAAGGTCATCATAATTAATCTAGTAATCCGTTAAGGCGTATGCTAAACTTGAAATTGGCAGGACAAACTACTATATTTAGATCAGCAAAGTTTTTTTTTTAAGATGGGGGAAGACACATAGTTGAAATTTACAGGATAAACTACTTAAGATAGAGGCTTTCCTGCCCTTGAAACTTCAAATTCTTATGAGTTTCCATAACTTCTAGAGCCTGGAAAAAATATGTAGCATGAAAAAATGTTTCAATTTACGATGATTCCAAATGTGTGAACTTTACTGACAAAACGATAAAAAACCGTAAAGAGAGAAACGAGGAAAAAACAGCCACTGAAAAAAGTTATTTTTTTTTCACTGGCTGTTTTAGAAGCTCTAGCTTCTAAAAAATGTTCTTTTCGCTCTAATAAATTGGCGCGCTTTACAGAAAACACGTGGAATCTGCATTCATACCTTCAAACTTGAATTTTCAGACTGTCAAAAAAAAATAAATAAAGACAAATAGTCTGAGTGAGAGGCACAGCTGGCATAAGCCTTTTTTATAATTGTATAAAAATGATGTTTTTTACTCGTTGATAGATAGTCTATCATCCATCCATCCTAGGGCAGAATTAAGGTTGATAGGCATGGAGTAAGGGTAATTTAAATAGTCTATCAATTCGATGAGCCATTTGAAGGCAATTGGAGAATCCCGAATAAAATGTTTTATAAGATTTATGACTGAGCATGCCCACAGGACTTGCAAATTTAATAAAATTTAAAATTCAATTTACTTTAAGTTGAGTTTTGGTGGTATTTTAAGTTGAAGCTAGTCAAGTTCATTTTGAGTTAAAATTGAACTCGTTTTATTTTTAAGTTATATTTTTAAAAAGAGAGGAAACTAAAAAATCCAAACTAAATTGCAAGCAACTAGTAAAAAATAATTACGGAAGAATATTTCCAGACAAAGGACTCCCCGTCGATAACTACATAAAAGTATCCCTGGGGATTATTGCAAATAATTACTTTGTAACTGTTTGCAACCTTCATGAAGAGTACGTATATTGAATCGACGATTCGACAGATCGACAAGCTATATTCTTTGGCCAGATTCAAATTTTCAAGCTTTCCGTACTTCCGAAAAAATAGTCAGGTCGACACTGTCATCGTAATTACTGTAGTAATCAAATAGTTCGTAGTAACAACTGTAAGTAAGGAGCGACCCGGCTCAATGGTAACCGAAACTCTAGAAAACGGTATTTTGATACAAATAGATACATCAAAAGAATCAGATTTTAATGCTGATTTCAAATATATAAGTTTCATCAAGTTTAGTCCTACCCATTTAAAGTTACGCACCTGAGAAAATTTGGCTGATTTTCGAAAAAAGAGGGAAATACCCCCTAAATGTTATAGAACCTTAATGAAAATCAAACTATCATATTCAGCATATCAGAGAACCCTGCTGTAGAGGTTTCAAGCCCTTATCTACAAAAATGTGGAATTTTCCATTTTTTGCCAGAAGAAAGATTACGGGTGCGTGCTTATTTGTTGTTTCTTTTCTTCTTTTTTTTCCCAGGGGTGACCGTATCGACCCAGTGGTCCTAGAATATCGTGAGAGGGATCATTGGAACGGAAATTAAAAGTTCTACTGCCCTTTTTAAGTGACCAAAAAAAATGGACGGCAACTAGGCCCCCTCCGACGCTCATTTTTTTCCCAAAGTCACACAATCAAAATTTTGAGACAGCCATTTTGTTCAGCATGGTCAAAAATACGATAAATATGTCTTTTAGGATGACTTAATCCCCCGAAGTCCTCAGGGGGAGGGCTGAAAGTTATGAACTTTACCCAATGTTAACATATAGTATTGGTTATTGGTAAGTATACAGACATTTTCAGGGGGGATTTTTTCTGGTAGTGGGGGGGCGGGTCGGGGGTTATGCGGGAAGATCTTTCCATGACGGAGTTTTTCATGGGGGAAGGGACATTGCTATGAAGGGGACGCCGGATTTCCCAGCATTATTTAAAAAAAAAGATCAGAAATTAAATTTTAAAAAAACAAGTTTTTCAACTGAAAGTAAGGAGCAACATCAAAACTTAAAACGATTTCAGAACATCAGAAAATATTACGTATATGGTTGGGTTCACCCCCTAGTCAATACCTCGCTCTTTAAGTCAAAGTAATAAATTTTTTAGTACTTTTATAAGAGCTATTTAATCTAATTAACGGCCTTTGTGATTGAGCGGTCATTTTTAAAGAATTGGAACAAAATTCGAACTTTAACTTAAAGAGCAAGGTGTTGACTAGGAGGCGAACCCCCTAATATACGTATTAAAAATATATGAATAATGAAGTTCGTTACGTAAGTTAATTCGTAAGTTACGTATATTTATTACTAATAAAATCGTTCGTAAATAAAATTAAAGAACTTTCGAGAAAGCCATTTAACCAAATAAAAGTAAAATTAATATGCAAATTTTGTTTTAATTATTCATGTACGGTGAGCCAAAATCAAAACTTGCAGTAATTCAAAAACGTTCAAAAATTAAATAAAAAAAACAAGTTTTTTTAATTGAAAGTAAAAAACGACGTTAAAACTTAAAACGAACAGAAAGTATTCCGTATATGAAAGGGGCTGTCCCCTCCTCAACGCCTCGCTCTTTACGCTAAAGTTTGACTTTCTCACAACTCTATTTTTTTTAAACAATAATAAACTTTAGCGTAAAGAGCGAGGCATTGAGGAGGGGACAGCCCCTTTCATATACGGAATAATTTCTGTTCGTTTTAAGTTTTAACGTCGTCCCTTACTTTCAGTTAAAAAAAAAACTTGTTTTTTTATTATTTAATTCCGTACAGACGCAGGCCTCACTTGATATTCAAAGAAATACTGCATTAACATCAAGAAAGTTTTTTTAAGATGGGGCAAGACATACAGTTAAAATTTACAGAAAGAACAGCTTTTAAATGGAGGAAGTTTCTCTCCCCTAAAACCTCAGTGTCCTTACGAGTCTATAGTATGTTACGAGTCTATAGTAAAAATCTATAGCATGAAAGATCCCTAAGTTTAGAATGACTCAATTACAGAAGAATATTTCCAGGAAAAGGGACTCCCTGTTGACAATATATAAAAGTTCCCCAGGAGATTATTACAAACAGGTACTTCGTATCTTAATGAAGAATACATAACTTGAATCAGCGATGCTCAGGGAATTTTTAGAACTGCATTCTTTTGCCACATTAAAATTTTCAAGTTTTGCGTACTTCAGGAATAACAGGGAGGTCAACACTATCATCGTAATCCTGTAGTCCTAGTAATCCTGTAAGGACGTAGGTCACACTTGATATTTACAGAAAATTAAATTTAGATCAGAAAATTTCTTTTTTAAAGGTGGAAAGACATGCAGTTAAAATTTACAGATCAAATTACTTTGAAATGGAGGAAGTTCTCTTCCCTTGGGGTCAGTACTTCCTATATCGCAGAATTCTCCCAGAAGATAACTGAGTCCTCCAAAATATCTCCGAAAATTATACAAGAATTGATGATTTGTATTTCTTGTCAATGCTCGTATATTTACGAATGTTAATTTTCAAGGAGATTTAGAAGAGGTCTACTTTTATTCGAGAAAAGCCACTGAACCCAGAAAAAATTCAGCGACAGTGATACACAGTGCGGGAGGGGGGGGTCTTTCGAGCCAGTATAGGAGAAAGCTCAACTCTATTTCACTACCGCCAGGAATGCGCTCGACCTTTAGTTATGCCATTGTCAACATCTTAATTGTTCATTTCCATCAGTTCACTTTACATGGAAGCAACTTTTCCAATCCCTTTTTATATATGGATAGTCTCGAATGAACTTTACCAGAAGACAACATTCTTGGTCTTAAAAATAGTAGAAATAGTTTTAATTTGTTTCTTCTGAATTAGAAAGAAGAAAGTTTCTATAACTTAAGAAAATTCTAAGCTTCTTTCGGGTAAGAAAAAAAGCAACGATTGGGCCTTTCAGAAGTCAGGTCAATAGTTCGAACTGCCCTTATTATGTTTCTAAAGGCATATCACTAAAGTGTTCGGCAGACACTTAACCTATTTGATATCAAGATTTTACCACTGGGAGACTTACATGCAAAACTACCTTTAGATGGAAAATCGTTCAAAAACAAATGAATATACCCATGGCTAAATATACATGGGTAGGACAATGAATGATCAAAACCAATTTTATAATGAAATTACACACCAACGTTCAGAATTACAAGTGTGGAGATTAACCTGAATTTCAGGGGGTGTTTTCCATAAATTCCCAGTTATTTATGCTAAGGTTTTAACTTGCATTTTGCTGAAAAGAATCAACAATAGATTTTTTTTTTATTAGATACGGTGTTTTTCAGTTTATTATTTATAATTATCCTATTAAACTTGTTTTTTCGTGTTCTTTTCCAAAGGGGTGACTTTCGTATACGATAATATTTCATTTTCGATGTCCACGTTGTCACCAAACGTTAGATGGCGTTCTTTTTCGGTTTATTATTTATAATTATTCTTTAAAACTGGTTTTTTCTAGATCTTTTCCAAAGGGATGACTTTGGTTTGGTTTGTATGACCAATATTCTTTTTCTACTTAATAAATTCAAATGATAATATTTCATTTTCGATGTCCACGTTGTCACCACACGCTAGATGGCGTTCATTTTCAGTTTATTCATTATAGTTATTCTTTAAAACTTGTTTTTTTCGAGTTCTTTTCCAAAGAGGTGACTTTGGTATGGTTTGTATGGCCAATATTACTTTCTACTTAATAAATTCAGACGATAATATTTCATTTTCGATGTCCACGTTGTCACCAAACGTTAGATGGCGTTCTTTTTCGGTTTATTATTTATAATTATTCTTTAAAACTTGTTTTTTCTAGTTCTTTTCCAAAGGGATGACTTTGGTTTGGTTTGTATGACCAATATTCTTTTTCTACTTAATAAATTCAAACGATAATATTTCATTTTCGATGTCCACGTTGTCACCATACGCTAGATGGCGTTCATTTTCAGTTTATTCTTTATAATTATTCTTTAAAACTTGTTTTTTTCGAGTTCTTTTCCAAAGGGGTGACTTTGGTATGGTTTATATGGCCAATATTACTTTCTACTTAATAAATTCAAACGGTAATATATCGTTTTCGATGTCCACGTTGTCACCAAACGCTAGATGGCGTTCTTTTTCAGTTTATTATCTATAATTATTCTTTAAAACTTGTTTTTTCGAGTTTTTTTTCCAAAGGGGTGACTTTGGTATGGTTTGTATGGCCAATATTACTTTATACTTAATAAATTCAAACAATAATATTTCATTTTCGATGTCCACGTTGTCACCACACGCTAGATGGCGTTCATTTTCAGTTCATTCTTTATAGTTTTTCTTTAAAACTTTTTTTTTCGAGTTCTTTTCCAAAGGGGTGACTTTGGTATGGTTTACACACCCAATATCAGTTTCCACTCAATAAATTCGAACGATAATATTTCATCTTCGATGTCCATGTTGTCACCAAGCGCTAGATGGCGTTCTTTTTCAATTTATTGTTTATAATTATTCTTTAAAACTTGTTTTTTCGCCTTCTTTTCCAAAGGGGTGACTTTGGTATGGTTTACACACCCAATATCAGTTTCCACCCAATATATTCAAACGATAATATTTCATTATCGATGTCCACGTTGTCACCACACGCTAGATGGCGTTCTTTTTCAGTTTATTATTTATAATTATTCTTTAAAACTTGTTTTTTCGACTTCTTTTCCAAAGGGGTGACTTTGGTATGGTTTACACACCCAATATCAGTCTCCACTCAATAAATTCAAACGATAATATTTCATTATCGATGTCCACGTTGTCACCACACGCTAGATGGCGTTCTTTTTCAGTTTATTTTTTATAATTATTCTTTAAAACTTGTTTTTTCGACTTCTTTTCCAAAGGGGTGACTTTGGTATGGTTTACACAACCAATATCAGTTTCCACTCAATAAATTCAAACGATAATATTTCATTATCAATGTCCACGTTGTCACCACACGCTAGATGGCGTTCTTTTTCAGTTTATTATTTATAATTATTCTTTAAAACTTGTTTTTTCGAGTTCTTTTCCAAAGGGGTGACTTTGGTATGGTTTATATGGTCAATATTACTTTCTACTTAATAAATTCAAACGATAATATTTCATTTTCGATGTCAACGTTGTCACCAAATGTTAGATGTCGTTCTTTTTCGGTTTTTTATTTATAATTATTCTTTAAAACTTGTTTTTTCGACTTCTTTTCCAAAGGGGTGACTTCGGTATGGTTTATATGGCCAAAATTAGTTTCCACTTAATAAACTTTTCATTAAGGTTCTATAGCTTTTAGGGGATCTTTCACCCTTTTTTCGAAAATCAGTCAAATTTTCTCAGGTGCGTAACTTTTGATGGGTAGAACTAAACTTGATAAAACTTACATATTTGAAATCAGCATAAAAATCTGATTCTTTTGCTCTATCTATTGGTATCAAAATCCCGTTTTCTAGAGTTTCGGTTACCATTGAGCCGAGTCGCTCCTTACTTACAGTTCGTTACCACGAACTGTTTGATGATGATAAATGGTTAGAAAATCTAACCATGGCTAAATGCACATGGGTATTTACTATGCACCCACGAAAGATATTAAATAGTCAAAGAACGATTTTATAATGAAAATACCAACGCTAAAAATTAAAATGGTAGAACACTAAACTTCCAGGGGGGTGTTTTCGATAAATTCCCTGCTTTATGCTATACTACAATTTACTGAAAAGAATATGTGATCAATTCGTTTTTTCTTTTTTATATACTGCCTATTCGCGGTTTATAATTTTGAAGAATTCTTCTATGTTTGTTTATAACAGTTTTCTTTTCAAGGGTGATTATGGTATTAAGTATTTTGTATGGTTTAATGTGATCTATAACTGAACTTATCGTTTAGTTACAGTTTATTTTCTTCTATTTAC
The DNA here is from genome assembly GCF_049724085.1 of Artemia sp. Qi Xiang Cuo. Lineage (NCBI taxonomy): Eukaryota > Metazoa > Arthropoda > Branchiopoda > Anostraca > Artemiidae > Artemia > Artemia sp. Qi Xiang Cuo. The sequence goes on along the minus strand of NC_142796.1, from coordinate 6,310,775 downwards.
CTTATCATTTTAATATATAAGTGTTGATTGAAAAGATCCAATTTCAACAGTAGAGTAGCTGAAATACTATACTACAATGTTACTAAATTTTGAGGAGGATTTTTGCTCAAGAGTTAAAGATTTTTACAGTTTTTCCTGTAATTTAGTATATTTTTCACAAGTGTCTCGTATTATTTCCCCCTTTTTTATTTTGAACTTTTCTGTTAGTTTTCATATTAAAAGTTGGAAGTTCTTCTCCAAAGGGGTGACTTTGGTATGGTTTATATGGTCAATATTACTTTCTACTTAATAAATTCAAACGATAATATTTCATTTTCGATGTCAACGTTGTCACCAAATGTTAGATGGCGTTCTTTTTCGGTTTTTTATTTATAATTATTCTTTAAAACTTGTTTTTTCGACTTCTTTTCCAAAGGGGTGACTTCGGTATGGTTTATATGGCCAAAATTAGTTTCCACTTAATAAACTTTTCATTAAGGTTCTATAGCTTTTAGGGGATCTTTCACCCTTTTTTCGAAAATCAGTCAGATTTTCTCAGGCGCGTAACTTTTGATGGGTAGAACTAAACTTGATAAAACTTACATATTTGAAATCAGCATTAAAATCTGATTCTTTTGTTCTATCTATTGGTATCAAAATCCCGTTTTCTAGAGTTTCGGTTACCATTGAGCCGAGTCGCTCCTTACTTACAGTTCGTTACCACGAACTGTTTGATGATTATAAATGGTTAGAAAATCTAAACATGGCTAAATGCACATGGGTATTTACTATGCGCCCACGAAAGATATTAAATAGTCAAAGAACGATTTTATAATGAAAATACCAACGCTAAAAATTAAAATGGTAGAACACTAAACTTCCAGGGGATGTTTTCGATAAATTCCCTGCTTTATGCTATACTACAATTTACTGAAAAGAATATGTGATCAATTCGTTTTTTCTTTTTTATATACTGTCTATTCGCGGTTTATAATTTTGAAGTATTCTTCTATGTTTGCTTATAACAGTTTCCTTTTCAAGGGTGATTATGGTATTAAGTATTTTGTATGGTTTAATGTGATCTATAACTGAACTTATCGTTTAGTTACAGTTTATTTTCTTCTATTTACCTTATCATTTTAATATATAAGTGTTGATTGAAAAGATCCAATTTCAGCAGTAGAGTAGCTGAAATAATATACTACAATGTTACTAAATTTTGAGGAGGATTTTTGCTCAAGAGTTAAAGATTTTTACAGTTTTTCCTGTAATTTAGTATATTTTTCACAAGTGTCTCGTATTATTTCCCCCTTTTTTATTTTGAACTTTTCTGTTAGTTTTCATATTAAAAGTTGGAAGTTCTTCTCCAAAGGGGTGACTTTGGTATGGTTTATATGGTCAATATTACTTTCTACTTAATAAATTCAAACGATAATATTTCATTTTCGATGTCAACGTTGTCACCAAATGTTAGATGGCGTTCTTTTTCGATTTTTTATTTATAATTATTCTTTAAAACTTGTTTTTTCGACTTCTTTTCCAAAGGGGTGACTTCGGTATGGTTTATATGGCCAAAATTAGTTTCCACTTAATAAACTTTTCATTAAGGTTCTATAGCTTTTAGGGGATCTTTCACCCTTTTTTCGAAAATCAGTCAGATTTTCTCAGGCGCGTAACTTTTGATGGGTAGAACTAAACTTGATAAAACTTACATATTTGAAATCAGCATAAAAATCTGATTCTTTTGCTCTATCTATTGGTATCAAAATCCCGTTTTCTAGAGTTTCGGTTACCATTGAGCCGAGTCGCTCCTTACTTACAGTTCGTTACCACGAACTGTTTGATGATGATAAATGGTTAGAAAATCTAACCATGGCTAAATGCACATGGGTATTTACTATGCACCCACGAAAGATATTAAATAGTCAAAGAACGATTTTATAATGAAAATACCAACGCAAAAATTAAAATGGTAGAACACTAAACTTCCAGGGGGATGTTTTCGATAAATTCCCTGCTTTATGCTATACTACAATTTACTGAAAAGAATATGTGATCAATTCGTTTTTTCTTTTTTATATACTGCCTATTCGCGGTTTATAATTTTGAAGAATTCTTCTATGTTTGTTTATAACAGTTTTCTTTTCAAGGGTGATTATGGTATTAAGTATTTTGTATGGTTTAATGTGATCTATAACTGAACTTATCGTTTAGTTACAGTTTATTTTCTTCTATTTACCTTATCATTTTAATATATAAGTGTTGATTGAAAAGATCCAATTTCAGCAGTAGAGTAGCTGAAATACTACACTACAATGTTACTAAATTTTGAGGAGGATTTTTGCTCAAGAGTTAAAGATTTTTACAGTTTTTCCTGTAATTTAGTATATTTTTCATAAGTGTCTCGTATTATTTCCCCCGTTTTTATTTTGAACTTTTCTGTTAGTTTTCATATTAAAAGTTGGAAGCTGGAAAAGTTTCAAAGTTGAAAATTTACTGAATTTCGTAAATTTTCATAAATCTCTCTTTTTTTTTTATTTAATTATTTGAAAAATACTTGTTAATTTTCGTACTAAAAGTTGAAAAGTTGTAAGTTGGAAAAGTTTCAAAGTTGGAAATTTACTGAATTTTGTTGGAAAGTTGGAAGTTAGAAAAGTTCCAAAGCAGGAAATTTATTGATTTTCGTGTAATCAAATATTTTTTATTACTTCAAATTGTTTCCTGTTTTTTTCGTCCAACTAATTTGAAAAAATCACTTCTGTTAATTTTTATATTATAAATTGGAAAGTTGAAAGTTGGAAAAGCTTCGAAGCTGGAAATACGGCATAGAGAAATCTCAGGAATGGCCATTAGATAAGATATTTATTTAAAAAAAATCGTTATCACAAGCCCACAAAGGGCCGACTTCGTACTTTGGCGTCGACAACAAATAAATGGCTACTCTAAAAATGCAAATAAAAGCAACGAAATAGGGAAAAACATAACTAACATCATTTAAAAGTCAATAAATAAAACTGTGAGAAGTCAATTAGAAAATTAAAAAAAACAAAAATTGATGCAAATAAACTGATAGCAAGACATAAATGCATTAAAAACTGTTAAAACTAAACTTAGAGCAATACATTAATGCAATTAAATTAAAATGGATACTAAGAAAGTGTCAGCAATTAAACTACAGCAAATCAATAAAAGAGTTGAAAACAATAAAAACTCGTCAAGAAAGGGGGGGCAAGGAAAAGAGCGCAAGAACTTGGGCAGTACCATCAACTAATAAACAAAAAAGAGGGGAAAAAAAGAACCTATTGAGACATTTTATTAATTTTCTCTGTCATGAAGGGGATAAAAGTTTTTTCGTATCTGGAAGTAAAGCGGCGAAGGGGGTACAAAGCAGGAATGGGCTCTGAAACAGCTTGAGGCAGCCGTAATCTGGATGGGGAGTGACGTTTGGAGAAAATACTTGCCGTCCGAGGGTTTGTTATAGCATTTTTTGCAAAACGGAGGCACAACGAAACCCTCCTTCGCTCCAGGGTTTTCAGAGTAGCTTTTTTTAGGAGCAGAGAGTAAGGCACCTTGCCTTCTTTGAAAATTATTCGCAAGGCCCTTTTTTTGAATTGATTCGATTTTTTCCGATTCTTAGCGAGAGATACCAGGGTGCCAAACTGGACAAACATATTCTAGATGCGGGCGGACAAAAGACGTGTAAATCCTTAAGGAGTGGGAAGGGGAGACGCTAAATTTATTTAGGAGCTTAAGGAGGGCGATAGACACATTAGCTCTGTGGATGATGTCATTAACGTGGATATCCCACTTTAAATTTGAAGAAATTGTGACGCCAAGTAGTTTAAATGAGGACACAGAAATTTCAGGAGGGATAGGATTAAGAGAATAGGGCGAGGATTTGAGGAAACAAATGGGCATTATCATGGACTTAGAGGCGTTTACTGTCACGACTAAGTCTAAGGCTTCGTCTCAAATTTCATTGAGGATACTCATAGGGTCGCTTATTAAATTTCTGAAGCAATTTTCAACAACCGTTTGGTCATCAACAAACTTTTATCGGTCAGGAAATTTCTTTCCGAGGTTGTTGCTCATTACTGAAAAAAGGAGGGGACCTGGGTGAGTACCTCGGGGCATGCCATTGTGAACAGGGAGAGGACTTGAATAATGATTTTGGTATTTTGACAACTTGCGATCTATTTGTTAAGAAGGAGGCAACTAATTTCACCAGTAAGGGATCAATATTGAACTCGTTGATAAGTTTCTCAATTAAAATATTGTGGTTAACAAGGTCAAATTCTTTCTGAAGGTCTATAGAAATTAAATTTAGCCAGGAATTAGTCTTTTCAAGGATTTTCCTAATGTGATCAATAAGAGGTACGAGGTAACGGAAAGTAGAGGTGGATTTTAGGTTCTCGAATTGTTTTAAGTCAGTAAGAGGTAGAATTTTTCCTTTAGTCAATCTGCAAGTAATCCTTCATAAAGTTTCGAGAAAATAGGAGTAAGAGCCGGACGCCTTCAAAACCAGGCTTTCCGTTTTTCTTTTTCAAAGGGGTTATGAAACCCTGTTTCCAAATTGTAGGAATTTGCCCAGACTCGGTAATCTTGTTAAACAGGAAAGACAAGGGCTTAGACAAGAAGTCGCCGAAGGCACTAATAAGAGGAAAGGAGATATCCAAAGGACAAATACTTGTCTTTCTTAGTTTTTGAATTCTTCTTTCTATCTCAGACGGAGAAACAGTGGGTAAAGAAGGGGAAAGGGCTCCTGATTGTAATTGGTCGGACAGTAGTGGAAGGCTCTGGACAATGGAAGCGAGGAATTTATTTAGAATATTGGCAATAATATCAGGGGACTCGGGTAGATTGAAGTTAAGCTGTTCAAGCCTCCTGTCACACAGCTTTTTAACCTCAGAATACCAGTTTTTGGTTTATTAGTAAACAATACTTCGACCTTATTTTTGTAGTACGATCGTGCCAATTTGCGAATTTTTCTTTTAATTGATTTTCTTAGTTTATTGGCTTCATCTGGTTTACCATTTTTGAAAAGCTTCAATTTGGTTCTAATTAGTGTTTTTATAGTTTGGTTAATAAAGGGTTTGTCACTGGAACAATTTTTAAATTTTTTTAAATTTATTTTATTTTAAATTGAATAATTTTGCTAATTTTATTAATTGAATGAAGGGGGCTCCGCTTTTGGGTTGATTGAGAACTTGTAACTATTTTACTATTAAAAATTTTACTGCGCCTGGCTATAGCACGATAATCCCTGTTTTTCAAATGTAATTACATGCACTTTAGGAGGCCATTAGGCCTCATTCAGGAATGGCAGTGGCCACCACTGTCTACATCTCCTTACCATCGTTTTATCCAGTTTTGTCGCTGATTGTGTGTTTTCCTCTTGGTCTATCTTTTTTCTTATTGCTTATTGCTACCCCACCTTTATACTTTTGTGTGTGAACTATAAATAAATATGTATATTATAAAAACTTTAACGAGGGAGTTGGACATGATTAGATTTCAGGATAAGATTTTATTTCAGGAAGTGGACTATAACAAGCCTAAATTGGCAGAATTCGTACTTTAGAGAAAAAAAACACACAAAAGTGACAAATAAAATGAGAAGAAGGATATAATAATTTGACATCATAAACAATAGGTACCTTAAAACAGAAGATTAGTAAAATATTTGATAAAGAATAGATTAGCACATAGAGTGAATACAGAGCGGACAATCATTCATTGAATATAAGGTGAAACCCTATTATAGAATAGATATATATGTCGTAACTCGTCAAAAATATTCAAAACAATATAAAAACATAGCTATAAAAAAAGCTTAATGAATACAAAAAGAGTAATAAACGACGGAATGGTATAAATAAGAAGGAAGAGGCAAATTATTGATTGGTTTGATTTTACTATTTGATAATTTTTACTATTTGATAATATTTAAATTATTTGATTTGTTAATATTTTCAGTGATAAATTTATTCAGTAAAGTTAATTTATTCAGTGACATATCTAGAACTAAGATCACAAATGGAGGACAAGATAGGTGCAGAACGAGAAACAGTACGGGGCGGGCAGAATCTGAATGTATTTGTGGGAAAAGGTTTCCGCAAAATCATAAAAAAAATGGAAAATTCGCTTTTATTATTATCCCTGTTGTGGAAACAACTTGCTTTTCCGACCAAGTTAAGCTATCCTGAATTCTTTTTAGTTGACTAATAAATTCATTTATTTGAGACTTCTGGTAATGGGGCTATTAGGGAAGCTAAATCTGTTGTTGCTCTAATTGAAAGGTAATCGCTTGATCGTGGAATATTTGTTGGATGTGGTTGCTGTGAATTTTGATTTGGGGGGTTAGATGAAATTTGTAGATAATGGGTCATTGCTGTTGTTTCCCAGAGATTCATGTCAGAATAAAACTTGCTAATTACGTCACACTGCATCATGATTATGACGTCTTCTACGTCCTAATCATCACTATTGGGACTATTAGCTTTTTTTAGAATTAAAATTTGAATTAAAATCAACTTGGTGGAAATGAATAAAACTTGAGAGCCATGGCTAATTCGAGTAAAGTCAAGACAGATAGTATCAGTGAGAGGCAAAACTGGCATAACCTTTTTCAGAATTGTATTAAAAATGATTCCTTTCACTTGTTGATAGATTGTCCATCATAGATTCTAGGGCAGTACTAAGGTTAGGTAGGCATGGAGTAGGGGAAATTCAAATGGTCCATCAATTTTATCAGTTATTTGAAGGCAATTGGAGACCCCAAATAAAAGATTTTCAAAGATTTATAAATGACAATGTCCACAGGACTTGAAGGCAAAAACCTAGCTTTTTTAGAAGCTCAAGAGTATGGGACTTTACCCCCTTTAAAATTTATCCATTTTATCCTACCCTTCGCGGGAAATAGTAGGGTGTCAAACAGGAGAAGCATATTAGGCAATTTCTAACGATGTTGTTGACCAGCATTGCTGATAAACAATCTGTTCTGGTTGCGACACTGTTGATCAAAATTCGTGTTCTACCAACCCATAAAGGTTATGTCGATGGATACGACCCGTATTTGAATCTCTGTTGTTTAAGCTTGTTGGTAAAATTAAGCCGGAAATTTCAAGGTAGAACAATCATAGGGAAAATTTATTTTGTTCTCACAATTTTAGAAGAAACAAGAAGTTACTTAGCAGGGAAGGTTGTTATATTTATTATTACATTGATTTTCTACTTAAAGTAACAAATGGGAGGGTAGTTCCTTTTAAATTATCTAACATTCCTGGGGCACTAGCCTTTGGTGAACTTGGAAAATTTTTGTTGTGTAATAAAACTGAAACTTTGTTGCACAATAAAACTGAAACTTGTTGTATCCAGCAAAACTGAAATTTTGTTGTATAATAAAACTAAAACTTTGTTGTATACAACAAAACTGAAATTTGTTTGTATAATAAAACTGTAACTTTGTTCCATACAACAAAACTAAATTTTTTTGTATAATAAAACTGAAACTTTGTTGTATAATAAAACTGAAACTTTGTTGTATAATAAAACTGAAACCTGTTGTATACAGCAAAACTGAAACTTTGTTGTATAATAAAACTGAAACTTCGTTGTATACAACAAAACTGAAATTTTGTTGTATAATAAAATTGATACTTTGTTGTATACAACAAAATTGAAATTTCGTTGTATAATAAAACTAAAACTAAGGTTTGATCTAACAGTGGAAAGTTGTATACAAAGTGAAAATTATCAGAGTAAACACAAGTCTTATAGAAACCACTAAAGCAATGTTCAACTGAATTTGAAAACATTTCTGATTATTTTCCATAATAATAGAAACGCCTTTTCTTGCAGAATTCATTGTTGATACACAATTCTCGATCAACAAATCTGTTCTCACAATTGCTGATGAACCTAGTTGATAAACGGTGTGGTGTGCAAGAAAAGGCCTATATCCGAGTAGATGGGAACAAAGGATTCAGAATCCTTAACTGTAAACATAATTGTTAATAAAAAACGTATTCACATTAAAAAAATATTAATAATAACTGATTATTTAAAATAATCATATAATTATATAATAAATAAATTTTGCATAACTAATACTGAGTTGAGACATACCTTTAAAGCGTTTTCAACAGCAGAATGCAGCTCTTTGATTGATTTGCAAACATAGCCCTTTCCCCCATACATCTCTGCCATCTTTTCATATCGACACCCAGGAGTGAGCGATGTAGGTGGCAGTGTAATCGCTGGGTCACTTCCATCGGTTAGATCATGAAAAAGGCCATGGTCCAGTCCAGTATAAATGCCGTTGTTATTTACAACTATTATTATCACTGGTAATTTGTATCTTGACATAGTTTCCACTTCCATACCGCTGAAACCAAACGCGCTATCACCTTCAATGCAAACAACCCGTTTGCGAGGCGAATTATCGCGGCACCAAAGGGCTGCAGCAATGGCGTAACCAAATCCAACTCCCATTGTCCCAAATGTACCTTACGAACAGAAAGAAAAATTAATTAATAAATCTAATATGTTCAAAATTTTTGACAATGATAGGGTCATGCCCTATAAGATTAAGTTGGTTCTTAATTAGCTTTACAGTAAATCTAAAATGTACGCATCAGAAACATATCTGAAAGATTTCCTGTCTAGTCTAAATTCTAGTATATTCTAAATATATATAGCTTTCTGGATTGTTAGGAGGGAGCTCTGGAGCCCCCAACCCTCCCACAGGCTTGATATTTGATAGTAATAGTACTCCCTAGATTGTTAAAGAGAAAGATTTATACAAGTCAGAGGAAAAAAATTATTCTCGAATCAAAAAATTAATTTCTAAAGCAAGCGCTAAAAAGCGTCAATGGTCCCCCGCATAACTAAATAGATCTATATGTAGATATATATGTAGAGGGTCGAGTATAAGGGGTGAAAGTAGAATATGTCTACTTTCCAGGGGGGTAAACGCATAGAACCGTAAAAAATAATGGCATTTAGTCTGGCTAGTCATGACTAGGGGTGTTGTTTTGTGAATAAATGATTCAGATTCTAAACCCGTCAAACAACTCAGACTTGAACTTATAAATCCTGTAAAACGAGCATAAGCTAGTTAAAGCCATAAAACAACTAGACGAAATTAAATAGCCAAGCTGCTAACTCAGGTAATACCAAAAATGAAATGAAAGTATTTAAGTGGTGCTTTACGGCTAATGCTCAAATCTGTTATAACCCTACATGGCAACAGTCTAAACACAATGGCAAGCTCTCGTGGCAAGATTCACGCCGTTACAGCTTCAATTTGAATGTACATACAATATTCAGTAATAGATTCAGCAGCCTATAAATTCAGTAGTAGACTGTAAATGTAGCACTTTCGAGAACTTTCAAGGTTGAATTTTAAATGGATATAAATTTCTCTCTTTTTTTAGGAAGGATCTGGGGCAGTCCCCAAAACCTCGTTTGGGTGAAAAAAAAAAGAACCAGTAAAAAATATTATATTTATTTTGACTAAAGTCAAGTCTAAGAAGATGAGTCGGATTATGTTATGCAAGACTGCTATGATTATGCTATGCCACGCAATGGAGTAAGGTTTAAAGCAACAGGGTTAGGATTAGTAAGGTTGCTAAATGTTCATCGAATGGACGAAAATGGGTTAAGAAATGTCGGAGGATGAGAACAAATAGCACGGGAAACTTATAAGAGCGGAAACGGGTGTAAGGATGGAGTAGAAAGTGTATAATAATGTTATAATCTTATAAGAGTGGAGAGTGGTCGAACAAAAACCTTGACAATTTCGCCTATTTTTTACACTACCATAAATTACTGCATACTTGATTTTTAGGGTACTATAAATATAGGAAAGGGAAAAAATATTGAATTCTGCCGCCAGTAAGAGAAGGTCTACCAGGTGCATGGGCTGATCTCAAGAGCATTTCAACGCTATGCCTGTGTGAATGGGGTGGAAAAGGGGAGGAGAATTGCCACTCTATAACACCGGTTCCAGATCTCAAGCCCTCCACCCCCTCCCTCCATAACGTTGAAGGATGAAATCAATGAGTACAGGAAACGTGAATGAGTCCTAGTGTTGAACAGAAAAATCACTAACGCCCTTAGCGAGTTTGTTCTTTTTTTACCTTAAACTGCTACACACTTCCTGTAAAAATACATTTACAGTGTTGTACTGTTTTGTTTTTACAATTTTATATCTGCATACTTTACGAATATTCTGTTATAAATTCTGTTATATTCTGGTGTAAATTCTATTATCAGTAGGCTTAACAGCTTGAAGTCCATTACCCTACTTAACCTGCCAAGACTTTCCCAACCTAACCTAGGAAATTTTGAGCAGACTAGGTTTTGACCTAGAGTAAAAGCAAGGAATTTTTACACAACCCAATTGGTCAATGTTTCTTTCATTTATTCTGGCTTGATTTGATTTAATTCTGCTTTTTTTTCTTTTTTCCTTTTTTTCTGAGCAGTAAACACGACTTGGCGGAGATCCTTGTCGAAATATTTGTTTATTTTTGCTTCACACTGCTCTACTGGCTGACACTACCCTCATTTTCCCTCAGCTATTTGATTGTATTTTCCATTTATTCTTTTTTCTTTTTTTCATACAACAGCTGACTAATTATAAGTTACGAAGATATTTCAGCTTTAATGCTATAGCATCTTATATTAATAATATAATTTTTTCTGCTTTTTAATAAGGTCACCAGACCTTTACCGTCAGTTTTTAACCCCTATCTTCGCATGTTAGCTCTGTCCAAAGATCCAACTGATATGAGTTTCTGATTCTTTTTTAATGAGACCATACACACAAGTCAGGACCGCTTGGCACTCTTAGCCCAAGTGACAGGTGAAGGGCTTGTATTCTCAGACAAGTACAATCAGTTATGATAGAATACTAGAATACACGGTAAAGACCGTTGTTGGCCGTTGGTAATGGCCGTTGTTGGTTCGAAACGTGGGCGCTTTCGAAAGTTGTATTTAAATGTGTCAAAGGATAGTGTTAGCCAATGGTTTAAGTAACCGTATATTAAATATGAGGTTTTCCAAAAAATATGGTTTAATTTCACTGATTATGTCTAGGCCTAAAAGAAACAAAAGTTTAAGATAGTTAGGTCAAATTTTAAGGATGAAGGCTTAAATGGGATCTTTTTTATTTATTAATATATTTTTTTTTCTCTTTTCGCCAGGTCTGTGGAATCATGCTTCGCCTGATTTCAGTTGCGGATTTTGTCATGTTCAAATGAACTCTCTTCCCTTCTGCTACTTCCTCTTTCTTTTGTTTAGTTTTTGTTTTTTTTTAATTTGTTTTATTCTTTTTTTCTATTTTTTTTTCAATAGATGTTTTTGCATTTTATGTACTTAAATGATTAATAGTTTAATATGAGAAAGTTTTGTTACGTCCTCCCCCTCCTTTAACGGCTACGGAGCTTTGTGTGGGTCTCTTATTGTGTTATTGAGTTGTTTTTGTTGCTTGTTTTTAAATATATATCTTCTAAAGAATGATAGAGCTACTGAAAGTTATTTCTTTTGAGAATTCAGCAAGACCTAAACGAAAAGCAAGGGTATATTCATAGGCAGGGGCGCAGATAGGTTTAAAAGCACCAAGGTGGAATGCATTTTATCCCCCAACGCCTTAACAACATAACAGGGCCTGTTGTCAGGACTGGTATGCCGTCTTAATTTGTTTTCAGAAAATTTTCCCAGACTCTCATAACAGCTGCAACGTTTGTTAGTTAGCCTTATCCCTTTTTAAAGACGCTGCTGGAGACGCTGCTTCTTCTTACTTTTCAATTTGTATGATTTGCCTGACCTGAAGACTATTGACACAACGTAATTTTTATAAGATGATTATTGTATGTTATTTAATGTTTCTTTTTCTTGGCAGCCCTAGTCCAATTTGAGGTGCACTTTTTAATTTAAATATTTTTACAACTAAACTAGTAACTGATTATGTCATTTCTATTTTGAAGTGACATATATTGCACTGGTTTTTGATTTTCTTGAATACGAACGAGAGAGAACCCAGAAAAAATCAGTTAAAAAAATCCTAAAGTAATTGCTTTAAAATCTGCTGGAAATTCTTGTAGGCAGCTTATCCCTTATTTAAAGACCAGCCCAATTAGTGTTTTAAAAGTGGCAAATTTCCTCTTAAAAATGTAAAATTGAAGGGTTTAGATTTGAAATCTAAAAACGGAAACTGGGAGACAAATTTCAAAAGCCGTCACTTTCAAACACACCTCATATTCTAAGCACTCCATCGCCTGAATTGATTCGTGAATATGAGTTGTAGCTGTTTTTCTTCGTTGATTGTTTTTTTAATTTTTCAATATATCTGAATTTTATGACTTGAAGACCATTGATAAATTTAAAGCCGGGCTTCACCAGCAGGATTTTCAGAATCCAAGATTCCAGACTATTGTTTGACGTCTTGGATACACCGCATCTGGAATATGAAGCCTAACCAGTAGTACATCCAAATAACCCAAAAAAAGGGATTTTTGAACTTATAGGTTTCCGAAATTTTCAATAATAATATGAAAACGAAAGAAAAGAGGAAAAGAGAAAAAAAGAAGGGAAAAGGAAAAAATATTGTGGAAATCCTATTAATTATCCTCCTATAGTAAAAATCGATGATTGATGGTCCCATCAAGCAGATTTTTCCCCCTGAATACGCCGCTGTTCATATGTGCACATAACCATATTTTAGGGGATACGCGCGAAGTTTTTCAGGGGTGATGGTCAATTTTTCCAACATTGTGTTTTACGAACACACATTTCCAATGGTGTTTTCGAAAATTTCCGATTTCCAAGGGTGTTGTGAATTGCACCGACTCCCCTCTTCCACTATGTGCAAGGAATAGTGGAATATGCCATCCACTAATGTGTAGTGCAATGTCAAATCGACTATTATTTGAAGTCTTTTACGAGAGTATAGCATTGCAACATATAGTTAATATTAGAATTAATATATCCTCCTTAGCTTTGTCCCTTATTTCCTAAATTCCTGTTTTTCCGACTTTCTCGATAGATTCATTTATGAAAAACATCTTAACTTTCAAATTCAAGCCATTATCGATATCCATACATGTATATTTTGATCAGGCCTATGGGGAGGCAAGCTCGACAAATTTGGCTGAGACAAGGGAAAAATTATATACAGTAATATGAAAGCCACAACTAGCCTCATGATATAAAGGTAAAAATGAAGTAAAGAATACGGCGCTGGGTTTTACAGTCTCTACCGGTGGTGCTCATCTCCGTTTCATGGTCCTTCAGCCAGGAAGTGCAATGGAGGGTTGGGGGCCAGCCATCCTGTGCTTTAGCACACCCTTCCTTTTTACCTTTAGCAGATTAACCAGGTACCCATTTAGAGCTGGACTGACTCTGGCTGAGCTTACAGAGTCACAACCTTGAACCTTGTTCCAGCCCAATAACCAGACTACAGGACTCGAACCCCCTGTCGTAACGGACAATGGATTACAAGATCCAAATGTTACAATGAATAATATAGAATTTTACAATTTATAATTATTATCTGTTACCACTGGAAGATAAGCCAACAAGAGACCTAGATCAAGCTACAACCATAAACCTTATGGTTTGCCTATTTTTTTTCACACAAAACACTATTGTGTTCCTAAAGCTTCTTAAACACTAAATAAAAATTAAGAAAAATTTGAACCAATACAATTCAAGATTCTTTTTAAGCGAAAATATGTCGATTAAGTCAGTATGAGCATCCTAATAACGTACAATTGACACAATCGGGGCTAATTTTAACAATATACTCATGGTAAGATATCAGAGGCAACGCTGTAGCGTTGCCTATAGTAAAGGCCATACGGCTCCAATATTTTATTATTTACTATTCTTTTTTCCCCAGAGGCACTTCATATGGAAGGAGTCGTCATAGAAACTTAAAAGGGGGCTCATTCGATTGGAAATCGAGAGTTCTAGAGCCCTTTTTAGTAGTCGAAAGTGATTGGAGGGCAACTAGCCCCCCCCCCCAGGCCTATCATTCCCCAAAACACGTCCAATCAAAATTTTGAGATAGCCATTTTGTTCAGCGTAGTTGATTTCCAAGATAGAAAATACATTTTTGAGGAGGACACTCCCCCACAACCCTCAGGGCAAGGGTTTTAAGTTATGCCCTGGGGGCATATAAGTTTTTTATAGAAGGCGTTGTCATTGAAACTTCAAAACAGGCTCATTCGATTGCAAATTCAAAGGACTAGTGCCCTTTTTAATGGTCAAACGTAATCGGAGGGCAACTAGCCCCCCCCCCACACACACACACCCATCATTTCCCCAAACGCATCCAATCAAAATTTTGAGATAGCCATTTTGTTCAGCGTAGTTGATTTATCGATAGAAAATATGTTTTTGAGGAGGACACTCCCCCACAACCCTCAGGGCAAGGGTTTTAAGTTATGCCCTAGGGGCAAATAAGGTTTTTATAGAAGGCGTTGTCGAAGAAACTTCAAAAAAGGCTCATTCAATTGGAAATTCAAAGGGCTAGTGCCCTTTTTAATAGTCGAAAGTGATTTGAGGGCAACTAACCCCCCCCCCCCCCTCACGCCCACCTTTTCCCCAAACACATCCGATCAAAATATTGAGATAGCCATTTTATTAAACATGGTTTACAATTTTGTTAATTAGGTCTTTGAGGATGAGAGATCCCCCACCGCCCTCAGGGCAGGGGAAATAAGTTATGTCTTGAAGGTATATAAGGTTTTGTATAGACAACGTTGTCATAGAAACTACATAAAGGGCCCATTCGATTAGAAATTTAAATGGCTAGTTCCCTTTTCAATAGTCGAAAGTGATTCTAAGGCAACTGACACCCCTTCCACGCCCCCACGCCCACCATTTCCCCAAACACATCCAATCAAAATTTTGGTATAGCTATTTTTTTAAACGTAGTTGAAAGTTCTGAAAATTATATGTTTGAGCAGGACACTCCCCCCCCCCCCAGTCTTCAGGTGCAAGGGTTATAAGTTATGCCCAGGGGGCATATACGGTTCTTATGGAAGGAATGCTCGAATAAACTTCAGAGAGTGCTCATTTGATTGGAAATTGAAAGTTCTAGTTCACTTTTTAAGCATCAAAAGATATTGGAGGGTAACCAGCTTCCCCCCCCCCCCAACCCTTTTTTCCCAAATGCATCCAATAAAAATTTTAAGATAGCTATTTTGTTAAAAATAGTTCTAAGATCATGCAACAAAAATTCCGGTGTTGACACAACCCATCAAGGCCCGGGGGCAGGCGTTGTAAGTTATGCCCTGGGGGTATATATGGTTCTTATGAAAGGGATGCTCGTATGAACTTCAGAGGGGGCTCATTTGATTGGAAATTAAAAGTTCTAGTTAATTTTTAAGAGTCAAAAGATATCCGAGGGCACCTAGCCCCCCCCCCACACACACACCCTGTTTTCCCTAAGCCCATCTGATAAAATTTTTATAATAGCCATTTCATTAAAAATAGTTCAAAGGTCCAATAAGAAAAATCCTATATCGACGGAGCCCACCAAGGCCTGGGGGCAGGCGTTAAGAGTAATTCCCTAGGGGCAAATATATTTCTTATGGAAGGGATGCTCGTATAAACTTCGGAATGGGGTCGTTTGATTGGAAATTGAAAGTTCATGTCCACTTTTAAAGATTATAGTCATATCGGGGGACAACTAGCCTCCCCCCTTCCTCCACGTCTTCAGTGCATGGTATGCAAATTTTGAGACAAACGGTTTTTTAAAAATATGTTAATGTTCAGACAACAAAAAACTCCGGTGTTGACGCAAGCCCCGAGGGCCTAAAGGCAGGTGGGGTAAGTAATGCATTGGGGGCATATATGGTTCTTATTGAAAGAATGCCCGTATAAACTTCCTAGGGGGTCATTTGATTGGAAATTGAAAGTTGTAATTCACTTTTTAATTGTCAAAAGTGACTGTAGGGCAGCTAGCCTCCCCCCACACTCCATTTATTTTATTTTTTCCAGAGGCACTTCATATAGAAGGGGTCGTCGTATAAACTTCAAAGGGGGCTCATTCGATTGGAAATCGAGAGTTCTAGTGCGCTTTTTAAGAGTCAAAAGTGATCAGAGGACAACTGGCCCCCCAAGCCCTTTTTCCCCAAATACATCTGATAAAAGATTTCAGGTAGCCACTTTGTTAAAAATAGTTGAAAAATCATATAACAAAAACACCTTTACGTATGGTCATTTCGTTATAATAGTTCAAATATAAGATAAGAAAAACTCCTGTGTCGACACAGCCCCACCCCCACCCCCCCACCCCAGGGCCAGGGCAGGCGTTGTAAGTATTGCTCTGGGGGCAAATATGGTTCTTATGGAAGGTATGCTCGTATAAACTTCAGAGAGGGTTCATTTGAATGGAAATTAAAAGTTGTAGTTCATTTTCTCAGAGTGAAAAAAGATCAGAGGGCAACTAGCCCCTCACGCCCTCCACGCCTCTGGGCGTGGAGGATAGATAAACAAATCCGATAAAAATTTCAGGTGACCATTTTGTTAAAAATAGTTTAACCATCAGATATTAAAACTCCAGGGTCGACAGAACCCCCAGGGCCCAGGGATAGGAGTTGTAAGTTATACTCTGGGGATATGTATGGTTCTTATAGAAGGGATACTCGTATGAACTTCAGAGAGGGCTCATTTGATTGAAAACAGAAAGTTCTAGTTCACTTTTCAAGAGTCAAAACAGACCGAAGCTTAATCTAGTCCCCCCACGCCCTTTTTACCCAAACCCATCCGATAAAAATTTTGAGATCGCAATTTTGTTAAAAATAGTTGAAACATCAGATAATAAGAAACTCCGAGGCTGACACAAACACATTTTTTCAGTTTTATATTGTTACTTTAATATCAGTTTTTATACTTTGATGAATATTTGATTTTTTTTTTATAATTCGTTTTTGAAATGAGGAGTTTTTAAAAACTAGAAATTTTTTACAATTAAAAACGAAAAAATTAATTAAAAAATACTTTACGAAAAATAAGTTTTTTAAAGAAAAGTAAAGGCCGTTTTAAACTTAAGCTCAACAGATACAAATACCTTTTAAAATTCAAACTCAACACGACCAGAATTTACTATTAAATAATAAATGAAAACCAAAACGAGCCGAAGTTAAATAAAGAATCATAGCAAAAACATACAACAAGTAATAATATAAATGAATAAATATATTTTAAAGTGAGTACCGTAGTGCTTAGATTGAATATCAAAATCAAGCATAAAACGGAAAAAAAAATTCCTATTGAAGAATAAATGAAACTTAAAACGAACAGAAATTAAATAAACAATCAATGCAAACAAACATACAATAGATATTAATGTAAATTAATAAATAAATCTTAAAACGAGTGAAACTTAAATTAAATATGCAAATCAAGCTTGAAATGAACAAAAATCATCTCAAACAAGAATTTGGGTATGACCTCCTTCTCTCACTGTAAAAGTCTAAAACCTACTGTGTCATTGGCGCTTTGCTGAAAACTATATGGGTCTTGAACAGTCTTGGAAAGTATAAACAAAATCAAATTGAATATTTGATTTATAATGATATTAATTGTTGAAATATCCATCAGTTCAAGAATTTATTTCACTGTAATTGTATTTTTATTTTCAATGCTTTAATAACTGGAAAATAAAATATTTGTAATATAATTCGTTTTCAGTTAAGCACCAATGACGCAGTAGGTTTTAGACTAAATTACATTAATTTAATTTACTGACAACTATATGCGTCTTGAACAGTCTTGGATAGTATAAACAACATCAAATTGAATATCTGATATAGCTTTTGATTCAAATCAAATTGAATATTTAATTTATGGCATAACTTTCTACTACGTTGAACAAAATTTCTACCTCAAAATTTTGATTGGATATGTTTGGGCAAGTGGTGGGCGTGAGAGTGGAGTTAGCTGCCCTCCAGTCACTTTTGATTATTAAAAAGGGCACCAGCCCTTTGAATTACCAATCGAACGACCCCTTTTTGAATTTTCTACGACAACACTTTCTATAAAAACCTTATATGCCCATAGGGCATAACTTACAACCCTTGCTCTGAGGGCTGTGGGGGGAGAGGTTTTAGACTGTGAGTCTTTTTTATTAATATATTTTTGTCTCGCTGAGGACGTCCCTTGGACATAGGGCCGAAATATTCATTCAAATTATCTTCACTGTCTTACAAAATGAATTCCCTATTGTTCTTCGTGTTTTTGTTGTTTGTGATGGAAAGGCAGTGGGGTTCTTCGTCGCTATTCAAAGCCTCCCTCTGTACATCCTCCCAAGATGTTCCAATTTCCCTTAAATCCTGCCTTAAGACCTCCTCCCACCCCATTCGAGGACGACCTAATTTTCGTTTGGCCCTAAATGGTTCGTCAAAAGGACGATCTTGGCCAATCGGTCATCCTTCATCCACAGAATGAGTCCTAGCCATCTAAACCTTTCTCTCATTATCCCTCTAGAAAGCGGGATAGAACCACATTTGCTTAATGAGCAAATAAATAAGTAAAAGAGCTAAGATAAATAAAAAAAATAAGTAAATGAACAAAAAGTATAAGCAAAAAAAATGTACAAAAACAGGTCTTTTTAAATAAGAAAAGGCGATTTTTATATAAAACTGGCCTATGAAAAAATGTTCCTATTCTCCGGGGCAAGTCTTCTTTTCAAACCGTCAAATCAAAGAGAAAAAGAAAGGTTAATTTCCTACAGTAGCATGGTAAAAGTCGGCTCAAACTTCGTTGGTTTACGACGCAATATCGCAAACCAATCACAAAATTCCTTAAGCGGATGCCAGAAAAGGAAGCCAATAGCCGCGCCTTTTTAAAACCTGATTGGCTCTTGTGTGAAATTTCAAGCCACTAAAAAGAACGGAGAGTTAAATTCCACCTGGTTGGTTCTTCTCTCCGAAACTGTAATCAAATAAAAAATGAAAAACTTTCAAATAGGGCGATATTTTCAAAGTATTATTTAATTTTATAATGTTTTACAATTATTATTAACAACTTAACATTTTTATACAATATTTTTCTGTTTAATTATTGGTCTGATAGTCGGTTTGGTGGGTTTCTTTATTGCTCTGTAAAAGTATATTTTTCGGGACTACTGCTCCTATTAACACTGAAAGGTATACAAAACAGAAAATTTACTGAGAAACATTAGACTACGAATTGGCAGTTTTTAGAAATTAGGAATTAGAAGGGAAAAAAAAGAAAAAAAGGGCTAGACAAATTCCAACGAGTTGTTTTGTTAGTCTATTGACTAAAAACATTTTTTTTTTAGCTTTTTAGACCCCATTATTTACAAGTAAACTCTTTTTTACCCTGTGTAGTAAAGTAAATAGTAAGTAAGTATGATGGCACTAGACCCTTAAGGTCCAAACCGGCGGTGCTGATCTCCAAGGGCGGATCCAGGATTTTTTTTTCGGGGGGGGGGGGGGTTACTAATTTTTGACTCAGTTTTCGACTAATTTTACTGATTTTTACCTAGGTTTTACTAATTTTCGACTTATTTTCGACTCGGTAAAAAATTTCGGGGGGGGGGTTCAAATCGGGTAACCCCCCCCCCCTGGATACGGCCTTGCTGATCTCCGCTTCGTGGCCCTACAGCCAGGAAGTGCAATGGGGGGTTGGGTCCAGCCATCCTGTGCTCTCGCACACCCTTGGGTCGACTCTGGCTGAGCTTACAGAGTCACACCACTGACCCTCGTCCCAAACCAAGAAACTGGCCACGCCAGGGATCGAACCCGTGCCCCTTGGACAAAGAATTTACCCTATAGTTGTCTTTTAAAGTAGTAGTAGTGCTAATAAATATAAAATAAAAAAAAGGGCAAATAAAACACAGCTGGGGGAAAAAAGGCAATAAAATGATATAATTTACCTGCATCAAGTCTGTGCCTCGGTAGCTCGTTCATAAACACAGTTCTTCCAATGTCCATCGTGTTTGCCCCCTCGCTAATAATCATGCAGTCTGTAAAGTAAAAACAGTTTCAAAAACACCAAGTCATGACGTACCTTCATTCATATTAATGGGATATACTCCACTGATATAATGAGAAAGACCATTTTTGGAATAAAAAAAGGTGTTTAGAAGGAAATCGCATGATATAGGCAGGAAATATGGCAGGAAATTGGGTTACGGTGAATAGCCAAATGTGGGATGAAAACAAAACACAACTGAGAAAAGACGCAAAAGATAAGCAAAAGATATACTGAGAGAGTCAACTTTTGGAATAAAAAAAAAAGTGTTTAGAAGAAAATGGTAGGCAGGAAATATGGCAGGATATTGGGTTACGGTGAATAGCCAAATGTGGGATGAAAACACAGCACAACTGAGAAAAGACACAAAAGATAAGCAAAAGATATACTGAGAGTCAACTTTTGGAATAAAAAAAAGGTGTTTAGAAGGAAATGGCAGGCAGGAAATATGCAGGAAATTGGGTTACGGTGAATAGCCGAATGTGTGATGAAAACACAACAAAACTGAGAAAAGACGCAAAAGATAAGCAAAAGATATACTGAGAGAGTCAACTTTTGGAATAAAAAAAAGGTGTTTAGAAGGAAATGGCATGAAATAGGCAGGAAAATGGCATGAAATTGGGTTACGGTGAATAGTCAAAACTGGGGTGAGAACACGACTCAACTGAGAAAAAACGCAAAAGATGAGCAAAAGATATACTGAGAGAGTCAACTTTTGGAATAAAAAAAAGGTGTTTAGAAGGAAATGGCGGGCAGGAAATATGGCAGGAAATTGGGTTAGGGTGAATAGCCAAATGTGGGATGAAAACAAAACACAACTGAGAAAAGACGCAAAAGATAAGCAAAAGATATACTGAGAGAGTCAACTTTTGGAATAAAAAAAAAGTGTTTAGAAGAAAATGGTAGGCAGGAAATATGGCAGGAAATTGGGTTACGGTGAATAGCCAAATGTGGGATGAAAACACAGCACAACTGAGAAAAGACACAAAAGATAAGCAAAAGATATACTGAGAGAGACAACTTTTGGAATAAAAAAAAAGGTGTTTAGAAGGAAATGGCAGGCAAGAAATATGGCAGGAAATTGGGTTACGGTGAATAGCCAAATGTGGGATGAAATCACAACACAACTGAGAAAAGACGCAAAAGATAAGCAAAAGATATACTGAGAGAGTCAACTTTTGGAATAAAAAAAAAGGTGTTTAGAAGGAAATGGCAGGCAGGAAATATGCAGGAAATTGGGTTACGGTGAATAGCCAAATGTGGGATGAAAACACAACATAACTGAGAAAAGACGCAAAAGATAAGCAAAAGATATACTGAGAGAGCCAACTTTTGGAATAAAAAATGGCAGGCAGGAAATATGCAGGAAATTGGGTTACGGTGAATAGCCAAATGTGGGATGAAATCACAACACAACTGAGAAAAGACGCAAAAGATAAGCAAAAGATATACTGAGAGAGTCAACTTTTGGAATAAAAAAAAGGTGTTTAGAAGGAAATGGCATGAAATAGGCAGGAAAATGGCATGAAATTGGGTTACGGTGAATAGTCAAAACTGGGGTGAGAACACGACACAACTGAGAAACAACACAAAAGATAAGCAAAAAATATACTGAGAGAGTCAACTTTTGGAATAAAAAAAGGTGTTTAGAAGGAAATTGCAGGCAGGAAATTTGGCAGGAAATTGGGTTACGGTGAATAGCCAAATGTGGGATGAAAACACAGCACAACTGAGAAAAGACGCAAAAGATCAGCAAAAGATATACTGAGAGTCAACTTTTGGAATAAAAGCAAAGGTGTTTAGAAGGAAATGGCAGGCAGGAAATATGGCAGGAAATTGGGTTACGGCAAATAGCCAAATGTGGGATGAAAACACAACACAACTGAGAAAAGACGCAAAAGATAAGCAAAAGATATACTGAGAGAGTCAACTTTTGAAATAAAAAAAGGTGTTTAGAAGAAAATGGCATGAAAATGGCAGGAAATTGGGTTACGGTGAATATTCAAAACGGGTGAGAACACGACACAACTGAGAAAAAACGCAAAAGATAAGCAAAAGATATACTGAGATAGTCAACTTTTGGAATAAAAAAAAAGGGTTTAGAAGAAAATGGTAGGCAGGAAATATGGCAGGAAATTGGGTTACGGTGAATAGCCAAATGTGGGATGAAAACACAGCACAACTGAGAAAAGACGCAAAAGATAAGCAAAAGATATACTGAGAGTCAACTTTTGGAATAAAAGCAAAGGTGTTTAGAAGGAAATGGCAGGCAGGAAATATGGCAGGAAATTGGGTTACGGTGAATAGTCAAAACTGGGGTGAGAACACGACACAACTGAGAAACAACGCAAAAGATAAGCAAAAGATATACTGAGAGAGTCAACTTTTGGAATAAAAAAAAGGTGTTTAGAAGGAAATTGCAGGCAGGAAATATGGCAGGAAATTGGGTTACGGTGAATAGCCAAATATGGGATGAAAACACAACACAACTGAGAAAACACGCAAAAGATAAGCAAAAGATATACTGAGAGAGTCAACTTTTGGAATAAAAAAAAAAGTGTTTAGAAGAAAATGGAAGGCAGGAAATATGGCAGGAAATTGGGTTACGGTGAATAGCCAAATGGGGGATGAAAACACAGCACAACTGAGAAAAGACGCAAAAGATAAGCAAAAGTCAACTTTGCTTAGCTGAGAGTCAACTTTTGGAATAAAAGCAAAGGTGTTTAGAAGGAAATGGCAGGCAGGAAATATGGCAGGAAATTGGGTTACGGTGAATAGCCAAATGTGGGATGAAAACACAACACAACTGAGAAAAGACGCAAAAGATAAGCAAAAGATATACTGAGAGAGTCAACTTTTGGAATAAAAAAAAGGTGTTTAGAAGGAAATGGCATGAAAATGGCAGGAAAGTTGGATTACGGTGAATAGTCAAAACGGGTGAGAACACGACACAACTGAGAAAAAACGCAAAAGATAAGCAAAAGATATACTGAGAGAGTCAACTTTTGGAATAAAAAAAGGTGTTTAGAAGGAAATTGCAGGCAGGAAATATGGCAGGAAATTGGGTTACGGTGAATAGCCAAATATGGGATGAAAACACAACACAACTGAGAAAAGACGCAAAAGATAAGCAAAAGATATACTGAGAGTCAACTTTTGGAATAAAAGCAAAGGTGTTTAGAAGGAAATTGCAGGCAGGAAATATGGCAGGAAATTGGGTTACGGTGAATAGCCAAATATGGGATGAAAACACAACACAACTGAGAAAAGACGCAAAAGATAAGCAAAAGATATACTGAGAGAGTCAACTTTTGGAATAAAAAAAAAAGTGTTTAGAAGAAAATGGTAGGCAGGAAATATGGCAGGAAATTGGGTTACGGTGAATAGCCAAATGTGGGATGAAAACACAGCACAACTGAGAAAAGACGCAAAAGATAAGCAAAAGATATACTGAGAGTCAACTTTTGGAATAAAAAAAAAGGTGTTTAGAAGGAAATTGCATGAAATAGGCAGAACATGGCAGGAAATTGGGTACCGGTGAAAAGCCAAATGTGGGATGAAAACACAACACAACTGAGAGAAAACGCAAAAGATAAGCGAAACATAAAACAGAAACATCGCAGAGCTACAAATTCGCTCTTTGCTGTGCATTAGAAAAGTCTTATTTTAAAACAGAACCTTAATTTTTTTAGCTTTTATTTTCATCCTTTTGTTTTCCTACATTCACCTATATTATATTATAATCAGTTACTGATTTATTAATATAATCAGTAATTGTCCCTGACCCCCAGCTAATTATTCATCACGAGCTGTTAAAACAACAAGGTGGCGTTATAGAATCGGTCAACCAGCACCTGAAGCCAAGTGAGTAATTCTAACTATACATACAGTCACCAGGTTTAGTTAAAATGATGACTAACTTCATGCGTAGTCTTCGTAAGTCGTAAATCTAACCTGTTTTGTTTCACGGCTGGAGGAGGGGGTCAAGTTGAAAATTTCAGAAATTTTTTTTAGAACTTGAAACTCCGGAGTAAAGGGGGTAAAATATTTTTACTAGATCCTCACAATAGAAAATATGCTATAGCTCTTTTTTATGCCTGTTTTCCGACAAACTTTGCTGATAGTACACAAACTAATAAGGCCGAACAGGACTGCAAGTTGGAATTTACTGAAACTGGTAAATGATTGTACGTAATCGACTATGGCTACCATCGCAGCTACGATTATCGTCAAATGAGAAACTAAAAAAGCCGATCATGACTGGCAAGTTGGAATTTACCAAAACTGGCAGTTTCGGTAAATTTAACTAGTAAAAATTTAAAGTTAAAGCAAAATCAGTTCTGAAAAAACAGCGCAGTTTCTGCTTGTTATGCTATAACTAGAAATTTAAATCCCTTGCCCTTGTTTTTGTCTAAAGAAGCAAATTTTGAAGCCAACTCTCACTTCCTTCAGAATTTCAGAAACTCACATTAAATTTGATTTTTTACATTTTTATGCTATTTTTAAATTTTTAAATTTCACATAAAATTTGATTTTTATGCTCCCTTCTAACGAGTTATCAAAATATTCTGGGCTATCGGTTGGTACAGAGAATTCGATACCGAATTTTAATATCAAATATCGAATTTTTTAGTTCGATTTTACTGAGATGTTCCATTTTCACTTCATGTCGAACTGAAATGAAAATTCTCAGCTATTATTTTATATAAAAAATCATTCGATCGATAAACAAATCAAACAGAGTAAATGGATTTCTGGCAATACTAAATTACCAAGAGTTCATTCACTGTTTTCTACACCATTTCTTAGCACTGAAGTTTTCAGCACATTTTTCCTCAACATTATCTTTACCACTAATTTATGTCCTACTCTTTAACTGAGAATTTGATACCGAATTTTAATATCAAATATCGAATTTTTTAGTTCGATTTTACTGAGATGTTCCATTGAGGATGAGACCTGAAACTCTTCGATGAAACTCTAAGGAAATTTAATTGGCAATACTTAAAAGCAATCTATTACGTTATTAGTAAAGTGCAAAAAGATACACCATTCTTAGGGGGGTTTTTAAAGAGTTCCCAATCCCACTCTTATTTGTAATTCCTAAAAAATAATGGTTCTGAAGCATCCTGAGACGCCTACAAAAGTTGAAACTTTTAAACTTTTCAAAACAGAGAACTCTTCCGAAAACCAGCAATCTAAAACACAAGTGCTGAAGGTTTTGTATTTCAGGTTAGGTTTTCGTTCTTTCTTCTTCGCCAAAGAAATTTGCGCTTTTTTTTTAATTACATCAATATTTCCACTAAATTTGATTTTCCGCATTAATTACGTTCATTATATTAATTATTTAATAAAATTTAATGAATTGATTAATCTGATTAGATTAATTAATTATATTAATAAATTAATTATGTTAGTTTAAATTTATAATTAACTACATCAATTAATTTAAAATTAATTGAATTAATTTTTAGATTTACACTAATTTTTGCACCCAGTTACATTAACTTTTGCAAGCGTCCTGCAAAATTTGACTATTTCAAACTCTCAAAACAATGAATTCTTCTGAAAATCAGCCCCTGGAGTCAAGGCCGTATCCAGGGGGAAGGGGCTAGAGAGTTTGACCCCCCCCCCCCCCGAAATGTTTCTTTGACTCGTAAAAACGTAACAAAAATGGGCATAAACAAATTTTGTATGCGTTTTTTTTTTGTGTAAACACCCCACCCACCAAAAAAAAGATTGAAAAAAAAAACTCCGAAAACAAATCCTCGGTACGCCTTGCTTGAAGTCTAAAACATAAGTGCCGAGGGTATAGTACTTTTGTTCTTTTTTTTTCCTGACAACGATACTCTGCAGAGAATACTTCTTCTCTTTTTTCTTCCCTTTTATTAATTAGTTTTTTAAACTTTTATTAATTACTTTAATTTCTTTTCTTCTTACCAGTTACAATTAACTAAACTAAAGCAGATTTTTATATCGTTGTGTATTTCATTATGCTTTTTTTAATATTAGCTTTTTTAATATTTTTTAATATTAAAAAACACAGAAACATGTTCAGAAGAGGGCCACCACGTTTTATATAGGAAAAACTTCTTCACTCTTATCCCTGTGGGGAAAAAAAGATATTTAAGGTAGATTTAGGCTTGTCTGAGTAGGCCTTGGTTGAGGATAGCTTTTGAGAATTAGATTTAATGTTTAATCAGCTGAAAAACAGGTGGTAGCTGAATTATCACTAACTGGCTATCTATCTTTTACTTGACATTACTGGCATTATTTGACATTACTGGCTATCTTTTCGATTATTTGACATTACTGGCTATCTTTTCGATTACTTCGCATTACTTAAAGTACCAACGACGAAAATGAAAAATGTTTATTTTAAACGGTTAAGCGGAAATGGAAATCTTCGACCAAAATTCAAGACCTTATCCAGGAGGGGGGACTTAGGGTTAGAGCCCCCCCCCCCCACAAAAATTGGTTTGACTCGTAAGAACGTAACTAAAGTGCTTATAAACAAATTTTGGATGTTTTCTTAAAGTTTTTTCTAACCCCCTCTCCAGAAAAATACCCCCCCCCCTCAAACGAAAATCCTGGACACGCCCTTGCCCAAATACAGTCTTTGAGATAAAAGGATTAGGCTTAGTGATGGATTTGAAAGTACACATTTTCTACCACTACAGCCAGGCTTGCAACCACATACAACCACATAAATCTTAGAAAATTATACAGAGTTAAGAATTCAGTTTTTACTAAAAAAGAACTCCATGTGTGGTTCAGCAGTTTTTGGTAGTAGCGGGCAACAAATTTAAAAAACAGAAATGTGGGTGAAAAATCAGAAAAATAATAAGCTATAAAATTATGGAGCCAAAAAGATTGGGAAGGTCCAGCTTTTTTCTCAAGTTGTATTTGGGAATCAACAGAACATTTGTTTCTATTTCTGCGGATAAAAAGCGTTGTAAAATTTAACTAAGTAGTTTTGCTAATTTATTTTCATGACTTATCGTGGCAATACTGACAAAAACGTGATACTGCGCTAAAAACTTTAAAAAAAATTGAAACAACCAGAAAGAAATCTCAGAAAATAGGGATTTTAAGGTATGGATGGGCCTAAGATGGATTCTGGGGGGGGGGGCATTTTTTTTTTTTTATATCCATGACACTTTAAATAGTAAAGAAATTCTATTTTTTGTGGAAATTAAAAGAACATATTTAAAAACATAAAAAACTAATTATTTGGGGGGAAGGCATAAAAGTAGGAATTTAAAATAAAGTTGAAAAAAGCAATTAATTAAAAAGAGCAGAAAATGGGAAAAATAGCAAAGAAGAATATCACTGGTAAATTAGCTTTTAGGAAGATGAAATGCACTTTGAGAAAAACTTAAAATACTCTTCTGAATTTACTGATTGAGGATTTTGTTTGCTTATGTGCCATAACGGGCCAAATGCCACGAAATTTAAAATTTATACATTTCTGGGTAAAACGTTTATATTCAATTACCTGCTGTTGCCTACAGGCTATGCGAACAAATAATGAATTAATATACCGTGTATTTTGGATATTTTGCTTCTTTCCCAATTCTAGATTATTTTCATTAATTAGACTTTGATTAATTAATATTAATTGAATTAAAACGAACTTTAATTATTCGTTGCAGCATTGATAAAATTTAATTCGGAACTCCCAATCATTATGAACCAAGTAAAAAGAATGCCAAAACAGTGTTTCACTCTTCAATAAAATACGAATTTTTGTTATCTTACTAATTTGTTATCTAATTTTTGTGTAACTTACTTTTTGGCAAGGTTTCCTGAATGCAGTGAAACACTGCATAATAGTTTAAAGGTTCTTCAGTATCTTCAGCACTTCTCTAGAAAAAATTCAAATATACTGGTAATTTTAGGTAAAGGTAACATATTGCTATTTAAGGGTATGTCTTATAACAGCTCAGATGCTCTTCTGTATCATCAGTACTTCTCGAGAAAAAAAATCTAGTTTGATTGTAAATCTTTCGGTACAAGTTCACGGTAAAGCAAATAAAACTATCGCATACATCAGTCAACAGAATTACAAAACAGAATGAATTTGAAGTATTACCTAAAATATACAATTATAAAATTATTTATGAACCCCGTCAAATATACACAAAGGACTATCTCTGGATAATATTAGGGCTACGACCAGGTCCAACCCTGACTCCGAGTTACACCAGACCATAAAGAATTAAACAGAGTAAAGTCACGAGTACTCTGGAAGATAAAGTAACTGCATATAAAATTGTGATTAATTTATATTACAAATTGAGAGGGATATAGGAATTTATTTCGAGGGAGAAATATAAGAGCTCAGAGACTCTTAAGTATTTTCAGTATTTCTCTAGAAAAAAAAGTCTAGTGAAACTGTAGATCTTTTGGTATAAGTCTATAGTACAGTAAATAAAATTATTCATATATCAGTCAACAAAATCAAAAAACAGAATAAATCTGAATTATCAAAATATTAAAATTTTGTAAATTAAAATTAAACTCACAAGTTTTTGTAAACCTCGTGGTAGATACCACAAAGTACCAGCTAAGGTTAATATCAGAGTTACGACAAAGTTCAAACCTGACCCGCGGTTACCCCTGACCGAGAAGAATAAAAAAAAAAGTTACGAGTATTCTAGCAGCCGCACATGCAATCGATTTAAATTTATATTACTGATTGACAGGGAAATATACAGGAATTTATTTCGAGGGACGCAAATTTATTAAAGGGAGGTAATTCCCAAAACAGTTACAATTATGAGAAAAATAGAGAGACAAACTTGAAATTTTGATTATATAATGTCGATAACCAAACACCAACTCAGGTTAATACTTGAGGTACAAGTCCGAACATGACCCTGGGTTACACCTGATCAGGAAGAATTAACAGAGCAAAGTTGCTAGTATTCTGGGAAATAAATTAGCTGCACTTGCAACTAAATTCAATTTATATTACTAATTGACAGGAATATATACATAAATTAGTTTCGAGGGGGGGGGGAATTTATTAAAGGGGTTAATTCCCAAAACAGATACAACTATGAGAAAAATAGAGGGAAAATCTTACAATTTTGATTCTTTATTATTGATGACCAAGTTATTTGTTTCTGTACATATTTGTGCCAAATTCATAATATAGCTGTAGCTGAGCCTTGCCAGCTACACACTGATTGACAACCCTGCATTAAAATGTAAAAAAAAAATAACCAGACGATTAAACATATTCTCATGAATCACACAGCAATGGCAGACAATAGTAATTAACATCTTACATTTCCAGCAAGCGATGTGCCGGATGCTACGGCAATCCCGATGAAAGGTCAGCCAGCCGGTCCTATATTCAAACGGCAACAATCCGTCAGTTTGGGGTGCTTTTTCCACAATAAAGTATTTGATAATAACCCAAACGCTACGACATGGGCATCCTTCACCTTCTAAAACGAGAGTACTATCAAAAATGATCTTGTCGGACCGATTTCACTTCTTTAATTCCAGTCCAAACGATGGTTCAGGTCAAGCCGGTGTAGGACACCTCTTGAATATCAGAGCCAAAATCAGCCTTCTAGAATGGCAAGCCAACAACGTATGAGCAGTGGGCAAATTTAGATTCAATGATAGACGCAAGCAATGGAGAAGATTCATGATATTTGCTCAAATGCAAAATCAAATCATAGTTATTACCCTATTCAAGCATAAACCGTCACACAGAATTATCTGGAGATCAAGAGACAGAAGGACACAATCTCAACTCGACTTTGGAGTCGAGTCATTGGAAAATCTCTATAATGAATATCAGAGCTTGCATTCAAGTCAACGAGGAGCTCTCGTCTTAATTTGATATTGAATTCAGTTTGAGACAAGGCTATATTCTCTCCCCAGAGCTTTTTAACTTTGTAATGGACTGTATTTTGAGGAAAGCCATGCAAGGCTGCGTTGGAATTAACGTAAGCCCAAATTTAAACGTCGCCGACTTGGACTACGTGGACGATGTCTTACTTCTAGGTAGTTCTTCCTGGCAACACAGGACATGCTCCAGAGAATATCTGTAGCGGCTGCTTTCACGGGAATGAAGATCAATACTGAGAAGACAAAAGCGGTAACTAATGACGAGTCTTAACAACTCTAACACTAAACCATTTCCAGATTGATCTAGTCAACAAATTTAAACACATAGGTTCAATCATAGACATTAAATGGGAATGCGGTGATGAAATCAGCGCCCGCATATCAGTAGCCTTCTCAGTCTTTTTACAACTAAATGGTCCGCTCTGAAAAAGGAGGGAGATAAGTATTAAAACTAAAAGCTGAGTGTATGAGTCCCTTGCTCGTCCCGTCCTCCTTTACGGATGTGAAACATATCCAATAAAAATATCCGAAACTCAGGCTCAAAATTCATTCAACCACAGGTGCATAAGGCACACACTTGGACTGAATCTACGCCACCGAATCCCGAACGAAATAATAAGACAACGCTGCGGACAGAAGTTTGACCTGGAAACCATCCTTCACCACCGCAATCTCCCCGTGTTCAGCCATGCCTGTCGCAGGTCTGATAATTCCTTTGTTTCGAAGAAATTCGGTGCAAACTACTACCGAGCTGGAAAAAAAGGCGTGGAAGCCAGTCAAATTCCTGGATGAACATCATCAAATCTGATCAAAGCATTAGTGATTCCGGAAAACATGGTCACCGATGGGACTCCTCCTGGCTTGAAATCATTGTTTCTTTGACCCTTGACCGCACCCAACGGAGTACAACCGTCTGCCAACTCCTAGCGCCAGGAAGAGCTGCAAAGCTTATGTCCTAATTCAAGTTCAAGTACAGAGCATCATTGAGGTAAATAATACAAATCTAGGCAAATTTCAGGGTTATCACAGCGTATTTTTTTTCTGTTTTTTTTTTTTTCTTGTTACGTTTTTTTTTTTTGCTGTTAAGGATAGCAATTGTTTGGTCTACAGGTAAACGAAGTAGGAATTATTATTTTTAAATCCCGTATAAAAAAAAAACTATAGCCTATACATATATATGCATATATATGTATATATATATATATATATATATATATATATATATATATATATATATATATATATATATATATATATATATATATATATATATATATATATATATATATATATATATATATATATATATATATATATATATATACATATATATATATATATATATATATATATATATATATATATATATATATATATATATATATATATATATATATATATATATATATATATATATATATATATATATATATATATATATATATATATATATATATATATATATATATACCCTAATAAAACATGGCGGATAATTAAACAGCTCATAAATCCTCCCCACACAGTCGCCCCGGATCAGATTATTGGTCGAGTAGGTGCAGAATTAAGTGACCCGTCTGATATAGCCGAAGAATTTGTTGACCACTTCGCTACAGTTGGACATAATGTGGCTGAGGGAGTAAGAATAGTGGATGGCGACCGCCCTTTCCAACATTACCTTGGAAATAGCGAAACAGAATTTTCAGTTTACCTGAAACCGGTGACCGAGAGTGAAGTAAAAGAAATAATTTTCGACATGAAAAATAGTGCAGCTGGTAGTGACATTTTGTCTCTACGGATAATTAAATATCTGTGGCCAGCTATATCGCATGTATTAGTTAACCTAATAAATCTTTGTTTTAAACAGGGAGTATTTCCATCTTGTTTCAAGTTGGCACGAATTACACCGGTTCATAAGGGGGTGATCACAGTGAGGTAAGTAACTATCGCCCGATTTCCGTTTTACCGGTCATGTCAAGACTTGTGGAAAAGTGCTTTTCCCGGAGGTTGTACCATTATTTAGAGTGCCATTCAATACTAACATCCACCCAGTTTGGATTCAGAAATGGACGCACGACCGAACAAGCTGTGGCTTATCTCTGTGGTGTTGTGAACACTGCCCTGGACCTTGGTTTTAAAGTGTCTACCATCTTTTTGGACATTATAAAAGCTTTCGACACTGTAGACCATGGTATATTGCTTGAAAAATGTGAATTTTATGGGATTAGAGGGCCTGCTCTTGATTTCCTACGTAGTTTTTTGTCTAATAGGCAGCAGTATGTGCGAATAAATGGATCTACTTCTTCCGTTGTAGATATGAAATGTGGTGTGCCACAAGGGTCCGTTCTTGGCCCCTTGCTATTTTTGATATTTGTAAATGATCTTGTACTGTCCCTGAAGGATGCGAAAACTAAAATGAGCGACATGTTTCACAGTGACAGTGACGTTACAGTACCTCTATTTGCCGATGATACTTCATTGATTTGCATTGCAAAAACAGAACGCCTTTTAGTTGAATTAATGACACAGTGTTTAGATCAAGTGTCTAGCTGGCTAAGAGTTAATAAAATAAAAGTAAACCCATCAAAGAGCAGTTTTGTAATATTTTCGCGTACATCTAATTACTACCCA
The DNA here is from genome assembly GCF_049724085.1 of Artemia sp. Qi Xiang Cuo. Classification (NCBI taxonomy): domain Eukaryota; kingdom Metazoa; phylum Arthropoda; class Branchiopoda; order Anostraca; family Artemiidae; genus Artemia; species Artemia sp. Qi Xiang Cuo. The sequence goes on along the minus strand of NC_142796.1, from coordinate 6,278,285 downwards.
TGGATCCAAGAAGTGAGTTACCTGGAAGGTAAAGTTAAGCGTGATCAGTGTGTTAGATATTTGGGTATTATGCTAGATGAAACACTATCTTTTAGGAAACATGTTGAAAAGGTGTCAGGAATCCTGTGCCGTAATCTGGGAATACTGCGTAAATTGAAACATGTATTACCCCCTTCTGTTCTTCGCACTTTGTATTTTTCTATTATACATCCACATATATTGTATTGCTCATCTATTTGGCTGAGTACGTTTCCATCAATTACTAATCGAGTTCGAGTGATCCAAAATAACGGAATCCGTGTGTTGACTGGTAAATCAAATCTTGTATCCGTTAGAGCTACCTATATTGATGTAAAAGTATTACCTGCTGCAGGCCTTAGAGATTTTTATAGCCTTCAATTTATGTTCAAATATAATAATGAATTATTACCGTCTTGCTTTTCAGGAATGCTAAAAGCTAGATCTTCGATTCATGATCATGAAACTCGCCAAAGGGAAAATTTACATGCCCCGCTCGTGGTGTCTGCCAGGTCGACATTCTCGCCTATTTATAGGGAATTAAAGTTGTGGAATGGGGTTAATAAAGAGTTAAGAGAAATAGGGGATCTGAAGGAATTTAAAAATAAAATAAAAGGAATGTTATATGAGAAATTTTATTTTTAAATTTTTTTTTTTTTTTTTTTTTTTTTTTTTTTTAATGTTTTTTTTTTTTTTATGTACCTGGAGGACAAGTATGGTGATTTTGTGATTGGTGGTAGGAACTGCGTGCGAAGGGGAATGATTTTTTCTTTTATTTTATTTTTTTTAGGCCTAGGTTGTATATTTCTGTTGTGAATATGAAATTTTGATATATGCCTACCCTTAGGACAACCTGACCCCAGGTTCTTGGGTCGGTAGTGAGTAAAATGTATTGTCCTTGTGTGTGTTAATAAATTACTATTACTATTATATATATATATATAATCTATACTTAACATATCTATTAGGAAAATTACTATTTTGATTTATATAAATGACCTTCCGAGGTGTTTACCCCAAGATAGTATCTTAGCAGTAATTTTTGCAGATGATACGGCGATGACAGTAAAAGCTAAAACCCCATCTTTGTTGGTTGAGGAAATAGTGATAGCAATGAAATTTTTGAATAAATGGTTGGCATGTAACTACCTAGCTCCGAATTTTTCTAAAACTGAATTCACGATTTTTGGGCGGTAACAGCGGACAGTAAATAAAATTACCATAGAAGAGTTAATTGTAAATCAAAGTAGGATTTATGGTCCATCTGCAACCTCTTCAGATAATTCAAAATAAGGCAATTACAATTCTGGGTACTTTTGTTCATCGCCCAATGAGGCTTCAAAATCTCTCGGGAACCCAAACTTTATATGTTTTTCTCAATATAATTAATCTCAAACAACTGAAAGACCTGCATACAGCAATGTGGTATTATGATATAATCTTCAACAAATTATTTCCAAAATTTGGGTATAATTGTATCTCATTTCTCCTGCCCACCACGTCCGCTCCAAGAAGTATCGCCTTCCTCCAATTAAATCAGAAAGAGCTAGATTCTCAATCACATACCAGACTCCTCATATTGCAAATAAACTTAATTTAGTAGAAATGTTCCCAAGTTTCAAGAGTCGATTCTCTTTGAAAAAGCATTTAATTTTTTTTATTATTGATATCCTGTATTTGTTATTTCGGCATTTTCTTATATTTGTTTATGGCCGACACTTCAAGCCCTGCTCTCCGTCGACCAGTTTAGAGATTTATTTATCATGTATTTTATCAATAAAAGATCTTTTCTTGTCTTGTCTATCTAATAATATACCAAGTAACTATGTATAGTGTGCCATTATATGCCATATGTGATTTTATACACATATAATTATGTACTTACACTATGTAATTATAAGTACAATTTTTAAAATAAGAAAATAGTAAATTTTTCGGTTAAATTTTTCAAAGGAACCGTCTTTGGGAGGAGGGTTTTGAATCTATTCCGGTGTGAAGATCCTAAGTATACTATACTACATATGAATATACACACTGCTCTATATCCTACAACATATTGAACATTTCTATGATTGCTACAACGGCTTAAAACATTTTTATGCTTGTTAACAAATGAGTATAGGAACTGATATAAGAGGAAGGTTTTTAAAGAAATATATGAAATGATACCCTGTATGGAAGCAGGATTGAAAATTTTCGTAGAATGAATAGGTGATTTTTCAAATAAAAGTATAGAGTGACAGGAAAACTATAAATGAACAAAAATTATCTTGTTTATAAGGGGGGCTACCACGCTGTAAACCCTCCACTCTTTACGCTCAATCTTAACTATTAGTTAACATAGAAGCATTTTGACTAAAAAGTAGCCAGGTTGTAGACCAGTAAGTAGCAAGGTTGAGGTGGCTAGGGCAAGTTGTGCGGATGAAGGATGACAGATTGCCGAAGATTGTTCTTTTCGGCCAACCGTCTAGGGCTAAACAGAAAGCAGGTCGTCCCCGTCTGGGGTGGGAGGACGTCATAAAGAAAGATTTAAATGACAAGGGAACTTCGTGGGCGGGTGTAAAAAGGGAGGCTTTGAATAGATTGGGGTGGAGGAGGAGCGTGCGTAGCTGTGTTGGCCTCAGGCGGCTTGGTGCTGCGGTGAGCTGTTAGCAGTAGTAGTAGTAGTAGACAGGTGGTGCTACTACTGACTAATAGCCAGGCAGTGCTTTTAATGACTAATACTCCTGACTAATACTACTACTGCACCAGGTGGTGCTACTACTGACTAAGACAGGTGGTGCTACTACTGAATAATAGCCAGGTGGTGCTACTACTGACTAATAGCCAGGTGGTGCTACTACTGACTAATAAGTAGCCAGGTGGTGCTACTACTGACTAAGACAGGTGGTGCTACTACTGACAAATAGCCAGGTGGTGCTACTACTGACTAATAGCCAGGTGGTGCTACTACTGGCTAATAGCCAGGTGGTGCTACTACTGACTAATAAGTAGCCAGAAGATGGTTCCAAATGTTACCGAATAGATAAACTCGTATATTTTCAAGGCACCGTAAGAAAAAAGGAAATTTCTATCACATTTCTCTTGCAGGAAAGCAGACGTCTTGAAGTATGCCTATTGTTGAAAGTCAAACTTCGACATAGACAAAGGGATTGAAGGGGCGGTAGTCCTTCTATTGACGCGTGTTACTTCTTATTTATAGTTCGTCCCAACAAAAGGTTTGATTGGTTTCTGTTTTTATTACTTATAGACAAATTGCAACTTAAACAATTCCTAATTATGGATTTTTAATTACTTTTCCCCTTCAATAAAGAAGGAAACAAACTACTACACTTCCCCACCTTTCTATTGGTTAGGAACTTTTGGGATGGCTCTATTAACTGAAGTTTGTCAAAAATTCAAAATTGTTTACTAAAAATTAAATAAAATTGAAAAAAAACTACCCTTCCTGAATAAGGGAATGAACTAATTTTCCCCTTCCTTTCTTGGGATGGCTTCATAAACCAAAGTTCGCTGAAATTTAAGGATTGTCCATTAAAAATTATTTAATGGTTCAATAAGAAATTAAAAATAAAATTCCCTTAAAAAAGAAAAAAAAAATTTTTTCCCTTCCCTTCTAGGGGGTATACCTTTGGGATTGATTTATAAACCCAAGTTTGCAAAGACGTAAAGAGAATACCTGATTGACTTCTCGATTCTGATGCGCCTTTTCCTTTAGCGACGTCCACCATAGACTGCTATCCTTGAAAACGTAACCAGTTTTGACAAGTTCGTCCTCCAACTGTTTAGAAACAGACCTCAAGTCACCGTGCAGGGCCACAGCTGAGGGTAAACTTGAATGAAACTCTTCAGATGATATATCGATCTGTCGGATATAACATTGAATTATCAAATGGGATCATCAATAAATATATACATATCTTTTTAAAGTGAGTTTATCACCAAATATACGGTATTGAATAAAGTATAATATAAATAAAGGCCCACGGACAAGTGTACATAGGAAACATATAAATATATAATACGTCCGTGTTTTTTTATACGGACAAGTAGCAAGCCTATCGCCATGTACTAAATTGTACATTAAAAAACGTTAAAAAAAACATTGCTATCAATAAAAGTTTAAACTGGGTACGGATAAGAATGAAAACGTGGGTGGCCAGAATATAAAAGTTGTCCTGAATAGCAATGAAATATCAAGACCCACCTCGTGTTTTTTTTTTTTACTTTTTCTTTCTTATATTCTTATATTTCTTCTTTACATTTTCTTTCTTCTTGACATTTTTTTATCACTTTTCATCCTAACAATTACACATAAGATTGTGTATATATATTAATAGCTGTTCAAGGACCTTTCAAGGCATTTAAGTTTAAAATTAGACAGTTACTGATTCCATTAAAGCTAACGCTTTCTGAAATGACTACGCCTACATTTCTTCATAGCAGCCAATCATAGAGTAACGGCTGTGTTATTGAATGCTATAAAAGTAATGCTTTCTGAACTGACCACACCAATATTACTTCATAACAGCCAATCATCTCAAGCCACCAAGCAAAGCTACAGCTTAGGCACACTTTAACGGAATTTTTCAGATAAAATATCGATTTTAGGGAAATTCTGGTGCCTGCAAGCAGTAAAGAAAGAAAAAAGGGGAAAAAGTGGAGGCGTCAGTGCTTCCCATGAAAAAGAGCTTTTCCTTGTTGTTCAAGAAAGAGGATTGTATATTTTTCGTTTTTGGCCATAGTCATTCCAATGGTGTACTTTTTATTTTGATTTGATAACATTAAATTATCATATATCAACAATACATATATTGTTTTTAAAAAATCATAAATGTGCTAATAACTTAAAAAAATAATCCTGTGTCAAAAAAACAAAAAGGTGGGGCGGCCGTAACATAAGAACTGCCCTTGAATGGTGATGAAAGGTCAGAACCATTTCATTTCTTTCTTTCTTTTAATTTTCATATTTGTTTCAAGAATTTTTTAAAGAAATCATTACATGTTTGTACATTTTTTGTAAACAAAATTTTTAGTCATATATTATAGCTTTTTCAGAACCTTTCAAGACATTCAGCAATAAGACTAAAAACTACTGATTGCTATAAGTCTAACACTTTCTGAATCGACCACACCAACTTCACTTCAAAACAGCCAATCAGAGTGCAACAGCTGTTTTGGAATAGTTCACAAGTCACCGTTTAAAACAAAAACTGTGGGTACACTCTAATGAAACTCTTCATACGAGACATCGATCTTTGGAATGTATCACTGAACTATCAAACGGAATCAACAGTAAAAACATTTCAAGAATTGAAAAATTTTCGAAATAAAAAATTTCGAAAATGAAAAACATTTTCATCCCCAACTATACAAAAACCAAATTTTCTAACTTTATACTACATTAGGAGTTCGGGGATTAGTATTTATTGAATTCTAAATTAGTAACTGCAAGAATCAAAATTATTTCAGTAAAGAGCGTATCCAGGCGGGTTTCCGGGTCTTATCCCCCTCCTCCTCCCCCCAAATGTTTGTCCAACTCATAAAAAAGTAACAATATAAACTAATTTTTGATGCCTTTTCGTAAAGTTTTTATTTCAAAACGCCTCTCAAGAAAATACCTCCTCCCTCCCCCCGAACAAAAATCCTGGATACACCCTCGATTAACTGTAGCTTAATCTTTCACCTTTCAATACAGAATGGATCAGTATACCAATTAGTAAAATCGGTTACTCCAGAATCGGTTACACCAGAACATAGTCCTCTGTTTATTCAAGAGCATCGTTGAAAGGAGATTCAACTGCATGCACAGTATTGCCAGATGAAGTGCTGAAATAATACAAAATGATTTACGGAGGCGTCACGAAGCATTTGGTAACACACAAACTTAAATGTTCTTTTTTCCATCATTCTCTAAAAGACCTCACCTGAATATTAGAAATAGTTTCTAATGAATCCTAAATTAGAAGTCCTAAGAAGCTAAGCTTTTTTAAGCTCAATATTTCGTTTTTCAGTACAAAATTGGTGAGTACACCAATAGTTGAAATCGGTTTGTAAGCGGAGCTTTACAAATAAAGTAGATTCGATTGCAGGGACAGCATTGTCAACCAGATGGCTGAAATTAAAAACTCTTTTTTTCCACCACTTTCTAATGGTCCTTACCTGAATAACCTTGACATCAGGATTAAATCTTGGAACACGTCCAAAATGAAGCATCCAATTCAGTCTGGCACCAAACAAAACAATGACATCAGCCTTCTGCAGAGCCAGAGATCGCGCAGGTCCAATGCAGCATTTGTGCAAATCACTCACAACCCCCTTACCCATTGGGGTGGGGAGAAATGGTATATTAGTTTGATTTACAATGTTCCGAATTGGGTCTTCAGCTTTTGCATAAGCAGCTCCTATGAAAAAAAAAGGGTCTTAACTACAAATTCAAAACCGCAGGAAAGTGAAGTACAGCTGCTACTCAAGGCACAAAGGCAATCTAAAACATGTCTTAGAACTAAGATTAGGATACTAGAGGCCATTGTAATGACAGCGGTCAAGTATGGCTCTGAAACATGGGTTCTCCAAAAGGTTGACAAAAATATGCAAAAAATTACCAAATAGATAAAAATCACGATTTTTTTTGGTAATTTTCAGAGGAATTGTCTAATAACATTAAAACTCATTCCTTTAAAACTCATCAGATACAAGCTGAGCGAAAAATATGATTCGATCCCACATTCTAGGGCTAAAAAAATAGGGCTAAATTCTAGGGCTAGGTCTAAGATGACAAAAGGCTACTGTGGTTAGATCATGCCTTACGGGCTATAGGTTGTGAAATATCGTGCTTTGGCCCACATAGGGCCAAAAGAAAGCAGGGCGTCCTCAAACTGTTTGGGAACAGGCCATTATTAAACTGTTAAAAGAGGTAAGAATTTTGTGGGACGGAGGGAACATTGAAGCCGGGATCACAATGGGAGGAAGGTGGAGCCTATGCAGCTACATGGCAACCCTGGCAACTTGAAGCTACTATGAGCAGACAGTAATTGTAACAGTAGTAGTGATTACTTTTATAAAGAAGTATTATATTGAACAAAAGAAACGGTACTGCTTCCAGATCATATTATATTATGTTGTTTTTATTTATGTACTTAGATATCTTTTTTTTTCTCACTACCTTGTTTCATCACTAATTTTTCAAATTTATTTTATTTTTTTGGTTTTCTCGATAGATTTTTTTAACAAGTTACTTCAAAGTCTCAAATATGTATAGCCTACTTTTTTCAATACTTTCATATATAAGAGTAAATTTGAATTTTCTTTTAGATACAACATATTACAGATTCTTTGTATTTATGTCAGTATAAATGATATGTATAAACTGGTTTTATTCTTAAAGGAAGGGTTGAAAATCCCCCCAAAAAATTCATTTTAACCTTAAACTGTTTCGAGAAAGGAGCTTTTGAGCCGATCATGGGAGAGAGTGGGAAGAATCCTCCCGAGAGCATGGGTAGAATTATTGCTCTAATTTCTTACAGAAACATTTGCCGGGTACAACCAAGTATGTATTACTTCCCTTTTGTGGAAATCAAAACACTTAACAGCAGAAAAGAAATGCTAACAAATAAAATAAACTTGAACTTACAATGATCTTGGTATGAAACATGCATACTTTGAAAACTTGAGAGAACTTTGAAAACTTGAGACACAGTGTTGGGGAGGAGGAGCAGGCACCGTTGTGTTGGCTTTAGACGGCTTAATGCTAGGATGAGTTCTCAGCAGTAGTAATAATTATGTCATTTTCGACAGATAATATCATGTTGTACTGTAATTGATGTACGCAAAGTGGTACTTTCCTACTTTTTGTTTTGAATATTTGTTAACAAAAATAAGGTTTTATTACTTAACGTAAATAGATTTGAAGTCCAACGGAGGTTGGACTATAGTGGCCTATATATTATTAGGATATATAGTGCAGAAACGATTTTTCTGCATATAATAATAAATAATAATAATATATAATATATATTAATAATAATAATATACAATAATAACGACAACAAAAAAACGAAACAAATAAACACGTTTCGTGATCGACCATTTTAAAAGAAAACACTAAATTTTACATTAATATAATTTGACATTAATATAATAATAATAAATATAATAATAATATATAATAATAATATTATAATAATATTATAGTGCAAAAACGCTTAGGTGGTTTGTGATAAAGCATTTTTAAATATCCTTTCCCCTACCCCCAAGTCAAAATTAAAGGTCCGTTTAGAATCTTTTTAGTAGCCTTAATAAATCACAAGGCTTATTACTCACAGAACAAACCTTGACTTAGTAGACTAGTTTAACGATCCTTATGATTTACCGATCTAAAATGCTACACCACTTTAGAAGCACTACGGCACCTTAAAGAACTAGGCTCATAGCACAATTTGAGGGGTATTGGGCTTAGGTAGTTTCTGAGACCACACTGGCTAATCATGACAAACTGACAAAACTTGTCAGTTTGACATAATCATGACGTAATCAAACATGACGTCATCATGACGTAATCATATCAAAACATGACGTAATCATAACAATCATGACAAAACTAAAGAATCGTAAAGAAAAGAGAACGAGGATAATAGCAGCAAGTGAGAATAGAACAGAACTATACAAATATTTCGGTCGAGACCTCCCCACGACCGTCCTCAGTGCAGAATAAACTAATGAAAAATACAGATAAAAGTCCACAGGATAATATAAAGAACCAAACCTTAAAATAAACACTGAAACCAAAATAGGACCCTTTCCAAGCAACGATGAAAAGGTAGCTGAATAAAAAAAATACAATACTGAATGATATTAATCCACAATTTCATCTTATGTAAAGCGTTCTTAAAGGCTAATCGTTTACCAGGTAGTTTATTATCGGAGATTCTATTACGTTGCGAAATATAATTTTGTGGATGGATATAAAAAAGATCAGAATTAATAAGTTCATTATAAAGTGGGGCTTAGATGAGTTTCTCCCGTGTATCTATTGAGGGCGACATTTAGGTGAATTTGCTTATTTTATTTCAACTGCCTCCCTGAAAACTTGCATGAAACCTTTAACAGTGTTTATTTTAAAGTTTGGTTTTTTATATTCTCCTGTGGACTTGTATCTGTATTTTTTATTAGTTATTCTGCACTGAGGACGGTCGTGCGGAGCTTTCAACCAAAATATTTGCATAGTTGTCTTCTATTTTCACTGACTGTTATTATCCTCATTCTCTCTTCTTTACGATTTTTTAGCTTTGTCATTGGAGTTTAGGCCCCACAAAAAGCTTTAAATGATTCAAAGAAATCTTTGAATACGTTCATTCACCATATTAGGATCTTCCTACGCTTAAACACGAATTCCATATTTAGTAAAGGGTTAGCTTTTAATGCACATATTATTAAAATAACATGAGGCTAGGACCCCAAGGCCCCATCCCTGCGTATGTGACAGACTAGAGACATCGCGTTGCATCACTGTAGGGAGGATATTCTATTACCTTTTCCAATTATAAAAAGGGGTTTTTCTGCAGCCAAAATCAGTTTGACAGTTTTTGCCACTTGACATGGGCTCGCCATTGTTGATGGTGGTTCTGGAATAGATGGGATCCAGTCAATATCTTCTTCAGAGACCGTGGCGTTCAAAAGGTCCCCCGGAAAGTCTAAATAAACAGCTCCTGTGAAAAAATATTAAAATTTAAACAAAAAAATCACAAAAACAAAGGATTAACAAAACAGATTCGTATACTAAAATTTCACAGATTTTTTTTGTTTGACAAATTCGTAATCAAGGAATTCCATTTTAATTTTCTCCTATAATTTAAAAGGTCCCCTGAAAAGTCGTAATCAACAAAAAATTCACAAAAGCAAAGGATTAGCTTGGCAGATTCGTAGACTAAAATTTCATAGAACCCTTTTCTTTTTCTTTTTTTTCTGCTTAATCGGAATTCGATCATTTTTTTGCCTAAATTAAAGCATCAACGAATCACTCTAATCACTTTTGACTGTAAAAAAGGCCAGTAGAAGCTCTGATTACCAATCAAATGAGTCCCCACTGTGGTTTATACGACCATCCTTTCTATAAAAAACTTTATATCCCCACAGGGCATAAATTACAACCCATCTGAGGGTTGTGGGGGGGAAGGGGGAGGTCATTCTCAAAGTCATAATTTCCGGACCTTTAAACTACAGTGAACAAAATGGTTATCTCAAAATTTTGATTTGCCCACCCATTTTCCCATTGCAGTTGCCCCTAGCAGACATTTATGGATTTGGTTTACTGTATTTCATCGGATTAACGACATTTCTTGACTACTAAGGGCCTTGCGTCGGCCCTCCAGTTTGTTTCCATAGCCGTGTTCATTCTCTGGGTCCTGGATTGAATTTAGATTTATTGGGTGAGATTTCAGTGCTTTAAAATTAATTTGTCAAAAGAATTTGATTATTAGAAAAACGCGTAACCAAAGCCCAAAGTTTAAAAAAAGAAAACGAAAGAAAAAAAAAGAAAAGCAGCTATAGAAGAAGACAAGCTTAAAACGAAAAGAAATCAGAATGAATGAATAAAGAAAACCTCTAACAAAGAGAAATTAGAGTCCCAATTAGCAATTACTTAGGCAATACTCGTATGTTTAATTTTGAGTAAATCATAAGCTTGGGTTAAGGAGTTGTGATACCTTAACATAATTTTACCATCCCCAACGTCGGCTGACCGCCACAAAGACTAGGGGTCTACTAGAAAATTCTCGCTTGAGACTCGCTATCATCGAGAGTTGTCGAGTATTTGTGGCTTGACTGTGAAATTTGAATGAGAAGACGGAGATATTTACACTCCTTTTCTCGGCAAGCTTGTCAATCAAAGCGGGAGACGCCATGAAGAAATCCCAATGAGGCCACATGATAATTCCTTAAAGCTGATTTTCAAAAAATGCACCTTTAAGAAATGCTATAGCAAATCAAATTGTTTAGCACCATGTTTTTAGTTTTTTTGTCACTGATACCCATTTTTTCTTCTTTTTTTCTATTTGGCACCCACTACCACCAAAAACTGCATAGTTACTTTTCTACTTTCACCTAATTTTTTAAGCTATATATGTATATATATATATATATGTATATATATATATATATATATATATATATATATATATATATATATATATATATATATATATATATATATATATATATATATATATATATATATATATATATATATATATGAGGATGTCGTTTTCACTATCTTTGGTGCTCTAGAATATCTGCACTATGATGAAAATAGTCCACGTTTCTTATTTTTATCCAGTATCAACTGTTATGACACATTGGCAATTCCACAAATTTAAAAGAACAATTACCTGGCCTTCCATAAGTAGACAACTTGACTGCATCAGCAACAAATCTTGGTATAGAGGATACATTTGGTGGTCTTGCAGACATCTTACAGTGGAGCCTACTAGATTCAACTTGAAAGCATTCCTGAAATGCTCCCAATCGCTCTTGGGCCTGATCAGAGGAGCCACCAATGACAATAACCGGCCTAAAACCAGATACACCATACTATTATTATAATCGGATAGGCCATACTATTTACACTTCAGTCTATTTCAGTCTAACTGAACAGAATTCAGTGTCAACGACCTAGACTTGACTTGATAATGAGCAAAGTGTCTGCCATGTGCTTTTTTTTCGACCACTTCGCATGGATGAATGGTCAGAGAAACTTAGGAGGGGGTCCAACGCTTTAGAAATCGAAAGTTGTAATACCCTTTTTAAGAATCGAAAATAAACGTTAAAAAAAGGGGTTTCTAGAAGAAGTTTTTCAATAAAATTAAAGAGCTATAGTAGTATCTAAAACAGTCAGAAATAAAGTCATATGATAATTATAACTTAAAACAAACTGAAACTACAATGTTTGAATAAATGAAACTGAACGAATAAAAATTAAAATAAATAATCCAGTCAAACTTAAAATGAGTAGATATTACAAAAAAAATAATAGTCAGGCTAGCTTCCTCTTTAAGCCCCTAAAGACTAGAGTGTCTGTAGTGCATAACTGAAAAAAAGTATTTAAACAGTTTAACCTTTATCATTGTAGCACTGAAAAATCAAAAACTACCCTAGCTTATACTTTTTTAAAAATGAAATTGAGAGTCACGAATGTAATTGTTCTAAGAAAGTTTTTGGTAAAATTCTAGTTTAGCTACTTTTGTCTAACACGATAAGGGGTTAGGTAAGGGAAATGAAACTTTCAGGGATGGGTGTAAAGGCTAAAGTATGTCTAAAGGCTAAAGATATTTTGAAGTACCTACCTCCATTCCTCCTCCCTCTAGAGGGTCCTGAAATATGCCTACACCTCCACTCCTTCTCCCTCCAGAGGGTCCTGAAATTTGCCTACATGACACTATTGACCTATTGAAATTTTGACAAAACAGCATTTTGCCTTAATTTTCAGTTATCAGTTTCTTTTTTTTTGGCTTTAGTTCTGAAATGCAATTCCTGTTATTTGAGTAGAATTTCAAGCCATATCATTTTTTTTAAAATTTAGGAAATGTACTTGCATATCTTTAAAACCTTATAAATTGGGACTGAGTAAAGTCGTGAAGCTGAAAACAATTTTGTTGTACTTCATTTGAGCAGAAGATCCATTTTGCTAGGCTTCACTTTTATAACATACAGATTTTTAAAGGTCATCAAAGGTCAGGACCCTCTAGAGGGAGAAAGAGTGAAGGTAGTTACTTCATAATACCTTCCCGGGACATACTTTAGCCTGTAGACCCATCCCTGAAAGTTTCATTTTCCTAGTCTAACCCCTTTAAAAGATAGCCAAAAGTAGCTAAAGTAGAATTTTACCATTTTTTTTTTCTTACCTGTAGCCCTAATCAACTTAGATTCGCAAGAAGCATCTACAGATATCAAATGCACCACAGATGGCCCATGAAGAATTTTTTTTTATATTGTGATTAATATTAATATTGTGATTAATATTAATATTAATGTGATTAATATTAATATTAATATTTTTTCATGTTGTGACTAATATTGTAACTGCATGGAGACCAGGCTTCGCTCGGTGAAACGAAAGACACTTCTTTCTTTTTTATCTCTTTTGCAAAACAACTTTCATTTTATTTTATTTGACAGAAGTTTTACAAATTTACACCAACAAATGATTTTACACTATCGACAATCAAATTGAACTGTGATGTACTTTTTAGAATATTTAGCCCATACACTCATCTTCTGCAAAATTTAATATAACTATTCAAGTATTTGTGACGTTACTGATATGAAAAATGTTTTTCAAACAGTTCGTGGTAACGAACTGTAAGTAAGGAGCGACCCAGCTCAATGGTAACCGAAACTCTAAAAAACGGAATTTTGATACCAATAGATACATCAAAAGAATCAGATTTTAATTCTGATTTCAAATATATAAGTTTCACCAAGTTTAATTTTACCCATCAAAAGTTACGCGCCAGAGAAAGTTTGGCTGATTTTCGAGAAAAGGGTGAAAGACCCCCTAAAAGTTATAGAAACTTAATGAAAATCACACCATCATATTCAGTGTATCAGAGAACCCTACTGTAGAGGTTTCAAGCTCCAATCTACAAAAATGTGGAACTTTGCATTTTTTGCCAGAAGAAAGATCACGGGTGCGTGTTTATTCGTTTGTTTTTTTGTTTTTTTTTCCAGGGGTGATCGTATTGACCCAGTGGTCCTAGAATATTGTAGGAGGGCTCATTCGAACGAAATTAAAAGCTCTAGTGCCCATTTTTAAGTGACCAAAAAATTTGTGGGCAACTAGGCCCCCTCCCACGCTCATTTTTTTCCCAAAGTCACCCGATCAAAATTTTGAGATAGCCATTTTGTTCAGCATGGTCGAAAATATGCTAAATATGTCTTTTAGGATGACTTAATCCCCCGAAGTCCCCAGGGGAGGGCTAAAAGTTATGAACTTTACCCAATGTTAACATATAGTATTGGTTATTGGGAAGTATACAGAAATTTTCAGGAGGTTTTTTTCTGGTAGTGGGAGGGAAGGGTGGGTCGGGGGTTATGTTGGAGGATCTGTCCATGAAGGAAGTTTTCATGGGGGAAGGGAAATTGCCATGAAGGGGGCGCCGGACTTGCCGGCATTATTTATTGGTTATTGGGAAGTATACAGACATTTTCGGGAAGGATTTTTTTTTTGGAGGATGGGGCTGGAGGAGGGGGTTACTCGGCAGAATCTTGCTGTGGGAGTAGTTTCTTTGGCGTAGGGACATTTCTATGAGGGGGGCGCCGGATTTCCAAGCATCATTTAAAAAACGATCAGAAATTAAATTTAAAAAAAAACAAGTTTTTTTCAACTGAAAATAAGAAGCAACATTAGAACTTAAAACAAACAGAAATTATAACGTATATGAGGGGGGTCTCCCCCAAGTCAATACCTCGCTCTTTACGCTACAGTTTTTTTTAGTGCTTTCAAAAGAGCTATCTATTCTAACTAAACGGCCTTTGTGATTCAGGGGTTTGTGAATTAAATTTTTTTTTAACTTTTAACTTAAAGAGTGAGGTATTGACTAAGGGAAGAACCCCCTCATATACGTAATAACATATACGTAATAAAAAAACAATAAAAAAACAAGCGATACGGCTCAATAGTGATCGAAACTTTTAAAAACTTTTAAAAATTTTGATGTCAATAAATATATCAAAAGAATGTGTTTATAATGCTGATTCTAAATATATAAATTTTATTAAGTTTAGTATTACTCATCAAAGGCTACGAGCCTGAGAAAATTTACCCGATTTTTTAAAGAGGGGGGAAACATCCCCTACAAGTGAAAGAATTTTAATGAAAATCACACCGTCAGATTCAGCGTATCAGAAATCCTATTACATAGGTTTCAAGCTCATATCTGCAAAAATCTGCAACTTTGTATTTTTTGCTTGAAGAAAAATATACGAATATAGAAGTTAGTTACGTAAGTTAATTTGTAAATTACGTCATAACCAAATTTAGAGACATCCATTTAGCAAAAGAAAAGTAACATTTTTATGCAAATTTTGTTTACTTATTCAATGACGGTGAGCCAAAATAAAAGTTGCATTAACTAAAAAACGATCAGAAATTAAATAAAAAAAACAAGTTTTTTAAACTGAAAGTAAGGAGCGACATTAAAACTTAAAACGAACAGAAATTATTCCGTATATCAAAGGGGCTGTCCCCTCCTCAACGCCTCGCTCTTTACGCTAAAGTTTTTTATTGTTTAACAAAAATAGAGTTTTTAGAAAGTAAAAATTTAGCGTAAAGAGCGATGCGTTGAGGAGGGGACAGCCCCTTTCATATACGGAATAATTTCTGTTCGTTTTAAGTTTTAATGTCGCTCCTTACTTTCAGTTTAAAAAACTTGTTTTTTTTTATTTAATCCAAAATTAAGACCATAAACGAATTCTCCCAGAATCATGACCTATCTATGTTGTTTATTCACGCTGGAAAATGGTACAAGGTCTATGCCAAATTTTCAGAAAAACTGTAGTGCCGTTGTCAAGACAAAATTTATACATAAATAATAAATCGCGCACGCGCAATGGCAAATGTTTCCGAAGAAAAACCAAGTAGCAACTGAAACTATGGCTCTGATCTATATGCCCATAGTTTAATTACGCACTATGAAATGTGTGTCCTGTTTGGAAAAAGATTTTGCTACTGGTACATACTTATACTGTGACTGACAGCCAATGAGAAACCACTCTTTCACGGGTATTCACGCTAACATCGCTTGGTTCAACCTCGGAACAGATGGTCTCTATTTTGACATTGATGGTTCAAATTTTAGACAAATGGCCAAAATAGCGATACTGTGTTTGCAGAATTGAGACTGGCGAACCATGTTCGCCACCTGGTCAAAAAAAATTCTATGAGGTCAAGTCGGGTAAACATAAAGGTTGAGGTATGATAACTGTTTGGTACTGACTAGAAAAATTACAGATCATGAGCGCTACTCAGGCACCCATACTTTTGGTTATAACGAGACTTTAAGATTAAGTTTCAGACCTTTAGAAAAAATTTCCAAGAAGTCAAGTCTAATGAATATGGTGGTTAATTCACGAAAACTGTTTTTTTCTGCTATGAAACCACGGATCCTAAGCGATTCTCATGCAACGGTTATTTTGCTCCGAATTTGTCACTTCTGGAACAAACTTGGCTGCCACATGTTTCTTGCCCAAAATATCCAAAAAACGCTTTCAAGACCCAACTGATATGCCTTTATCCTCAAAAAATTCCTGTAATAGCGATTCGACGGTTCTTCATAACGATTTTATTCATTGCCTGCATTTTTTTACGGGTTGTTAATGTGCTTGGGTGTCCAGGGCGAACGTCACAAGTAACTTCTTCATGAACTTCTGTAAAGAGCTAGTATTATTTGTAAAACCCTTTTCTAGCTGAAGTAGATTCGCCAAATGCTACAGTCAACGTTCCAATTTGTCAACGTCAAACGTTCCAGCTGCTAGTTCTATGTTTAACACAAAATGTAACACGGTTTCTTTTATCTATTCTTGTAGAGAACGTTCGCCTTAAAATATGTCAAATCTGTTATTTGTCGAAGTCAAACAACAAAAGGGAAATAGGAAGACTATGTGAACCTTTCATCTTTCTTACACAGTGGTTTAATTAAGGTTTTCCTAAAATCACTAGGTGCTTCCCCTTTTCAAAAATCATATTCATAATCTTCACCAACTTATTTCTAACCTCAGAACCGCCATATTTAAGAAAATCATTTACGACACTATCAGCACCTGGAGCCTTATTATTTTTCAATCCTCTTAGTACTGTCGCTAATTCTTCCTCACAAACCAAATATTCCTTCGCATCCAAAATATCACAAACTTTTTCATTTTCCTCTATATCATTTCCTGCAACTCTATCTCGGCTTGGCATATTCTAAAAATGTTCTGCCCATCTCTCTTTCACTAATTATGGCCCCATTCCTGGCTTTAACTGGGACAAGTCCAGATTGACTACTCCCTCTCAATTTATTAACATGCCAGTACAATATTTTACTATTATGCCATGTAGGTGCACCTTCTAGATCTTTGGCAATTTTATCCAAAAAGCTAATTTAACTCTTTTTATCCAAAATTTAGCTTTAAAAAAAAGCTAAATCAAAGTGAAAAATTTTATCAAAGTGGGCAATCCCCAAGCCGCAACATCCTTCCCCAGCCACGGTGCCCAGGGTAGCTGCCCAGGTTGCCTCCCCCCTTTGAAGGGTTCTGAATAGTAACTAGGGCCAGTAGTAATAAAAACCCTAAAATAATAATTTTGTTAATAATTAATGCGCTAAATGAACATATTTTATTTTTTTTCCGATCCCAACTATCATGTCAACTAAAGTTCTTGGCAAAACTGGAAATTTTCAGAGGGACAGAGATGTATGTTAAGCTGTTGGAGAGAAGAGAGCGGAAGGGAAGAAAGTGAATATCTTTAGATCTACCCGAAATTCTAAACTGGGACTTGATGCTAAAATATTGGACTGGAAGATTGACAGTTCAGGTCAGGTCGGTAAAAAGGACGCAATTTTTTCAAAAACTAAAAATATGGCTGGTAGTTTCCAGACTGATGCGTTCGAAAAACTAGACAAAGAGATTACCTCAATTGCCGAAATGCTATCTATGTTTTATAGATCCCCAGAAGTTAAGAAAAGATTCAGATTACGGAAGGAAATAATGGATTCTCTACGGCAGACAAGCTCACTTACAGATAAATTGAAAAGATACCAAAGCCAAGTTAGAAAAGGTGATTTAGATGAAATTTTATCCAGCTTTTATTTTCAAATGACCAAATTGAGTTCAACTATAGACAAATTGGAAAAAGAAATGGGAAAAATGCAGCAAGATAAAAACACAGAACTGAGCCAAGATAAAATTGATGTGAATGAAAACATGTTTTGCGATTTACGCATGGATGTAATGACCACCAATGGCTGTATTGACCCAAATTTAAAGGATAATTTCCAGAAAACACCTTTACATTATGCTGATGAAGAAACTAGACTAAATATTTGTCAGCAATTAGTTTCAAACGGGGCAACTATAAATGCAGTAGATTCTAAACGCATGGCTGTATTCATCATCAATGGCTGTATTAACCCAAGCTTGAAGGATAATTCCCAGAAAACAGATTTACATTATGCTTCTGAAGAAAGTAGACTAGATATTTGTCAGTAGGAAGGGCATAATATCTCCCATGCGACACCCCTGCTGCCATCTAAAATTTGGTCTAACGCCGACAGGCTATAATTTATTCAAGGATTATCGATCCACGAAGGGGAGAGAATTTCTGAGAAATTGATTGCGTAATCGCTGGGGGAATTTTCTTGATTCGATAACGGGAAAAAGGAAGTACATGCCTCCTTCGAAGCCATTCAGAGAGTCGGTTATATCTCCTTCTAATCCAATCAGAGGGTTGGTTGCATATTAGCGGGAGAGGATTGCAGAGAATATAAGGAAAGGATTTTTGCTATAGTTTTTTTATTAGCCTGTGAATAGAATTCAAAGGAGTGAGAAGAACAGTTTGACTATACTCATTTGGATATATTTGTGCTGATGATGAGTGGAATGTTTATACTATTAGAAGTTGATAGTGGAGTTGGTAGCAATAATACAAGAGCACCAAATGTTGCGGTAGAAATCACGAGACGATTACGACTTTATCTGGAAAGGGATGAAGGACATGCAAGATATGTGATATCCTTGATCAAATTTAAATTTCACTTCAAAAGTTGATATAGCACAAGTGAATGGACTTCAATGTGCTTTAAGTGCATTAGTGAAACATATCGAAGACAATAAACTGCATCGCTAATTGTACATGCTTAGTATTATTGTTGTTGTAATTATTCAATAAGATTGTTTCGAAATCACAAAAGATCCCTGTCTTTTTGTCAGGTTATAATGCTATGGCTAACGATTCATGACCAGTCTAGACTCAACGATCAAAGTGAAAGGATTGAAAAATGAATAGATTTGAGAGAGAGAGAAATAGTTTAATACTAGTGTTTATAGAAAAACATTTTATTTTAGGTGACGATTTTCTCGAGTTATCTCTTCAACGCAGGATATTCTCTCGGGGAACACTTGACAATATAATGAAAACTGATTCTCCCCCATTGGACTATTGTATGAAGCTTTGTCGATGTGACTCAAATGCTTATACTCAATTTATTGATGTATTAATTGGAACAAAGCAGATCCATATCGTGGATACACTTTTGAAAACATTGCCAATGGATTCAGTGTAGGTAGCCCACAGCACTTTGCAAGAGGTAAATTCAAAAAGCTACTCGTGTCCCATTCCTTAGCCCTCAGTTTATCCAGTAGAAGGGACGACCAGTTTTATTTTAGCTGTGAGCGAGTTAAGTGATATTAGAAACCAAAAAGAAAAAATGTTCTATACATGTCCATTGTGTAAGTAAAGTCTTGGCAGATTGCGTATGTGTGAGACTTTTACAATCATAGAAGACTAGATTGAAAAGTGTGAATCAGGTAATCCTTGTCCATTAAATGATTGCTAAGTTGCACAAAATAAAGAATTCAGCTCTAGTTTGGAAGAGGTGCTTAACTCTCATTCAGTAGGACACATGTGTTCCACTTGTCACTGTGATGAATGAGATCGGTGAGAGAATACATATATTGCAATGATCGGAAAGAACCCCTAGGTGGAGGGGGGGGCAATACATTCTTCCTTATTGTCCTTAAAAGAAGATAAAAAAAGTTAGTATTTGCTAAGAGGGCAAGGGAGGTTGGCTATTCAAGACCAACGCTGCCTGCGCAAGCTACATCCTCAAAGCAAACCCCTGACCATCAAACTGTCGCTCAGCCTGATTTCGCTGTCAGAAAGTTAAAGAGATTGGACGGCTGCACACGTGATGGCAAGCCCCGTGCTCCAACCCCTCAAGCCCGTGACATCGCTATGTGGACATCCAGTCCACGATCCTATTGCACTGGCGCTTTTTACAAATGCCAAAGCGAGCTTTGACGGAATTTCGCTATTGATAAAGGATGAATCGGTGAAGGTGCGTGAACTCATGGTAATATGACATTGATTGGTTATTGTATGAGGAAAAAGTAGTTTAATATTATTTCCACTGACTCTCAGTTTTTCCACTACCAATGCAACAGAGATCATAACCTGTTGTCTGTGTACCAGGGCTAGTGCTATGGCAAGAGTGAGAGTCACATCGGAATTGACCGTAAGTTCTTTTCTTAACATGAAACTGGATGGTGCGAGGGTCAGTTTTATATCTACTCAAACATTGGGCGGCAATCATTGGGGTACAGTAAATATTATATGATTTGTATAACTTGGGTGTCATCAGCATGAATTGCATATAGCTTGTATAATTTGATAGATTGTTGCTTGTGCTCTCCAACGTACCATTGATGTAGACGCTAATTTAACGAATTAGATTGCGTATTATATAATTTTCATAGGATATTCCAAAAGCCCGAATTGGCATTGTATCATTAGATTTCTGGACTTTCATTCGTAAATCTATAAATGTCGAAGACATGTCCATAAAGTACTCTTCATTGGAATAAATTTGACAGTGAACATTATCAGGGATGGGCTGTTGTGGATAAAATTGTTCATAGTATCCATGCTTGACACTCACATCAACATTTTCAGCATTGAATAGATTCAATGAGGTGGTGATTGAAGGTAAAGAATCCTTATGCGGTATGTAGGACATCTTAGGAAAAGAAATCTAGTTTCGATCTAACAATTCTCTTCCTGGGGCTTCTTCTTCTTCTACTCTTTACAGTACGTGTCGGCTTTTTCCTTCTTTTCTTTGACAGGAGTGATGTCTTTCGTTTCCGACCTGAGTAGAGACTGATGAGTGATGCATTGTTTCTCGACCTTTTTAAACCTTTACCGTTTGGTTTTAATCTCTTGCCAAGGGTTAGCTTACTGGACCTAAGCTTTTTCGTAGCACTTTTTTTAAATTCTTGGCCAGAGCCCCAATCGTATAGTGTGGAGGATGCAAAATCTGTTGCAGCCGGTGTAAGATATTTTCTAGCCAGAGGTAGTGAAGAACGAAACAATTTAGCAAACCAACTGCCAAGACCATAGCCAGACATTGTAGTACGCCTTTTGTAATAGTCCATTCCTTTGTCCTGTTGTCTTGGGCCAAGAGTATTAACATAGCAGTCAATATCAGGACAAGTGAATACCACTTTTCTATTAGACATCTTGTTGTTGAATAATAGGACGAAAATGGCATGTAATCACAGCCAAACCTTTTGAAATTGCTATGGGATCACCTAATTCAGTTCTTAGTGTTAACTGACAGAGTTCCAAATAGGAAGTGTTTACTGGAATATACTGAAGATGCTTTATATTGTAGTGGTGAACATGTTCTTGATTGGTTTTTCGTTCAAGAACCCGTAGGAGGGGAACATTTGAATTACCAACCCGAGATGTTTCCACAAATGAAGCGTAGAGAAATATACAAGTGTCCGTGGAGAAGGCAGGCGGGTAGTCAGCAAAAATGTAATTAGTGTTTCCGGCACTTTTACCATTGATTATATTGAGTTTAAATTCAAGAAAATCCTTTACGCTATCATTTGAAATCAACTTTTCATTGTTAATAGGTGCATTAACCTAGATATTTCCCTCTACCTTTGAATAATTGAGTTAAAAAGCACGTTTTTTACGGGCGGAAATTCTGTTATTATTAGAACGACATAAATCATTCATACAGGTGAGTTCCTCATAGGGTAATTCAATATATGGATAATCCATCCAATTGATCCTTTGAATTTCTTCTTGATCACCTGAGGGTGGTGGCGGCCAATCATAGGGTGTAATTTTTATTTCATATTTACGATCTTTTCTCAGGATGTCGTAGGTATTTTTGAGAATACAGTCGAAAAGAGCCACTTCATACTTTCCATTGTCGTCGAATTTGATGGTGGGTGAGATTTTCATCCTAAAACCACTTGTTATATTCAGTTCATTGTAGAGAGGATCAGAAACATTGGACATAAAAGTCACATAGACGTCTTTGGGCATTTTTAACATCTTCAACACTGACCCAACGATCAAAATGTGAGTTGTATCTTGGCTAGCGAACTAGCAACTGTCTCTTGCCCCTAAGAGTACGACTCTTTAATATCTTTTCAATTTGATTAATTTCACTAGTGTTTCTGACTTTTTGCAATTCATATTCATAAAAACCCGCCGAGAATCTCATCAATTTTGGTGTCTCGCAGACGATATGTTGTGGGTTCTGTGTCCAGGATTTTGGACACTTTAAAAAGTTCAGTGCTCCATAAATAATTCCCCTTTTCAGAAATATTGGTGGTTCTATTAATTCAAACAGTATCATCAAAATTGAAATTCTTTTTCTTCACATGTTTATCTCTTTAGCTGGAGTATTACTTTAGAAAAGCATCAAATGTATTTTCCCTGCAATGAACTTCCGGAAGGCTTGAGTTGGACAGAGATCAATGGAGTCGATGATTATACATCCGTATGATTTTAACTAAATCATGAATAAAAGCAGATGTATTTTTCAATGGACAATATCTTGAAATTAATAGATGAATCGTTCTTATTAATCGTTCAGCTAATGCAGCCTTTATCACGATTTGATTATGAGATAGTACTGTTTAATATTTCGATAGAAACTTTTGCACAAGTGGATTAACAAATTCGCAAACACAATCTCGTTGAATTTTTTTATAATATTCCTGGTAAAGAATACTCTCAATAGCCTAATCAAGGTCAACACCTCTCTTTGTCCGTAGAAGGATGTTATAAGCTTAGTGACTAAAGATACTGATTGCCACCAGAATATATTTGTAGGGTGAAGTGTGACGCAGTTGAAATGCGGCTAAGGTTAAAAGATCCGTTTGCATTATATGCAGAGGGAAAAGGGCTTTAGTTTGTCGATATTGTTTGCCACGAAGCCTGCGATTCCGATGCAGAGTGTAACTCGGTTCATTCTGTAGATATTCTTTTGCTTTTTTTAATGTACTGCCAGAAGCAACTATAGAAGGAGTTTTGGGGGAACTTAAACTTCCCGCTTCACCAATATTTTCATAGACATGTTTCAGAACTTCAACTATTTTGAACGCAAACACGCAGTGTAATGTCCACTCCCCTTTTGCACTGTGGAGGATGAATCAATTCATCTTCGCTTTTGAATAGCAGCTACGGGGGTTATAAAAGCATTGCTGCTGCTGCTGCTGCTTGTTTTTTCTAATAATGAATCTTCTTCTTTTATAAATGATTTTCGTGTTGACGTTGTTAGGGGACCATACTCTCTTAGTTTCTTAAGACTGTTCTTATTGCCAATAAGACTTTTGGGGAGGATTAATGCGTTTAGAAAGGTGTATAGTTTATTGTCAATTGATAAAAGTCGTTTACGATTCGTCACCATATCACAAATTAAATCAACTAGATTATAACTTTTTCCCTGAATTATAATTCGTTTCCCTGTGCTGTCGACTTGAACTTGATGATCAGTTTCCGACATGAGATAAGATAATACTCTTTTACTCTATTCACGATAGGTCACTGGCAATAGGCTTCCAATTTTCGAAACAATTGAATTCAATTCCTTCTCCTTTGATTGCACTGCTGCTGCTGCAGAATCTTGAGGAGATGATTTCTGTTTGGAGGGATCTGTGACGGTGACAGTGGCGGGTCTCTCACGATAAGGTTTATGTTTGTCCACACGTCGCAATGCATCTTGAATTAAATGCAGTTTTTGTCATCAGCAATGTTCTCATCATTAATGAATTTGCTTAGATTGTCTTCAAAATGTTCGACGGGTGAGACGACAAATTCAAATGGCGTTGATTTAGAGGGCTTATCCGTTCTCGATAGAAAACTATTTAAAAACCCCGTAATTATTGGTAGCAAAAGAATAAAAAAAGCTTCTACCATGTTAAGGGAATCGTTTTCTTCAATGAAAGTTTCCCTTCCTTTTACAATCCAAGGTACGGAGAGTAGAACGATGTTGCTTTGTCAGTTGTCTAACACCTTCTGACAAGTGTACATTGCTTTCAGTTAAATTTAAACAAAGTTTAGATATTAGATTAATGAAATCATTTTCAACACCATGTTTGAGTACAGCCTTCCTGAGTGGAGGTTTTGATGTGCTTAAAACGGAAAATGAATGCCGTTGTTCGTGTAGTTTCTTCAGTGACATAATGGCAACTAATAGCCTTTTCTGCTGTTCACCGGAAGATATACTGTAATTTCTTTGTCGAAAATGTCGGTGACTACACGTAGATCCTCGGGTGTGCTCTGATTAAGATCTAGCAAAATGTAGCCGTAGGGCTTATTTGTCGCCTGAGTGTACGCTGACAGCAAAAATTTAGGGGCGCCGGGGTATATTTGCTTATTGAGAGTTATTAGTGAGCTAGAATCACGAACAACTCGATAAATAATATAGATGGTGCAACTCAATGCAAGGGTTTGCATACCTTTGCTCGGATGAAACAGATTGTGCAGAACTAGGGTTATAGAAAAATTTTCAAGATGGGAGTGAACAGTGAACAGTAGTAGAATTTCCAGTGAGAATTGTTCAATGGATTCAGCCAAATCATCAATAATCAGCCACGACTTTGGTTCAATACTAATGAAAACATCAAGTCCCCGTATGAATTGTATTGGTAAGGGTGTGGCAATAGATTTTATTTGATCACAGGACTCCTGCCAAATACTATAGGAATAATAAATTTTCTTTGGTTTTTCCAAAAACATTCTATTACAATTTTGAATTATTTCAGCTAAGAGTGTTGTTTTCCCTAACATTGAGGGACCACACAGGAACGATCTGAAGGGTATTTTAAATTGATAAATACTTCTGCTGCTGTTCACAACAGTTGGACTACAAATAATAGTAAATCACACTTGCCCAGTGAATAAGTAGTAGTAGTAATAATTTTCCCATAGATCTATCTAGTACGTTAACAAGAACAACAAAAACAATATTTCATGGTCATTTATTCAAAACGAAAACAAGGGAAAAATTTTTGTAAAGAAAACGTCTTCTTTAAGCGGGTGGTAGTTTTTTTACTGATTTACTACCAATAAGTTCGGTACTTGTAAGCGTTTTTCTATAGAGAGAACGGCTAAAACTTATAAATTAAAGCCATTTGAACTTTTCTTATTGTCCTTGGAACATTTTGAAAAAATTATAAGCACTTTCACTGATTACAAGAATATTGCCGGTGACAAAAAACTGCTTTTACTTCAAGATGCATTGCGACGTTTGGACAAACATAAACCATATCATGAGAGACCCACCACTGTTGCCGTCACAGATCCTTCTAAACAGGAAACATCTTCTCAGGATTCTGTAGCAGCAGCAGTGCAATCAAAGGAGAAGGAATTGAATTCAATTGTATCGAAAATTGGAAACCTATTGCCAGTGACCTATCGAGAATAGAGTAAAAGAGTATTATCTTATCTCATGTCGGACACTGATGATCATCAAGTTCAAGTCGATAGCACAGGGAAACAAATTATAGTTCTGGGACAGAGTTATAATCCAGTTGATTTAATATGTAATATGGTGAAGAATCTTAAAGGACTTTTATCATTTTGAGATAATCTCTGAGCCTTTTTAAATGCATGAATCTTTCCCAATAGTCTTATTGGCAATAAGCAAATTCTTTAGAAACTAAGAAAATATAGTCCCCCAACAACACCAACGCCAACACCATTTAAAAAAGAAGAAGATTCAATATTTGAAAATACTAGCAGCAGCAGCAGCAATGATTTTATAACACCTGTGACTGCTAGTCAAAAGCAAAGACGAATTGATTCACCCTCCAGTGTGCAAAAGGGGAGTGGACATTACACTACGTGTTTGCGTTCAAAATGGTTGAAGTTCTGAAACATGTCTATGAAAATATTGGTGAAGCGGGAAGTTTAAGTTCCCCCAAAACCCTTTCTATAGTAGCTTCTGGCAGTTCATTAAAAAAAGCAAAAGAGTATATAAAGAATGAGTAGTACTACTATCTCTTCCAGAAATACAGGCTTTTTGGTAAACAAAATCAACAAAATACAGTCTTTTCCCCTCTGTATATAATGAAAACAGATATCTTAAGTTTGGATGCAAATCAACGGTATCATAATGCACCCTACAAATATATTCTAGTGGCAATCAGTATCTTTAGTCGCTATGCCTATGCCATTCCATTACAGACAAAGAGAGGTGTTGAAGTTGCTCAGGCCATTGAAAGTATTCTTGAACAGGATTGCTATAGAAAAGTTCAATCGGATCGTGGTAGTGAATTTGTTAATCCCCATGTGCAAAAGGTTCTATTGAAATATAATACAACACTTTATCATAGTCACAGCCTAATATAGGCTGCATTGTCTGAACGATTAATAAGAACGATTCGTCTATTAATTTCAAGACATTGCACACAGAACAACAAACACACCCCTCTTTAGGATTTAGTTTGAACCAAGTATATGTGCAACCATTGACCCCC
Organism: Artemia sp. Qi Xiang Cuo; assembly: GCF_049724085.1. Taxonomy (NCBI): domain Eukaryota; kingdom Metazoa; phylum Arthropoda; class Branchiopoda; order Anostraca; family Artemiidae; genus Artemia; species Artemia sp. Qi Xiang Cuo. Next base: position 6,251,735 of record NC_142796.1, on the reverse strand, counting down.
TTAATCTCTGTCCAACTCAAGGCATCGAGATGATCACTACACGGAAAATACATTTGATGCTTATATAAAGCAATATTCCAATGGTGAAAAGGAAAAATAAATGTGAAGAAGAATTTCTATTTTGGTGATACTGTTTGAATTAATAGAACCACCAATATTTTTGAAAAGGGGAATTATCTATGGAGCGCTGAACTTTTTAAAGCGTCCAAAATCCTGGACACAGAACCCACAACATATCGACTGCGAGACACCAAAGATGATGAGATTCTCGGCGGTTTTTATGAATAGGAACTGCAAAAAGTCAGAACCACAACTGAAATTAATCAAATTGAAAAGATATTAAAGAGTCGTACTCGTAGGGGCAAGAGACAGTTGCTTGTTCGCTTGCTAGAATGCAACTCTGATTTAGATTCTTGAGTCAGTGCTGAACACATTAAAAATGGCCAGTAATTTCTATATGACTTTCGTGTCCATTGCTTCCGATCCTCTCTACGAAGATTTGTATATAACAAGTGATTTTAGGACGAATATTTCTCCCACCATCAAATTTGATAAGAATGGAAAGTATGAAGTGACTCTTTTCAACTGTATTCTTAAAAATACCTACGACATCCTGAGAAAAGATCGTAAATATGAAATAAAAATTACACCCTATGATTGGCCGCCACCACCCTCAGGTGATCAAGAAGAAATTCAAAGAATCAATTGGATGGATTATCCATATATTGAATTACCCTACGAGGAACTCACCTGTATGAATGATTAATGTCGTTCTATTAATAAAAGAATTTCCGCTCGTAAAAAAGGAGCTTTTCATTTCAACTATTTAAAGGAGGAGGGCAAGATCTACATTAGTTCACCTATTGCCAATGAAAAGGTTATGCTCAATGATAATCTAAAAGATGTTCTTGGCTTTAAGCTCAATATAATCAACGGTAAAAGTGCCGGAAACACTAATTTCATTTTGCTGACTACCCGCCTGCCTTCTCCACGGACACTTGTATATTTCTCTACGCTTCATTTGTGGAAACATCCCGGGTTGGTAATTCAAATGTTCCCCTCCTACGAGTTCTTGAACGAAAAACCAATCAAGAACATGTTCACCACTACAATATAAAGCATCTTCAGTATATTCCCGTAAACACTTCCTATTTGGAACTCTGTCAGTTAACACTAAGAACTGAACTAGGTGATCCACTAGCAATTTCAAAAGGTTTGGCTGTGATTACATGCCATTTTCGTCCTATTATTCAACAACAAGATTTCTAATAGAAAAGTGGTATTCACTTGTCCTGATATTGACTGCTATGTTAATACTCTTGGCCCAAGACAACAGGGCAAAGGAATGGACTATTACAAAGGGCGTACTACAATGTCTGGCTATGGTCTTGGCAGTTGGTTTGCTAAGCTGTTTCGCTCTTCACTACCTCTGGCTAGAAAATATCTTGTACAGGCTGCAACAGATTTTGCATCCTCCACACTATACGATTGGGGCTCTGGCAAGGATTTTAAAAAAAGTGCTACGGAAAATCTTAGGTCCAGTGCGCGAACCCTTGGCGAGAGATTAAAACAAAATGGTAAAGGTTTAAAAAGGTCGAGAAACAATGCATCACTCATCAGTCTCTACTCAAGTCGGAAACGAAAGACATCACCCCTGTCAAAGAAAAGAAGGAAAAAGCCGACACATACTGTAAAGACTAGTAGAAGAAAAAGCCCCAGGAAGAGAATTGTTAGATCGAAACTAGATTTCTTTTCCTAAGATGTCCTACCTACCGCATAAGGATTCTCAACCTTCAATCACTGCCTCATTGAATCTATTCAATGCTGAAAATATTGATGTGAGTGTCAAGCATGAATACTATGAACAATTTTATCCTCAACAACCCCTCTCCGATAATATCCACTTTAAAATTTATTCCAATGAAGACTACCTTATGGACATGTTTTCAACATTAATAGATTTACAAATGAAAGTTCGGTAATCGGATCATACAATGCCAATTCGGCCCGATGGAATATCCTATGAAAATTGTATATTACATAATTTATTTCTTCAAATCAGTGTCAACATCAATGGCACGTTGGTGAGCACAAGCAACAATCTCTTAAATTATACAATCTATATACAATTCATGTTGATGACACCCAAGTCATATAATGAATTGAGAGGCACCTCCAATTGATATGAATATATTACTAATACTGATAGTACAGATGCACTTAAAAATGCTACAACTAGTGAATTACATCTAGTTGGAAAACTATATCATGAAATATTTAATATACCCCAATGGCTGCCATCCAGTTTTAAAGTGGATGTAAAACTGATGCTTGCACCACCCAATTTCATATTGAGAACGGAAGTCGTTGCCATTCATGCTCCAAGTCTCTACCTCACCTCAGCAATAGTTCATGTACCCAAGCAACAGGTTTTGAGTTCTGTTGCTTTGGCAGTGGAAATTCCGTCAAAGCTCGCTTTGGCATTTGTAAAAAGCGCCAGTGCAATAGGATCGTGGACTGGATGTCCACATAGCGATGTCACGGGCTTGAGGGGCTGGAGCACTGGGGCTTGCCATCATGTATGCAGCCGTCCAATCTCTTTTTAACTTTCTGACAGCGAAATCAGGCTGAGCGACAGTTCGATGGTCATGGGCTTGCTTTGAGGATGTAGTTTGCGCAGGCAGCATTGATCTCGAATAGCCGTCCTCCCTTGCCCTCTTAGCAAATACTAACTTTTTTTATCTTCTTTTAAGGACAATAAGGAAGAATGTATTGCCCCCCCTCTCCACCTAAGGATTCTTTCCAATCATAGCGGGGTAAGTATTCTCCCACTGATCACATTTATCATAGTGACAATTGGAGCACAGATGTCCTCTAGGGTGAGAGTCACAAATCCCCTCAAGACATGAAAAGTCTATTCACATGTGCTATATCAACTTTTGCAGCGAAACATAATTGATCCTCCAATTTAAATTTGCTCAAGGATATCACATATCTTGCACATAATTCATCCCATTTCAGACAAAGCCGTGATCCTCTCGTTATTTCCACCGCAATGTTTGGTGCTCTTGTATTATTGCTACCAACTCTACAATCAACTTTCTAATAGGGTAAACATTCCACTCATCATCAATACAAATATATCCAAATGAGTAAGGTCATTCTGTTCTCACTGCTTTAAAATCTATTCACAGACTAATAAAAAAAACTATAGCATAATTCCTTTCCTTATATTCTCTGCAATCCTCCCCCTCTAATATGTAACCTGCCCTCTGATTGGTTTAGAAGGCGATGTAACCAACCCTCTGATTGGCTTAGAAGGAGGCATGTACTTCCTTTTTCCCGTTATCAAATCAAGAAAATTCCCCCATCGATTACGCAATCAATTTCTCAGAAATTCTCTCCCCTTCGTGGATCGATAATCCTTGAATAAATTATAACCTGTCGGCGTTAGACCAAATTGTAGATGGCAGCAGTGGTGTCGCGTGGGAGATATTATGCCCTTCCTACTTTTGTCAGCTACTAGTTTCAAACGGGGTAACTATAAATGCATTAGATTTCAAAAATCACACGCCTCTATACTATGCTGTCAGACAAGGCTCATTTGATGTTTGTCAATTTCTAGTTTCAAATGGCGCTCTTTTAAACATGCAGGATAATTTCCAGAAAAGAGCTTTACACTATGCTGCTGAAGAAAGCACACTGGCTATTTGTCAGCTACTAGTTTCAAACGGGGCAACTATAAATGCATTAGATTCTAAAAATCGCACGCCTCTATATTATGCTGCCAGACAAGCCAGATTAGATATGTGTCAGTTTCTAGTTTCAAATGGTGCTCTCATAAATGTCTTAGGTTCTGACAAGATTTCTTCGCTCTTCACGCTAAAGTTTCTAATTACTTTCAAAACGCTTATAATGCCTTGATTTGGTCAAAGTTTCTGTGAAGGACAGCTTTGGTGTAAAGTCTAGAAAAATTTTAGTTTATGTGTTATTCTGTCCGTGTGCCTTTTATCAAATAAAATGAACTCATAAACTGTTCTTATTTGCTTTTGGATTGTCGCTTCAGTTTTCAATTTTTTTATTTACTTTTTTTATGGGGATAAGGTATCGAAAAAGGTGAATACAAAATAGTGTGAATACAACTTTACTTATGACGTACAACCATTTTCTTATTCAATGCAGTTTAAATGTTCTGAAGGTCAGGTCTTACAGGAAAAAATTACAGAGAACTTCTTTTTTCAAGGGAACAAAAATTTGAGGGAAAAAATTTGATAACTATTTCTCTTGGAGTGCCCTGCATCAACAGCCCGTGCAGCAAGGATTATAAATCCTGCAATTTGCCGAATCAATGCAGGATTTATCGTGGGGAAAAAGGGAATAACTGTTTGATTGTGGGTGTGCCCAAAAAGGCTAAGGTGAAACTTTTCAGAACGTTGAGGGGTATGGTGAGCTAAATCAAAAGACACTATGTGCATTCAGGTTTTCCAAATGGCGTACCTGCAAAATTTTATGAACGGCTAAGGCAATTAATTTGAAACTTTCAGTAATACTCTTACTGCTACTGCTAGTACAACTGCAACTGCAACTACTTGCTACTGCGACTACGATCACTTGTGACCTTGACTATTTGCAGCTGTGACTACTCGTGACAGGGGCTGCGACTATTTTTCAGAAAAAATGTCTAGGGCTATATTGAACAAATCGAGACACACTATATAATAGCTGGTTTTCAAAAAGGAATATCGGCAATATCTCAAGAACAGCTCAACTTATTAAGTTGAAACATCTAGGGAATGTTTAGAGGGGTGTTAGAAAGTAAACGGAGGGCAGCAAATTCCCACTCACCCGTTTTAACTGTCCCATCGAAATTTTCAATTAGTTATTTTGTTCAATGTGGTCAAAAGGTTTAAAAGAAATGCCACTGGCGATGCCACCCCAGCCAAACACACACAAACCATGGGCGAGGGTAGTAAACCATGTAATTTCCCCACTGTTAAAGATACAGGATCTGTAATTGGTAAAGATCCTGGGTGTGCCCGAAAAAGCCAAGTGTACTAAATTGAAATTTTTAAGGAAACTACTACTACAGATACCACGACTGTAAATAGTTACGATTAAAACTACGACTGTGAGTACCTTTGACTGTGATTACAACTACTTGCGATTGAGACTGTGACTCTTTCAAATTGCAGGAATTTTAGGGAATGTTGAACAACATCAACTGGTTACAAAAGGAAAGATCACGAATATCCCATGGACAGCTGAGGATATAACACTGAAACTTTCAAGGCATGTTGAGGGGGGACGATGGAAAGTGCTTCGACGGTAGAAAACCTTGCACTCGTCCTTTTTTTTTGTATATTCCTCGACGCTGATAAAAATTTTAAAATACCCATTTTGTTAAAAATAGTCATACATCTAACACCTATGTCTCCAGGGATAATATGCCCACCAGATCCCAAACCAGGAAAAGAGCTGTGGATTATACAATTTGCCATTCTTTAAAAGCAGTATATGACATTGTGAAGGGGGGATCTTTGATTTTGGGAGTGTCCGAAAAAGGTATGGGTATCAAGGTGAAACTTCAGGATGTGTTGATTATTTTGGACAAATTGACATATTTTACTCAGATGTCTTTGGGAAAGACATCTATAAAGGGTGTGGGAGGGGGCTGATTGCCATCCGACCCTTTCACTCTCGAGAACAGCACTATAACTTTAAATTTTTAATTGAATGAGCCCCCTCTAACGTTTCTATAACACCTTCTTCTGTTACAAACAAAAAACAATAATGCACTAAAGCCCTATCACTCTTTACTTCTTTTGCTACTTGTGAAAGAGAGTTTTTATTGAAATATCCAAAAGTATTATCATTTCATCACAAGCTCTAGAGGGGGAGGGGGATAATTGAACTGGTAAGCTGGGATTAATTCTAGCTTTAAAAAAAAAACCTAAAAACAGTGAGCGTGGAGAAACGACATACCCTATAAAAATAAAAATATATATTGTTAGATTGTAACAAAATGCACTGGGCAAAACATTTCTACTTTTTCTCAACATAGCATGCTTCAATCGAAAAAAAATGCTAATGACCCAAATAAAAGAAAACGCTTCAATAATATTAACTATTTGGTGTCGGTTGAAAATGCAACAACAAACAAAAAAGTGTCTTCTTCTGAACTAAACACTTTAGCAGCAATGCTTTTGTTACATTTCGAAAATCCATATCTATAGGTTTTTAGACTTGCTTCCAATCTAACAATGTCCAAAATAATGTGTTAGATAGGGGCACCCTCCCCAGCCATTCTCCAGTTTCGAACTATCCCAACAAAGTCAGGTAAAAGAAAAAGTTTTGAGCAAATATATGCAGTCTACAAAAAATGTGATTTATGAATGGTGATGATGTAGAAGCATTATTCCCCTCCAAGAGCACCAGTTCCTCTCCTATTTATGTCGTTCCCAGAATATCGGCTTCCCATGAAACGATAGTTTCTCCTGAGATAAACTTCTGTATACGTCCTCGAGTGGGACGTAGCTATTCTGTTCGCCCATTTTTGACTTAACTGCAAATAAAAAAATCCTCTCGTTTCCCTGTCCTACCCATTTAACTGCAAAAAAAAATCCTCTCGTTTCCCTGTCCTACCCATTTAATTGAATTCATATGGCATTTATAATGAAGTTTGATCATAATGCCAACATACAAATTAAACCAAAGACAGAGAAATCAAGATTAAACGCAAAATAAATGGCGGGTACGACCCACCTTCTGGTGCCCGTGACAAAGTTGCTCATTTTTAGCAAGGATTTTCGCTTGAATTATTCTTTGTTCGCAAAACGCCGGTTTCCGTTTGCAAAAATCACACACTGTAGAAAGCCACAAACAGAAGTTTATCATATGTCAAATATCTACCCTACAAAAAGAAGTGAGTGAAGAATCCTTACATACCCCTGACTTACACTTTCTGTAGTGCCCTGTAATTCCCCCCCCTGAGTAATCTTGACAAAATAAATTGTTTCTTTACTGCATATTTAATACATTTTTAATTTCTTTTTACCAGGGATCAGATGAAAATCGAAAGGGTTCCAGTACTCTTCATCTATGATATAATTTATGTTCCTTTTAATTTTGTACAACTAATTCATTATTATGACAAAAAAAAATACATTTTATTTTTAGTATCACGTCCCTGTTTATTTTCCAACCATGTATGTTAGGGGTGGGGGCAGGGTCTAGCGTATTCACTCCTGGGAAACTCTCCTAAAATATAAATTCAGCAGCCAAAGTGAATTTAAGACAAAAAAAAGAATGAAGAAAAGAAGGAACTTTGGAAATTCTAACTACCTTCTAAAATACACACTGAACATATGATTTGGAATCAAACAGTGGTAACGAACTGAAAGAAAGGATTAAAAGGGCCGTTCCTAGGGTTGGTGGTACCCAGGATCAAATGAATTATAACAAGCCTTTCCTGACTCAAATATTGGCAAAAAAGCTAAATACTACTACTACTACTACAACCTCACCGCAGCACCAAGCCCCTGAGGCCAACAGAGTTACGCTCGCTCCTCCTCAAGCCCAATTCATTCAAAAAATTAAGATTTACTGAAAAAAAATGTGCATTGTCAGTTTAATATACATGTGCTGATATTTATTCCTTAAAATCTTAATTAATTTTTGATTTCTTAAAGTTATAAAAGTGAAAACATTTAAAAGAATATTTCTCAGTAACTCAGTAACAAATTATATTCTGGCTTTTAGAAAGCATAGGGTTTACAGCCCTACTCAGATTTAATTTCTGCTCGTTTTGAGTTTGACTTGTTTTAATTTCAGTTTGTCATGGGGTTTCATTTATTTATTAATGCTGATTTGTGGTAGTTGTATACTTGGTAGATCATTTGATTCTGTTTTTGTTCATTTTTGGTTTAATGGAGTTCTTTACTTTTTTTGGAAAAACTTATTTTATGCAAAAAGTTTTTTTTGATTAATTTCTGTTCGTTTTATATTGACATAGTCTTTTTCAGGGAAAACGACAGACCCTCTGTCTTATATTTCACAACCATCCCTTCTATAAAAACCTTAAAAACCCCCTGGAAATAACTTACATCCCTTGCCCCTAGTCTCTGGGGTTTGTTTCCATCTCCAAAGCGTTGTTATATGATATTTGGACTATTTGGAATAGAACGACTATCTCAACATTTCTATTAGATGCATCGGGATAATATGACATGTAAGTAGGGGGAGAATTTAGCTGCCCTCTGATCACTTTGACTCTTAAAAAGGGCACTAGAGCATCTGATTACCAATCCAATGAGCCCCCTTCGAAGCTAATATCATCACAATCTCTATAAAAACCCTATATGTCCCCAGGGCACAACTAACAGCCCTTGGCCTGAGGGCTGGGGGAATTTTTGATCCTCAAAGACAAAATTTCAAGACCTTTCTGATAGGCTTAATAAAATGGCTATGTCAACATTTTGATTTGAAGTGTTTGAGAAAATGATAGGCGTGGATGGAGACATTTGCCCTCTGATCACTTTCGACTAATAAAAAAGGCACTAGTCCTCTCAATTTCCAATCAAATGAGCCCTTTTTGAAGCTTCTACGGGAAAAATTTCTATAAAAACATTAAATGACCCAAAGGCATAACTTATGACCCTCGTCTTGAGGACTATGGGGGGAGGGTTGTCATCCTCAAAGACATAATTTCCAGACCTTTCAACTACGTTGAACAAAATGGCCATATCAAAATCTTGATCGGAAATGTTTGGGGTAATGATGGGCGTGGGGGGGGGGGATTCTCCTTCTGATTACTTTCGGCTATTAAAAATGTTAATAGCCCTCTCAATTTCCAATCGAAAGAGCCCTTTTTTAAGTTTTTACGACAACACTTTCTATATGACATTATATGCCCCCAGGGCATAATTTACAACCTTAGCCCCGAGGGCTCTGGGGGGTTGTCATACTCAAAACATAATTTCCGGACCCTTCAACTACGTTCAACCAAATTGCTATATCAAAATGTTAATCGGATGGGTTTGGGAAAATGATGGGTATGGGGGGGGGGGGAATTCGCCTTCCGATCACTTTTGACTATTAATAAGGGCTCTAGCCCTCTCAATTCCCGATAATAAAAACCTTATATGCTCCAAGGGCATAACTTACAACCCTTACTCTGAGGGTTCTGGGAGGGTTTTCATCCTCAAGGATATAATTTCTAGAACTTAAAACTATATTAAACAAAATGGCCATCTCAAAATTTTTATTACATATGTTTGGGGAAATGGTGGGTGGGAGAGGGGGTTTAATTGCCTCTCAATCTTTTTCGACTGCTAAAAACGGTATTAGCTCTTTCAACTTTCAATCGAAGAAGCCCTTTTTGAAGTTTCAACAACAACGCTTTCTATAAGAACCTTATATGCCCCCGGGGCATGACTTACAACCCTTACCCTTAGGGCTGTGTGGGGGGTTGTAATCTTCAAATACCTAATTTCCAAAACTTTCAACTACGTTGAAAAACATGACTCAAAATTTTGATTGGATGCGCTTGGGGGCAAGTTTCTATGACAAAGTTTTCAATAAAAACCTCATATGCCTCCAGGGCATAACTTACAACCTTAGCTCTGAGGGCTCTGAGGGAATGTTATCTTCAAAGACCTAATTTCTAGAACTTTCAACTACGTTGAACAAAATGGCTATCTGAAAATTGTTATTGGATGTGTTTGGGGAAATGGTGAGCGCGATAGGGGGGTTAGTTACCCTCCAATCCTTTTCGACTATTAAAAAGGGCACTAGCCCTCTCAATTCCCAATTAAATGAGTCACTTTTGAAGTGTCCACGACAACGCTATCTATAAAAAACCTTATATGCCCCCAGGGCATAACTTAAAACCTTTGCCCTGGGGGCTCTTGGGGGTTAGTCATGCTCAAATACATAGTTTCAAGAACTTTCAACTACGTTGAACAAAATACCTATCTCAAAACTTTGATTGAACGTGTTTGGGGAAATGGTGGATGTGACAGCGGGGTTAGTTGCTCTCCGTTCACTTTAAAAAGGGTACTAGCCCTTTCAATTTCCAAACAAATGAGCCCTTTTTCAAGTTTCTACAAAAAAAAACTATAAAAACCATATATGCCCCCAGGGCATAACTTACAACCCTTGCCCTAAGGGTTAAGGGGGGGGGGGGTCATCCTCAAAGACCTAATACCCAGAAATTTGATTGGATGTGTTTGGGGAAATGGTAGGCGTGAGAGGGGGGTTAGTTTTTCTTCAATCACTTTTGACTATTAAAAAGGGCTCTAGTCCTTTCAACTTCCAATCGAATGAGCCCTTTTTGAAGTTTCTACGACAACTTCTATAAAAACCTCATATACCCCCAGGGCATAACTTAAAACCTTTGCCCTGAGGGCTGTGGGGGGTTGTTATCCTCAAAGATCTAATTTCCAGAACTTTCAAATACGTTGAAAAAAAATGGCTATCTCAAAATTTTGACTGTATGTGTTTGGGGAAATGGTGGGCGTGAGAGGGGGGTTAGTTTCCTTCCAATTACTTTCTATTATTAAAAAGGGAACTAGACATTTCAATTTCCAACCGAATAAGTCCTTTTTTAAGTTTCTACGACAGTGCTTTCTATAAAAACCTTATAGGCCCCCAGGGCAGAACTTACACCCCTTGCCCTGAGGGTCGTGGAGAGGCTCATCCTTAAAGACCTAATTTCCAAAATTTTCAACAACATTGAACTAAATGGCTATCTCAAAATTTTTACTGGATGTGTTTGGGGGAAAGGTGGGCGTGAGAGGGGAGTTAGTTGCCCTCCAATCACTTTCGACTATTATAAAGAGCACTTACCCTTTGAATTTCCAATCGAATGAGCCTTTTTTGATTTTACGACAAAGCTCTCAATAAAAATCTTACATGCCCCCAGAGCATAACTTATAACCATTGCCCTGAAGACTGTGGGGGGATTTTCCTGCTCAAAGATGTAATTTCCAAAACTTTCAACTACATTGAACAAAATGGCTATCTCAAAATTTTGATTGGATGTGTTTGGGGAAATTCTTGGCGTGGAAGGGGTGTTAGTTGCCTTCCAATCACTTTCGGCTATTAAAAAGGGCACAAGCCCCTCCAATTTCCAATCGAATGAGCCCTTTTCGAAGTTTCTATGACAACTCCTTCTATACGAAGTGCCCTGGTCTAAAGAAAAACAAAATAAATAATAATAATAATAATAAATAATAATAATACATTGTGCCAACATAGTTCTTTACTTAGGCAGCGCTATTGCGCTGCCTATGAAAGGATTCAGTAAAAATGGGGTAAAGTTGCACTGATCCTGCAACAAAGATAGAACTAAGTTCTGACCTTCTACAAAATGTTTTTGTGATGGCAAATATTTAGTTCCCTTCTGTGTCAGTTAAATTTATATCAGCAAAATTATTTACATTACAATTTAGGTTTACAATTACAATTATGTATTACAGTATTACAATGTTTATTATTATTACACAATCAATCAGTTTTTCCAGGGGGGGGGGTTATTTGGACAATCTGACAAGTTATGACTTTCCATGGCAGTAGCGTATTTTTCAACAGGAATGAAAATACCTGAAAACCTACCTCCTTTTCTTTGTGAAAACCTACCTCCTTTTCTTTGAACAATTTGGGGGGGGGCTGATTGGGTAAAAAACATTTTTTTTTTTACCCAATTTTTTTTTTTTTTAACCAAGGCTAATAATTAAAAAAAAAATGAAAAGAATGTGTTGATTACCTACCAACAATTAGCTTGAGCATTAGACATTCCCCCAATTACATGTAGAAGGCCTGGGCCTGAGACAGTAAGGCAAACAGCTGGCTTTCTAGTAATATACCCAATTGCTTGTGCAGCATAACAAGCAGCTTGTTCATTCCTGAAGCCAATATATTTTATACCGTCAAGCTGCAACGCCATTGCCAAGTCTATAACAGGAATACCAACAATACCAAAGGCATATTGGACTCCCTAAAATAGAGAATTAAAAATTGGATAAGAAGGATAAAGGTTTACGTTATTATATCATTTATTATATTACTTATATGGGCCTACATTTATTTATTAGCACATTTACTACATTTGTTTACATTCTCTAGTTCGTTACATGAACTTTTAGAGGTTTTACAAGTTCAGGGTGCTAGAATAGGCTTAAAAATTAATGTTAAGAAGACTAAGTCACTAAGGCTAGGAATAAGTGAAGATGAAAAGGTAACGCTGGGTAACGACAAAGATTGATCAAGTGGACAGCTTCACTTAACTTGGTAGTATTATTAGCAAAGACAGTGGGAGAAGTGATGATGTTAAATGTAGAAACGCCAAGGCTTAGGCGTTTCTTTTTTATCTTTTTCACAGTTAAAAAAAGGTTTGGAAGAATAGAAAGATAAGTCTGCAAACCAAGATTATAATATTGGAAGCTACATTGATGACAGAGGTCAAATATGGCTCTGAAGCATGGGCGCTCTGACAAGTGGATGAAGATTTGCTACCTGTTTTCAAGAGAAATTGCCTACGGATTGTTCTGAGTACCCGGCTGACTGACCGTATTTCAAACAGTAGTTTGTACAAGAAACGTGGCTGAATCCCACTTTCTAGGACTATAATGAGAGAAAGATTGAGATGGCTAGGGCATGTTCTGTGGATGAAGGATGACAGATTGTTGATGATTGTCCTTTTCAGTCAACCATCTAGGGCTAAACGGAAAGTAGATCGTCCGTGGTTGGGGTGGGAGGATGTCATAAAGAAAGATTTAAAGGAAATGGGGACTTCCTGGGAGGGTATAAAGAGGGAGGCTTTGAATAAATTGGGATGGAGGAGATTGGTTTTAAAAATAAATTGCATACAAATTACAAACTGTCATTTATATTTTGCAATTTAGATTCTGGGCCCGAATCAGCAATATTTTGGTCCCCTATGATACTCCTGTAGATGACACATTCAACAAAACTTATATTATTTACATAACATCAGTACTCAATATGCCTATCAGCACAAAATCAAATGATCACCACAACTTACTTTGAATCAAAATTTTCACTATTATGTCATACTTAATGAAAATTATGGATATCAATAAACCTTGGCTTTACAATGATGAGCATTTTAATACAGCTGCCTACTGTATTTACGTCCACTGGGTTAAAACTATATCACTAGTGATTTTTGTCAAATTTAAGTTTATGAAGAAAAAAATAAAAAATAGAAATATTTTTTAATTTGCATACAAATTAGAAACTGCCATGCATATTTTGCAACTTAAATTCTGCGTCCAATTCAGCAATATTTTGCCCCCTAAAACACTCCTGTTGAGGAAATATTCAACAACAACTTAAAATAGTTATGTAACATCAGCACTTGATATGCCTATTGGCACGAAATCAAGTGACCTTGAATAACCTTGACCTTGAAGTCACCTTGAAGATTTTTACTATTATGTCATACTTGTTGAAAAAGATGGGTATCAATAAACATGGCTTTAAGATAACGAGCATTTTAATAATATTGCCTACAGTATATGTCCACTAGATAAAACTATATCACAAGCGATTGTTGCCAAATAAAAAAAAGAGGTCATATATGTGAAATATAAAATGGCACTAACCTTAGCTTATTTTGGTTAAAAATCATAAAGAAAATAAACTAAAATCAGTAAAAGTGCACCTACAAAGATAGAAAAAAATATATTTAATACATCACAAATAGACAGGAGTAAACTAATAAACATCAGAAAATTGAAATAAACTTTAATTCCAAAAAAGGAGAAATAAATAGTTTGAGTACCTCTGAGCTGTTGCTGAAAATTATTAAATTCTAGGAGAGTGAAGACGTTACTTTCCAGCAAAGGAGGTTTCCCTAGGGACAAACAGTTCGTGGTAACGAACTGTAAGTAAGGAACGATCCGGCTCAATGCTAACCGAAACTCTAGAAAACGGTATTTTGATACAAATAGATACATCAAAAGAATTAGATTTTAATGCTGATTTCAAATATAAAAGTTTCATTAAGTTTATTCCTACCCATCAAATGTTACGTGCTTGAGAAAATTAGACAGATTTTCGAAAAAAGGGGGAAAGATCCCCTAAAAGTTATCGAACCTTAATGAAAATCACACCATTATATTCAGCGTATCAGAGAACCCTACTCTAGAGGTTTCAAGCTCCTATCTAAAAAAAAAATGTGAAATTTTGCATTTTTTGCCAGAAAATAGATCACGGGTGCGTGTTTATTTGTTTTGTTTTTTGTTTTTTTTTTCCAGGGGTGATCATATCGACCCAGTGGTCCTAGAATATCGCGGGAAGGCTCATTGGAATGGAAATTAAAAGTTCTAGTGCCCTTTTTAAGTGACCAAAAAATGGAGGGCAACTAGGCCCCTCCCACGCTCATTATTTTCCCAAAGTCACCCGACCAAAATTTTGTGATAGCCATTTTGTTCAGCATGTTCGAAAATATTATAAGTATGTCTTTTAGGATGACTTAATCCCCCGAAGTTCCCGGGGGGAGGGCTGAAAGTTATGAACTTTACCCAATGTTAAAATAACGACCAAATGATAAATTTTCGACTTATTGCGTTGTTAAGTTGAGTAAACGGTAAATTTGCGTCGATCTGAACTCAATTTAACAAAGGTTGATGGCACAAAAACATAACCACAACAATAATTTTCCTGATACTTCCCCTGACATTGTAGAGTTTGGGCTTTTACATTGACAATAACAGCCAAATGACAAATTTTTGAATTGTAATCCCCGTTGTTAAGATCAGTAAGTGGTAAATTTGTGTCGACATAAGCTCAAATTTACAAGGTTCTAAGACTAACCAAACAGAAAAGCTTTTGTTATTATAAAAATTTACAATATTCTTCTCCGGGTATTGCAGAATTAGAGACTTGTCCATTGACATTAAAAGCCAAATGACAAACATTCGACTTATAATTGTATTTTTAAGATCAGTAAATGGTAAATTTGTGCCGACGTGAACTCAAATCCATGAGTTTCAAAAACTACCTGTACAGAAAGTCACCACAACAATAACTTTCCTCATACTTCATCGGAAATTGCAGAATTAGAGACTTTTATATTGACAATAACAGTCAAATGACAAACTGCATTGTTAAGAACAGTAAATGGTAAATTTGTGTCGATCTGAACTCAAATCCATGAGTTTCAAAAACTGCCTGTACAGAAAAGTAACCAAAACAATAACTTTCCTCATACTTCATCGGAAATTGCAGAATTAGATACTTTTCCATTGAAAATAACAGCCAAATGTCAAACTTTCGACTTATAATTGCATTGTTAAGATCAGTAAATGGTAAATTAGTGCCGACGTGAACTCAAATCCGTGAGTTTCAAAAACTGCCTGTACAGAAAAGTAACCAAAACAATAACTTTCCTCATACTTCATCGGAGATTGCAGAATTAGATACTTTTCCATTGAAAATAACAGCCAAATGACAAACTTTCGACTTATAATTGCATTGTTAAGATCAGTAAATGGTAAATTAGTGCCGACGTGAACCCAAATCCGTGAGTTTCAAAAACTGCCTGTACAGAAAAGTAGCCACAACAATAACTTTTCTCATACTTCATCGGAAATTACAGAATTAGAGACTTTTCCATTGACAATAACAGCCAAATGACAAACTTTCGACTTATAATTGTATTGCTAAGAACAGTAAATGGTAAATATGTGTCGATCTCAACTCAAATCCATGAGTTTCAAAAACTGCCTGTACAGAAAAGTAACCACAACAATAACTTGTTTCATACTTCATCGGAAATTGCAGAATTAAGCACTTTTCCATTGACAATAACAGCTAAATGAGAAACTGTCGACTTATAATTGCACTGTTAAGATCAGCAAAAGGTAAATTTGTGTCGACCTGAACTCAAATTCATTAGATTCAAAGACTGACTGTAGAGAAATGTAATCACAACAATAATTTTCCTGATACTTTACCTAAAATTGTAGAATTAGAGACTTTTTTATTGAGGATCAGTTTGAAATGAATAAAAAAAAATGAGATCAAAATCAAAATATAACCTAACCATAACAAGAGTATAAACTTTTTTTTATACGTACATTTTACATGACAAGTTAGAGTAATTAAAACAGACACGTTATAATTTTAATGACCAATTTAATGACCAATTTTAAATAATTTAATAACCAATTGTAGAAGTAGAGACTTTTTTATTGAGAATAAGGTTAAAAGTACTATAAACAAACGAGATCAAAAGAAAAATCGCACAGAACCGAAGAATTATAAACAACTATTTTTTGAATTATCAAGGAAATTAAAATTTAGAGACATTTAAAATGACAAGATAGACTTTTAATGACCAATTGTCAATAATTTAATGACCAATATTAGAATTAGAGACTTTTTTATTGAGGATCAGGTTGAAATGAATAAAAACAAACGAGATCAAAATAAAAATCGCACAGAACCATAACAATAGTATCCACTTTTTTTTTATACTACTCTTTTAAATGAAAAGTTAGAGACATTAACACTGAAAATAGATAATTTTAATTACCAATTGTAAATTATTTAACGACAATTTTTATAATTAAATACTTTTTTATTGAAGATAAGTCTGAAATTAATACAAACAAAAGATATCAAAATAAAAATAGCACATACACATAACAATAGTATACACTTTTTTTTTATACTTCCCTTGGAAATTAAAATCAATATACATTTACACTTACAATTGAGAATTTTAATGACCAATTGTCAATAATTTAATGACCAATTGTAGAATTAGAGACTTTTTTATTGAGGATCAGGTTTAAATGAATAAAAAAAAACGAGATCAAAAGAAAAATCTCACATAACCGTAGAAATAGTATCCACTTTTTTTTATACTTCTCTTGGAAATGACAATTTAGAGACAGTTAATAGGTTACTATAGACATTTAATTACAAATTTACAATTATTTAATAAACAATATTATATTTAAATACTTTTTTTATTGAGTATCTTTTTTATATTAATAAAAAAAAAATATATAAAAATAATAATCTAAAATAACTTTACCACTAGTAGCCTATACACTTTTTTTTTATACTTCCCTTTGGACTGAAAAACTAGAGACAATTAAAATGAACCTTTATAATTTTAATGACCAATTGTAAATTATTTAATGAGAAATAGTATATTTAGAGACTTTTTTATTGATTATCAGGTTTAAAGTAATAAAAACAAACGATATAAAAATAAAAATCGGACAGAACCATAACAATAGTATCAACTTTTTTTATACTTCTCTTGTAACTGAAAATTTAGAGACATTTACACTTAAAATAGAGACTTTTAATGACCAATTGTAAATTCTTTAATGAGAACTTGTAGTATTAAATACTTTTTTTATTGAAAATCATTTTGAAATTAATAAAAACAAACAAGATCAAAATCATAATCTCAAAGAACTTTACCAATACTATCCACTTTTTTTTTATACTTCCCTTGTAAATGAAAAGCTAGAGACATTTACACTGATAATTGAGACTTTTAATGACCAATTGTCAATTATTTAATGACCAATATTAGAATTAGAGACTTTTTTTATTGAGGATCAGGTTGAAAGTAATAAAAACAAACGAGATCAAAAGAAAAATCGCACAGAACCATAACAATAGTATCCACTTTTTTATACTTCTCTTGGAACTGAAAAGTTAGAGACATTTACACTGAAAATAGAGACTTTTAATGACCAATTTTCCATAATTTTATGAAAAATTTTATTATTAAAGTCTTTTTTTATTGAGGATCTGGTTTATATTAATAAAAACAAACTAGATCAAAATCAAAATAGGACAGAAACTTTACCATTCAATACACTTTTTTTTTATACTTCTCTTTGACCTGAAAAGATAGAGACATTTAAACTCACACTATCGACTTTTTTTGACAAATTTTAAATTATTTATCGACCAATTGTTGAATTAGAGACTTTTTTATTGATGATAAGGCTGAAACTAATAAAAACAAAAGAGATCAAAATAAAAATCGCAAAGAACTTTAACAATACAATCCACTTTTTTTTTATACTTCTCTTGGAACTGAAAAATTAGAGAAATTTAAACTGACAATTTAGACATTTAATGTCCAATTTTCAATAATTTAATGACCAATAATAGAATTAGAGACTTTTTTATTGAGGATCTGTTTTATATGAATAAAAACAAACGAGATAAAAATCATAATCGCACAGAACCATAACAATAGTATCCACTTTTTTTTATAATACAAAAGGAAATGAAAAGTAATATAAATAAACACTGACAATAGAGACTTTTAATTACCAATTGTAAATTATTTATTGACAAATAGTAGAATTAGATACTTTTTTTATTGAGGATAAGTATGAAATTAATAAAAAAAAACGATATAAAAAGAAAAATCGGATAGAACTATACCAATAGTATCAACTTTTTTATACTTATCTTGGAACTTAAAATTTAGAGACATTTACACTGACACTAGAGACTTTTAATGACCAATTTTCAATTATTTAATGACCAAGTGGAGAATTAAATACTTTTTTTATTGATGATCAGTCTAATAGTAATAAAAACAAACTAGATCAAAATAAAAATAGCACAGAACCATACCAATAGTAGCCTATCAACTTTTTTTTTATACTACTCTTGTAAATGAAAAATTAGAGTAATTTACAATTACAATTGAGTCTTTTAATGACCAATTGTCAATAATTTAATGAGCAATTGTAGAATTAGAGACTTTTTTATTGAGGATCAGGTTGAAATGAATAAAAACAAACGAGATCAAAATAATAATATAACAGAACTTTAACAATAGTAGCCTATCCACTTTTTTTTTATACTTACCTTGGAACTGAAAAATTAGAGACATTTACAATGAAAATAGAGAATTTTAATGACCAATTTTCAATAATTTAATGACATTTTGTATTATTAGAGACTTTTTTATTGAGGATCTTTCTGATATGAATAAAAAAACACGATATAAATAGCATAAAATCACATACCCAAAAAAAAAGTCACAACTTTTTTTTATACTTCTATTGTAAATTAAAATTTATAGAAATATAAAATGACAATAGATGGTAGAACTAATAATTACACTCTGCTTGAATTCCAAGTTGGTAAATAATAGTAAATTTGCGTCAACTTGAAAGCAAACGAATGTGAATCAAAACTGATCGCACAGAAACACAACCACCTCAACCAATTGTTTTCTCCTGGAATTATAGAAGCAGACACTTTTTTGAGACCCAGATTGTAGATTTGATGACCAAATAATTAGTAATCAAGTAGTTAATTGTCAATAATTTAATGACCAAATACTTTAATTGAAAATGTAAAAACTGATGAATAATCACGTTTACTTAGATGTCAAATTGTTCATTTGGATTTACTGACAAATTGGATTTCTGTTCATAATCGCAAATTGACAATCTCATTGCCGAGCATAATTCAAAGATTTCAACAATAAACTAGAAAAGAAACTTAAAGTGGTGCGCAGCAACACTATTGGTTACGTAGTTTTCTTTCTATCGCGACTAACGGGGTCGTAGCTTGGTAACGGTATGAGATACAGATTAAAAACTTATTCCAATATGGGGATTGTGAAACGGAAGAGAAAGGCTTCTTTGAAAGTAGCAAAATTTCCAGTAACTTTCTAGAAAATATAATTTTTTTTATTCTATTCTACTAAATAGTATAAAAAAGGAGTAAATCAAACTGTCTCAACTCCAAAAGCAAACCTCTTAGGGACCATGCAATGTACGATTCCTGTAAAATATAGTTATCTCTTCGGGACCTAGAATCAAAATTCTGGATCTCTTCCAGACTTCTATGAAATAATTCTGGAAAGGTGATACAGAATATCCAAATTTAAGAATATTTTCCATTTTGATCAAACTTTTTGATATTTCGTAAACTTATAAAACTTGGGGCGAATAGAAGTAAGTTGATACAAGTCCATCCGCTATTCGAAACATAAGAGGGGTTCGAGGACAGACGGAAAAAATCTGTCGCTCTCTCGATCAAATCCATCCACTATTCGATACATAAGTGGAGGGGGGAGAGAGAAGATATTTGCCGTAGTTTTTAATTTGCATTATTATCCGAAATTGTTATTAAATCTCAAACCATACAACTAGTAATAGCTTGTATTTTTATACACTGGTTTTTATGTATAAGTATTTTTATGGGTGCCTTCTAGACTGTTTTAGAGGAATATTTCAGGAATAGTCCAATGTTCATTGTCACGGAAAGGCCCAATGTTGTTTTACTACTACTACTACTGTGGCTTTTGGGTCCAAGCCAAATTTGAACAGTTTGTTAAGCGCTGCAGCTTCCTAACAGGTTGAAGCTGCACATGTCTTTGTGAAGTTTGACTAGAGAGGTTTTGAGACCTTTGGGCCCGTGCACCCCTCTAAAATATTCATTAAAACTTTTAACGATTTATAGTACAATTAATTGTATTTTATTCAAAATATGAAACTAAAAACCAAAAAAAAAATATTTTCCAATGTCCATAATGCGTACTTTGTTTTTTCTTTTTTTCGCTGGTAAATATATGGAAAAATGTTTTTCCATGTCTATTCTGCGTGCTTCTTTTTGTTGTTTTTTTTCGCTGGTGCACCCTTATTTATTTTGTTGTTAATGAATTTTCCAATAAGTCCGCTGTTCATATTCTATTTCTTCCTATTTTAGTAATGCAAAATAAATTTTGACCCGAAGAATATAGTAGCGCCTCAGTTCGGATAATTTATTAACGCATTAAAATTGTGCCAATATTTGACTTATTTTTCCTTAGTGCTGTTAGTTTATATAGCTCATAATATTGAAATATGCTCTGGCAATATGTTTATCTCTGGTAACTTAATTCATTGCTATAATACTACACAGGCTGATGATACTAGGATATGAGTAACTTCCCCATCGCGGTTGAAATTTTCTTTTCAGGTCAAGGGTTCCAAAAGATGGTCCAAAATTTCGAATGATAATAAAAGCGTTATTCACCCTCATAGCTTTAAACATAATATTAAGAAAATTTGTTACAACATGATACTCTGGCCATGTGTTATGTGTTACAACTTATGCCATGTGTGGCCATCTATGCCAAGTGTTATGCCATGTTTGGCCACTTATGCCATATATGGCAATCCATACCATGTTGCACATGGTCGCCATGGTATAGATTGGACAAAATAGATTTTACTCCATGATTTCAACTTCAAATAAATTAATCATCTCTCTTTGTCTCTCTCTCAAAAGTTTCCAGTTTTTTTGGTTTTGTTTTGTGTTTGTTTTTTGCAGTTTTCTTAGCAGGAGTATATCATCCTGGTATTGATAAAAAGGAAACAAGTTTTTTTCAAGTGAAAGAAAGAAGTAATATAAAACTTAAAACAAACATAATTTATTTCGTATATGAAGGGGGCTACCCCCTCTCAACCCCACACTCGTTACGTTAGAATTTTTAGCGCTTTAAAAAAGTTTCATATTCCAACTGAACGATCCTTCTGTTTCAGCAGTCGTTCTAAAGAATGGGGAGAAAAAGCCAACTTCAGCGTAAAGAGCGAGGAGTTGAAAAGGGAAGAGCCCCCCTCATATACAGAACAATTTATGTTCGTTTTAAATTTAATGTTGTTTCTTACTTTAATTTGAAAAAAACTTGTTTCTTTTATATTATTTAATTTCTGATTGCTTTTCAAATAAGCCCAGGCCTAAACAAGATATGATGTGGGGAACCAGTCCGGTTTCTTGCTTTCAAATTGATTAAATTGATTAAATTCTTAATTGTCAATTGATTGGTAGCGGCTAGCTTTTTTAGTTTTTCTGCTTATGGATTAAAATGCTGGATTGTACCTAAAATTTTCGACAAAATTTTAATATTTGCTCTAAATTTTCGATGAACAGTAGTTTTGTAGAACAAGTCTTTAATAATATTTTGCTACAGAGTAACAGGGGACGAAAAGGAAAATCATTGTTAATGTAGGTGAAAATTTCGCTTTACTTTTGATCTTTTACACGGCTGAAGCTTTCAAGACCTCTATCATAGAATTCTCTGACATAGTTTAAATACATTGAAATATTGTATATAAATGGGAAAAGAGACATATTATCACTTAAAATCCACGAAATCATAGCTCCTGATAGCAGTTGCCCCTCTCTCCAAGAATTATTTGGCGAGGCTTATGAAGCCCTCCCTAGATATTTCCACCTCTGTGCCGGTAGGCATGTGAATGTAATACTGTATGCTTCATAGAAAACCACTGTCACAAAAGTAGGTGTTCTATTACCCTCCTCCCCCCTAGCACCAATAATAAAATCGCACACCAAAAATATTCTCGGGATTCAAGAAGGATTAGACATTAATTTCTACCAATTATCAATTTTCATAAATTAAAATGGTCTTTCTGAGTTATTTGGACTACCTCCGCCAACAAAATGACCCACCGCCCCTCGTAAACAATAGTTAATTCGGACGTAGAGATCACTGTGTGTAATTTTATGAAAGATGAAGCAAATCAGTTTAGTTAAATGAAGCTTTCAAATAAAAACAAGAAAGTTTTTCTGCAATAAGAAGCGAGACATCATTACACACAGGCACGTACGCAGGAATTTGTTTCGGGGGGGGGGGGGGCAATTTGTTTCGAGGGGGGAAATCCTTCAAACCCATTATTCTGTGAGAAAAATCAGAAAATTATGGGAAAATGAAAAAAATCGTGAGATTTCGGGTGGGGGAGGGGGGCCGGGCCCGGAGCCCCCCCCTGCGTACGTCCCTGATTACACACCACTCTTATTTGGGCTAGGGTCTATATGAGGGGATATGACTGATTAACTAATGCCCCCCCCCACTCCATAACTCCTTTCTATATCTATCTGAACGCTCATGGAGAGTTCGCAAATTTAGGCATTGAAATGCGCTCCTTTAGGCATCCCCTCCACCTACACATTGACCCACCGCCAGTTCTTCATAATAGATGAGGCAAGTATACACCACTTTTGGTTAATTTCAACGTCCCCCCTCAACATACCCTGACAGTTTCAATCCAATACACTAAGCTATTCCCGAGACATTGGGAATATGTCCTTTTGACAACCTGGATGCACATAATGCATTTTGACTTAGTTCAACCTCCCCCTCCACATTCCAATGAAGTTTCGCATTATTACCAGTAGCTTTTTCACATATCCAGGATTAAACATACCCCTTCTCTCCAAAAAAAGCCTACGTGAAAACAAGGGGCAACTTTCATATTTCACAGCCCTTGCCCCAGGGGCTCTGGGGGTCATGAGATCTCTGGAGACGTATTTATTAGAGCTTTAACTGTTTGAACAAAATAACCACCTCAATATTTGATCGGATGTTCTTGGGGGTTAAAAGGATGGGTAGCTAAACAGGGCGTTGAAGGGGGATTGGTTGCCCTCCAATTCTTTCGACCCATAAAAGGACACTATTTTGTCAATGTTCAATCGCATGAGACCCCTCATAAGTTTCTACGACAATTCTTTCCATAATTAGCCTGGTAAAGAGAAACATAAGAAGAAATAACTAAAAAATAACACATTGAAGCCGTATCGCGTTTTACTCTGGCAGCGCTATTTGAAGCACTGTTGCTTTGCCAATGATATCTGTCATGACGTCTAAAGTGTTTGATGACAATAAATTAATGGGCAAAAATCTGAAATGTAAAAAATGACGAAGAGAGATAAAATACAAGAAATAATCTTTTAGGAAAGAGACAGGAAATTTGTGCCATTAATAGGATTATACCGTGAAAATTGGAAAACCTGATAAAGTGAATAAATCCCATCACTTAAGCTAATGGAATTACAACAATACTGTCATTCGAAGATTAACACCATAGGAACTGAGAAGAAAAACTAAGGAATAGAAATAGACTAGAGACGAGATAAGTGACTTTTCTTAGCAAAACCTAAATGTGAAAATTGCAATGCTGTAGGGAAAGAGGCTTAGCCAAAATTTCACTGTAAGATTGTGTAATTAATTTTAGCCCAGAAAGGAGGGAGGGGTTCTAGAAAGGGTTTTAAATATTCATGATAGTATAGATTATAATATATCTCCAAATTTTGCAGAGTTGAACACACCTAAAATATTACCCAACGTCATATCCTTGTAAAGGAAACGCGAGTATTTTCCATTTGAGACAGTTAAGTTGACTGAGATAAGATAAATGAAAGCGACTTTTGCTTTCTATGCAACAAATGCATGTTGGACAACCTAGCGAACTTCCTAAAACCACATTTTCCAGCAACATAACAGCCACAACAGTCAAAGTAAGAAGGTCCTAATAAAGCTTCCTTATCCCCTCAGATTGACAAATGGGCTTCACGCAATAAAAACGAGAATGTTGCTTTTCTCCAGACTGAAGGTTCTGCACCGTTGCCCTGAATTTGCCTTTGACAATAAAGCTATCAATAGAGTCAATAAACTCATTATCCTCAGATTGAACTCGGACCTGATATATTTTGGAGTCGTCACCTCAATCAGATTCAGTCCTACTGCACTAGAATGCTTGGAGAAAGAAAGCTATAAAACTTTCACCGCGAGAGTCTTCTGCCATCCATATCGTCCATCTTGCTTCTATGTAAGTCCATCGTGAGAATTATTGCCGGCAGTAACTACTCGCTTGGTGTTGACATGGCCAAATTAAGGGGCTAAACAGATTTGCCGGAGAACCTTATTTTTTTTAAACCTCTATTTCTAGCAATTCCTTTTCTTAATGTCCTCCTTTCTTTAACGAAAATGTAAATATTTCAAACATGGCAAATTCATATATTTTAGGCTTTGAAGAGGTTAATGTAAAACAAAAAAAAATATATACACATGCTAGAACATGAATGTTTTTTTTATTTTAAAATGTTTTCCTTAGAAACTCTCCAATTAAATATAATAGTAATTTCATAATAAATTGTTATTGCTGTTTGCAGCCATCTGTTGGTTGGTTTGCCCAGACGCTCAGACCAAACCACGATCGAGGAAGCAGATGTAAGAACATACAAGGTGTGTTCAAAAAGTAATGAAACTGGCATACGCAAGACCTTCCAATCGGCACCAGAGCGCTCTCAATAGGTGGTATCGGTGATTGGGGTCTTGCCAAAGCATTGCACCCCGCGGCACTGTCACAGGGTGCGGCAGTGCTTCTGGACAGTGAGAGAGTGAGGATCGCTAGTTTCGCAAAGTGTTTTTTTTCATTTTGGTCACGGGATAAACAGTAAAGAATGGAGCGGACAACAGAGCAGCGACACGCCATCAAATTCTGCTTTCTCTTGGGCAAAACTGCTTCAGAGACTCTTGCCCTGATTGAGTAGACCTACGGAGACCATGCCAAGTCGAAAGCCTAGGTTGTTTGTTGGCACAAGGACTTTAAAGACGGGCGGCAGACAGTTTAGGACAAAGATCAATCTGGAAACCCTTCGACGAGTTCATCGGATGAAAACGTGTCAAAAGTTAAAGGACTATATATATATATATATATATATATATATATATATATATATATATATATATATATATATATATATATATATATATATATATATATATATATATATATATATATATATATATATATATATATATATATATATATATATATATATATATATATATATATATATATTTGTTTTTTTTTCCAGGGGTGATCATATCGACCCAGTGGTCCTAGAATATCGTGGGAGGGCTCATTGGAATGGAAATTAAAAGTTCTAGTGCCCTTTTTAAGTGACCTAAAAATGGAGGGCAACTAGGCCCCTCCCACGCTCATTATTTTCCCAAAGTCACCCGACCAAAATTTTGTGATAGCCATTTTGTTCAGCATGTTCGAAAATATTATAAGTATGTCTTTTAGGATGACTTAATCCCCCGAAGTTCCCGGGGGGAGGGCTGAAAGTTATGAGCTTTACCCAATGTTAACATATAGTATTGGTTATTGGGAAGCACAGTTTATAGAATTAGCAGTATGATCATTCCCTATCTCACCCATTATAAAAACCCGGACCGAGGTGCGAGTGCTCCAGAGAACGTTTTTGCAGATATAAACATAAGCAGCATCAGATCTTTTCACGGGTAGACAAGTCAGATTTCTCTTGGACGCGAAACTTGGCTTCAACGTTGGAACACTAATTTTGAAGAAACTATTTTAAATTAATTTATTCCAATACATACATGAAAATCAGTAATTAGTAGTGCAATGTTATTATTAGATGTTTTTAGGAATTAAAAATAGGTTTCGAAGTCTCAAGTTGGTTTCAAAGGCATTTTGAGAAAGTTTCTGCCAAAATACGTGTTCCAGGGTAATTGAACCGCTAATGGCAGATAAAAAAACTTACCCTTTATAATAGCCAAAAAAAAGGCTAAGTCTTCTACCACTTTCACACGAAAAAATTTGAACGATATAAAAATATTATCTAACCACCGCAAAGACCCATCTATTATAATAACCAAAGAAGACAAAAGCAACTCACTCGTTGTCAGGGATACGGCAGACTATGACAACAAAATCTTTTCACTTTTAAAAGACACAAGTACATATAAACCGAACACTCTTGATCCTACTGATCAATTTGCTAATAATAGTATAAATGAATTAAAACAGCTAAAACAGAATGGTAAATTCACACCACAATTATACAACAAATTTTACCCCCGTGGTAGTTTCTGTCCAAAATTTTACGGCTTACCAAAAGTGCATAAACAAGGTATTCCCCTAAGACCTAACATAGCATGTACTAAAGCCCCCGCTTCCAATATTGGAAAATGGCTTTGTACAGCTTTCAAACCTTTACTGTATTCACAAAATTCCTACATCAGTAATTCGGCAGATTTGGTTAAAAAGCTTAATAACACAAGTATTTAAGATAACACAGTAATAAGTAGTTTTAAAATTATTTCCGAGTACACAAATATAGATCTTGCTACTTCTGAGCAATTATTAAAAACCAAAATAGAAGAAAATTATCACTTAATCAAAGACTAAGTGACAGGGATTGATGGTGAAGTTTTCTTTAATCTTGTTCAAATCTGTAATAAGTTTTCAATGTATTTTCAGTTTCTTGATTCTTTTTATCAATAAATAAATGGGTTACCAATGGGATCAGGTCTATCCAGCCCAATGGCTATTATTTATGTCGAGAAGCTTGAAAACTGGGCCTTAAATTATTATTTTTTAAAGCATGTCTACTGGGGTCCTTACATGGTTGAAGTTATTTCAATTTGGAATTATCGGGAAACTGAAATTCAGAGTTTCCTAGATCATCTTAATACTTATGATAGAAATTTGCAGTTTACCATAAAAATTGAATTTGAAAATAAACTACCATTTTTATATGTTCTTATTACTCGTGGTAAATCTAACTTTGACTTAAATCTCTATGTAGGGCCAACACACAACTATAGACGCCGTTACTTTAATACAAATCACCCCCCACAAGTACAAAGATCATGGTTAGGTTCTCTCGATGATCGTTTACCAAACGGAAGCATCACGCTACGGATAAAATAGGACATACATTTCATCGGGTATGTTATTTTTGACAACGGATACCTATCAACGGATAGACTAAAAAGACATTTTCGTAAAATCAACGATATTTCACAATGTGAGGCTCCGGAAAAACCCTCTAATATAATCTATCTTCCGTACATCCCAAGAATCACCACAAAAAAAAAAAATATTTGCACAAAAGATGCTCTGTATTCATTATTCGCTAATAGTCTTAAAATCACGAATTTCTTAAACCTAGGAAAAGATAAAAGCCCAGTTACTCATCAAAGAGGGGTTTATCAAATACACTGCGATTAGTTCAATTACTACATTGGCAGAACTCATCAGAATCTAGAAAAACGGATACACCAGCATAAAGAAGACATAGACAAAGCGTTAATTGTTAATAATTCTAATAACTCCTTTGATTCTGCTTTAGCTAGCCATATATTTGATAATCCCAGCCACACAATACTTTTTGAAAAATCTTCTCTCATTAGTAGTGATTTGGGGATAAAACAGGTGGTCCGGGAATCAATCGAAATTAGGCTCAAAATAAATAAAAATATTTCCTTAAATAGGGACTTAGGAGAATATTCACTGAATTCTTTACACTCAAATTTCATTAAAAATGATCTGACAAAATATTTTATTAAACCAATTGACAATAGTATTGAACCCATTACAAAAAGGCCTTTAAGAATAGCTGCTAAAAAAGCAAGATTAGCTTTGAATACTTGCAGTTAATAATTTCTTTTTATTTCGCTTGAATGACTTCATCCTCTCTCATCATTTTATTTATCAGTTCTGGATGAACTTCGTTGAAGTAAGGATACTGGGGCTGTTTTAAAGGTTTTTTAAAAGCGTTTTTTAAAAGCTTTTTTAGTTTTAAACTTCGTATTTTAATGTAAACTTGTTTTTATATATATTTTCTCTTTAATGTTGTGCTGAAGACGGCCCTTGGACATAGGGCCGAAATATTCACCGATTTAAATTGCACTGTCTTGGAAAAAATTTCCCTATTGTTTTTAAGTTGTGTTTGTTTGATATATATATATATATATATATATATATATATATATATATATATATATATATATATATATATATATATATATATATATATATATATATATATATATATATATATTTATATCGGTGCGTACAAACAGCTCCTCTCATTTGATCTGCCATTAGCGGTCCAATTACCCTGTAACACGTATTTTGGCAGAAACTTTCTCAAAATGCCTTTGAAACCAACTTGAGACTTCGAAACCTATTTTTAATTCCTAAAAACATCTAATAATAACATTGCACTACTAATTACTGATTTTCATGTATGTATTGGAATAAATTAATTTAAAATAGTTTCTTCAAAATTAGTGTTCCAACGTTGAAGCCAAGTTTCGCGTCCAAGAGAAATCTGACTTGTCTACCCGTGAAAAGATCTGATGCTGCTTATGTTTATATCTGCAAAAACGTTCTCTGGAGCACTCGCACCTCGGTCCGGGTTTTTATAATGGGTGAGATAGGGAATGATCATACTGCTAATTCTATAAACTGTGCTTCCCAATAACCAATACTATATGTTAACATTGGGTAAAGCTCATAACTTTCAGCCCTCCTCCCGGGAACTTCGGGGGATTAAGTCATCCTAAAAGACATACTTATAATATTTTCGAACATGCTGAACAAAATGGCTATCACAAAATTTTGGTCGGGTGACTTTGGGAAAATAATGAGCGTGGGAGGGGCCTAGTTGCCCTCCATTTTTTGGTCACTTAAAAAGGGCACTAGAACTTTTAATTTCCATTCCAATGAGCCCTCCCACGATATTCTAGGACCACTGGGTCGATATGATCACCCCTGGAAAAAAAAACATATATATATAGGGTCTGGGTTTTTATAATGGGTGAGATAGGGAATGATCATACTGCTAATTCTATAAACTGTGTACTTGACCAAGTAACTTCACAGATGAGATAAAGGTTTGGAAAAAACTTCTGTCAGCCAAGGCATAGAAGCCTTTAACAAAAGTTCATCAAAGCTTATGGATGCACTTTTAGCACCGGACTTTGTGCATAACCTGCCTGCACTATCAGTCAACGCGTTGAACTTTGAGTCAAAACTAATCTTGGAAAAATCTTATTTATAGATTATGAAACCAGAATACCCATCAAAAGCTCTTGCTTACCTCTACACAAGCAGACACCTTTGCCACTATTTTGGAGGTTTTTGAAATTGCCATAGAACTCCCTGCTTCAACTGCCATGAATGAAAGATTTTTTTTCTTAGGATAATACCTTCAGTGTTCTGGCCATGTAGGTCTATATACTAGACCCAATGCCATGCCAGTTTTCTCTTTGGCAGCAAATAGCTGATTTTTAGGAACACAGCAGCACATCACTGAAAAATCTTGATGCACCAACTGATGCTGATTTTTCTTATTAGGAAGGATATTCAAATCTTTTCAAAACACACCAAGTGATATACTGTTCAAATTCAAGTAAACAGACAAGTCTGTTAAACCCCTTTAGAACTCCTAAGGCATGCTCTACATAGTAACACATGTGAATTCAAGGAAAACACAACACAAGCAACAACACTAATAAATCCTATAGGATCACGTGTCTTTTTTCAGATTTTTTAATCTCTTGATTTTCAATAAACTTGAACCTTTGCTTCCTCCATATTTTTGTGCTACCTGTTGTTGTACTCAATAAAATCTAGAAATTGCAGTATCACACCTTTCAACCCAGTGTGTGTCCCAATAGTGAAGCAACTTTTGTCATTTGCATGCAGCAATAACACAGAAGAAGTTTGGACTCAGTTCGTTTGGGGGAAGAGGAAGAAAAAGAACATACAATTACTTCTTGCAAATACCTTATAGCATATAAATTAGAACCAGTTATGAGGTCTCAACTAGGACAAAACTTGAACAATGAAAGCCGCAATGCATGTACACGCAAGTCGATTCTGCTTTCTTTCTCTATTGTAACAGGGAGGGGCATCACAACAGGGGGAGGGGGCACCCCAAACTTTTGGAGATTTGGTTAAATTTTAACCAAAAGTCCAAAATTACACTGAATCTGAGAAAAAAATGGAGCAGCTACAGATCTGCCAATGGAGAGAATCCACAATTTGATAACATTTCCAAAATCAATCCAGCAGTGAAGGTCCAAAATTCAGTAGTAGGCTACAACCTGTAAATTCTGTGAAGGAAGTCTTGTAGTAATATGTCAAGATATTAAATCTAATTAAAGCCAAATCAAAATTTAAACCCATACCATAAATTAAAAAAAAAGTTGAGGATTTGATTGAAATTGAAATATTAACTTACTCATCTTTTCTTTCCAAAATCTAAGTGAATTTTCTGAACAGACTTATGACTTATGTCCTATCCATCGTTGAAGGTCATTTTGGGGCCTCTTCTTTAACCAGTTCATTGAAGTGCTTCCTGTAGGTACTTCTTTTGTCGGCCACGTGGCAGATTTTTGGCAGGTTGTAAGTTGAACAGTTTTCCTTCAGTCTCTTCGGAAGGTGACCTCTTGGTCGAGAACCGTGTACTCGTACATAGAAGGTTATCTTCGGGAGACGAGTGCTAGCCATGCGTTGTGTATTCGCGCGATTCACGGTTGTCGAGTCGTCGGCTGCCCCGGACGCAGTATCTCTTAACGCATTATCGTCGGTTACCCCGGACGTGGTAGCACTGGTTCTCATATTTGATCCCTTATTCGTATTCATATTCATCATTAAAATTAAAAAAGGGGTTTCTTGGCTGGCTTCGGGACAGCGGTAAGCCACTCCTCTCTGTCCCTAGCAGGGGCTGACTGTATCTATTACCGATAGTGCGCCCTTTTGGTGTCCTGCAACACCAGCAATTTAACCCAGTGCTGGGGGAATATTTATGACTGACGGGGCGTAAGCAAATACCGATGGGCCCTAACCAGTGCACATCAGAGCGGTCATCCTCCTCCTCCGTCTTAATTTAAGGCCCCCATACGAGGGTGCTTCAGCAATATTGCAAGACCCCCAGAGACTGAGTTCTCCCTTGGTCCGCGCCTTAATACCCATGAGGTACCCTACATATCTGCAGGGCGTTCCCCTATCCGCCACCTGGGGACGCGCTGAGTGGCCTGGGGCAGGCCCCACTGAGAACTCTGAAGTTCTCAGTAGTTCTCTTTCTGAACAGATATGGTAAAATACAAAATTTTTTAACATTGCATTTTTGCCAAATTAACCCAACTTCAGCTAGAGATTAAAATCTTTTTCTGACCTTAAATAAGTTATTTGCTTACCAAATATACTGCTTTTGCATTGGTTCGGGCTATTTTTTCTTTCTTTATTTTCCGAAGTTGAACAGTGAGCAATAAAATAAGCAAAATATGGTCTATGGTCTCACAGCAAACACATCTAAAATCTAAAGCGGATAACTTATGAACATTATTAAATCAGTGAATTTCGTAACAACAATTGGCTTGGGATTATAGTGACGTATAATCCTGTCCTATGTGTATCAATTAATTCGTTGGTGATAGACTTTTGGCGAGAAGTGGAATTTGAGATTGGATAATTACTGATTGGATAGTTCACTCTCGCTGGTCGGAGAAACGTCAAATTTGGATTTCCCAAACACTGCATTTTCTGAAAGCGGGCCCCGAGTGATAGTTTGTTCTATTACCATACAGGGGCCCTTGCGAGTAAGTATCACTCCATGTTTTTTTGAAAATTTTTGAAGGCATAGTGGCATTATAGTCGAGAATTATGGCACTCACGAAACAACATTTTGATGACCGAATGGACAAAGTCCTGCAGAAAATCGCAAAGCTCCAGCAGGAAAATAAACTTCTACGGTCGGAAAACAGGTCGCTGAGATCCGAGCTTTTAAGAGTTAAATCGACCGCTCTTCGGTCAGAACTATACTCGAGAAGAAACAATCTTGTTATCCACGGTCTAGAATCTTCAGATGGCGCAGATCTCCGTCAGAAAGTAGTTGGTTTCTTCGAATCAAAACTCGGAATAGCTACCGCGAATGAGATATAGATGAATGCGGTATACAGAATTTCGAGGAAACCGTCAAATGCCGAGTCGTCTGGCTCTAGCGGTCCAACATTGAGAAACAGCGCGCAACGAAAAAAGTCCGCAGATCTGATTTTCGCTAGCCTTGAAAATTTTGATAGGTCAGAAATAATGAAAGAGTGTAGTAAATTGAAAAAAAACGGTTTTAGCGTATCTGTTGACTTGCCTGTTGACCTCGGGAAACGACACAAAGAACTTTTATCACTTGGTTATAAGCTAAGAAATTCAAAAGTAGCGAGTGAGAAAATAGCGGAAACACGTCTGATCTAAAAAGGGATCAAACTTTTGTTAGAAACCAAAAAAGCAAAAACGATGAAGTTTCCAGACAAATGCTACGATCCGCTCAAGCTTCCCCGCGCTGGCTCGGACGATGCGAATGATTCTAATTCGGACGCTTAGAATTTTTCTTTTTTTTTTTAATATTTTGTGAGGTTTGTGGGGCAGCTATAATACTGAAGTAATTAGGAGTGAATATTGGTAAAATTAGAGTAGTAAAATTGATGAATAATTTAAATTTAAAAAGTATTATAACTGCGCCATGAGAGAGTGTTTATGTGTTATTTGCCGCTTGCATATTCTTGATTTCTGTTTATCCAATGAGATGTTTTTCCTTTTCGTGTGTTCTTGCTTTGTTTTTCTTTTCCAAAGTTATAAGAAAAGTTCGGGTTTACAAACTTCAGAGTGGTCTACTACGCCTCTGAAAGGTACAGCCATTGCCTCTCTTCAGTATGTTGGTAAGTAATGAATTCCTGTTCTAATCCTCCCGGGGGGCCTCCTCGTCAACAAGCCAAAGTAATGCTAGATTAGTAGAGCTGGAAGAAATTGTTTGGATTTAGAAAATATTTTTTATTTAGAAATTAATAATGAATCGGATACCCTATTAATTGATAAAAGTGAATTTCCTAGAAGCCGTTTTGAATCAGTGTTTAATTTAAGTCCGGGACACTATGACTCTCACCTCACTTCCTTTCAACGGAACTGTCATGGGTTATACCCATTGTTTGCATATCTAGTGACTCTTTGTCAACAGTTGCAGCCAGATGTAGTCGGACTTTGTGAAACCTTTTTAACAAGACAAACAGATAACCTTCTGGAAATACCTGGATATACTTCCCATTTTTTGCACAGAACAGCATTGAAGAGAGGAGGTTTAGCTATTTACACACGGCAAGAGAACTCGGTATGCATTAACAAAGAATTAACCCGGAATATAGAAGGAAGGTATGAATCACTTTTCATGGAAATATGTTTACATTCACAGAAGAAACTAACAGATGGAGAAGTATACTGCCCACCGGCGGGATCTGTTTCTTCATTCTTGGAAAACCTAAGCCAAATATCGAATCATCTAGAGAAACAAGGGAATGAAGCTATCTTAATGGGGGACTTCAACATCAATCTTACTCTTCCTCTATCTTCTGGAGCGGCAGATCTGCTTAGTATATTGTCTGCTTCGAATATGTACCCCTCGACGACGATTCCACCCCGAGTAACTGCCACTTCCCACTCACTGATTGACAACATTTTTTCGACTCTGTCTCCAACATTAGCCTCAGTTCTGCTATTCAACACTTCAGATCACTTCCCTCTGCTTACAAATTTCAACATACAGCATAAATATCCAAAGCCTAATGCTTCGATTAAGCAGGGGTTCACTACCTGGAAACTGAATGGCGAGAACTTGAAAACTCTTATTCAAAATCTAGAGAGCACATCCTGGGAAAGTGTTATGAATACAGATGATGTTAATTCAGGATTTGAGGAATTTCATAACCTTTTCATGAGAATGTATACGGATTGCTGTTGTGAAAAGCGTTCAAGGAAGACGGGACGGAAAAATCAACCCATAAGCTCTTGGATTAGTCATGGACTGCTCCAGTGTATTAACAGGAAAAATAAACTGTGGATGGATTACACAAATGACCCATGCATTGCAACGCTGGAGAAATATGAAAAATATAAAAAATGTCTTCAATCAGTTTTACGTAAAGCTGAACGAGATTATTTTAGTGGGAAAATAGATGAAAGTGGTAAAAATTCTCGGAAAATATGGAAGGTTGTTAATTCTATACTGCGTCCCTGCAGCCCCCCACCTGAGCTTCCATCTAATTTATCTGTCAATAGGGAGACAGTAACAGGACCAGATAACTTTGTAAATGCATTGGGAACATTTTTGCAGAAGTGGGCAGAAAAACAGCAGATTCTTTTGGGAATTCCGCGAAGAGTTTGAGGTTACCTAGGTCCAGCATGCAATAAGTCCATGACAATAACAACTGTCTCTCCATATGAAATTCTGCTAATCATACTAAATCTAAGAGGCAATTTGGCTTCTGGGTTCGACTGAGTACATACCAAAGTATTAAAAGCAGTTGCCCCTTCAATCATAGAGCCCCTTACTTACCTCATAAATTTGTCTCTGCACAAGGGCACTTTCCCAGAACTGCTAAAGAAAGCTAGAATAATTCCACTGCACAAAGGGGGTTGTCGTGTTGACCCGGCTAATTACCGACCTATTTCTATCCTCTCAGTTTTTTCAAAACTTTTTGAAAAACCTATGCAACAGCAGCTACTCCAGTTTCTGGAGAAGAAAGGGTTTCTTAATAATCACCAGTTTGGGTTCAGACCAGGGCACTCCACACAGGATGCACTAACGGCGTTAAGTTTATGGATAAAGAAAGCTTTGGATTCTGGTCTACTACCTGCAGCGGTTCTGCTTGATATCAGGAAAGCATTTGATAGCATGTACCATTCAATTCTCCTCGGGAAGCTTGAACATATAGGAATAAGAGGTGAAGCTCTGGATTGGTTCAGATCATATCTGAGGGACCACAGGATTTATTTGGGAGAAGATCCTGGAAACGATGTGCTCATTAACTGCAGTGTCCCCCAGGGCTCAATATTAGGACCATTACTTTTCCTGATCCATGTTAACGATCTGAGTCAAGTGCTGAACCCGGCACGAACAAATCTTTGCTGCTGTAACCTGTGCCAGGATGAAAACTCCCTCTGGTCTGAAGGTGAAGATGATGAGCTTGTGGCCTTCGCCGATGACACCAAACGGATAAGACAACTTGCTGTGAAACGGATAAGACAACGCTCATGTCTAAACTGAGGGAGGTTCTGGAGGGGACGTATCTCTGGATGGATGCTAACCGACTTGTTATTAATGTTGAGAAATCTTGTGTTCTTTTTTTTCCCAGGTTGGAAGTGTCCATCCGGAGGTATGTGGTATCTGGACATCCAGAGGTGTGATTAGTCAGCCAGAAAAGCATTTTGCAAAATACATAGGAAT
The DNA here is from genome assembly GCF_049724085.1 of Artemia sp. Qi Xiang Cuo. Lineage (NCBI taxonomy): Eukaryota > Metazoa > Arthropoda > Branchiopoda > Anostraca > Artemiidae > Artemia > Artemia sp. Qi Xiang Cuo. The sequence continues at coordinate 6,215,828 of NC_142796.1, read as the reverse complement.
CCTCCTCGATGAGAACCTATCATTCTTGCATCATATTCAAGCACTAGAGTTGAAGCTATCCCGGAATTTTGGAATAATAAAAAAACTGAAAATCACTTTGCCGCAGAAGATACAGGTCTTCCTGTACAACGCTCTTATAAAACCCCATTTACAGTGTTGCACAATGATCTGGCAATCAACTTTTAAATCCCACCTGCGAAAACTGAATTTTATTCATCAACGATGCCTGATATTAATTGGAAAAAATGAAGAGTACTTGTCATTAGGGTCCCTGCATCAATTATCATGCTTGACCTTTTTGTTCAAGTTTTTAGCTGGAGAGCTGCCATCTGCGTTTAAAAGATTATTTCGACCTATTTCAGACCAGCATAATTTGCATACCCAATCATCATCAAACCTGCAAATACCCCTCACCCCGACCATGCGATCAGATTTCGCTCCTAATGTAGCTTGTGCAAAGATATGGAACCTGATCCCAGAAGAGCTGAGAGGTAGGAGCTCCTTCGCATCATTTAAGAAAAGAGTAAAAAATCATTTAATAGCATTACAAATGAATAGTTAATAAAAAGAAAAGAAAATTAGAATTAAATGTAAGTAGTAAATCTAAATTACAAATGTATGATTTTTAAATATGACGGTGTGGTTTCCCCTGAGGGTAAGGAACGGGAAGGTAATAGTTTTAGTTATTTGGTAAATGAGGGGTATGGTTGTGTCTGAGATTAGGAGCAGTGACCATTCAGCGTATTATGTTAAATTGTAATGATTTTGGTTCTTGGCGTCCAGGAATGGACTGAGTATTTTGATTAGGTGTGATTTATTATTTTCATTTGTTAATAAACCCATTGAACTTGAATATAGGCTACTTTTAGCTCACGGTTTCTTAGAAATATTCTTAACTGCATTAAACAAAAATAAAAACAATTGAAAGTATTTTCCAGCAATATTTAGCACGCAAAATTCAAAAAAATTAGAAGTGTTGTGGTTCTTTCAGTAATATCATCAATTCAAGGAGTTTAAATCTTTTTTTAGTACCATGGGTGCCAGCAAGGGGGGGGGGCATGACCCCCTGGAAATTTGGGACTATGAAATAATTATAAGGAAACCAAAGGAAAGAGAGCAGAATAGGCAAAAACCATGGAAAAAATGTGTGTTGCCCCATTGTTGGCTGTCTGCCAATAGATTTTGACTCTTAATAAGGAAAATACAAGCTCTAATTTGTGACTGAGTGACCCCTTTCTAGTTTTCCACAAACATTTTTTTTAAATGATTTGGTTGGAGCAACAAAAAAAATCAAATTCTTCATAGTAATGAATGGTAAGTAAATTATGATCCTTGTGATCCTTCCAATAATGGAAGTATAAGAGTCTAACTATTAATAAAATTAAATCAAAGAGTCAGATTTTATGGTGATCCTAAACATGTATTTTTTTATTAGCGATTAGTGCAGTCATTAGTACACAAGAAAGTTTGTATAATTATAGAACACACCAGGAAAACAACTTAATAAGGGGCAATTTTGGTAAAAATATGCCCTCAACTTTTGCTTGCAATGCAAGACTACCTATGAGCTGATATATGAAGCCATTATAATCAGAAATGTTTCCCCTGGACGGAATGCTGGGAATTTTTGTATTTTCCCCCTGAATGGATACGTTTTTGTGTTTTGTTATGATTTATTTTTTTCCAGAAGTGACTGTATTTATCTAGTTGTCACCTTGAAAAAAATTGATTTTTTACAGTTAATGAAGTATAAAAGTGTCAAAAGCATTTTGTTTTATTCAAATTAAATTAAAAAGATTGAACTGAAAATTCTATTTGATTTTTTAAATCTTAGTTTTAATATTTTACTTTGAACAAACTAGTTTGACAATGTGTTACTTTTTTGAATGCTGTGTCTAAAGGCATTAAAAATTTTGGTGTTTGATAACCAAGTTCAAAACTGTTGAAATTGTTAAAAAATATCTGTCCAATGCTTACGCATTGCTCAACAGAACTGAATGCTGAGAGTTAATATCTTAGTTTTTTTATGTAGGCTATTGTTTTTTGTATTTTTTGTAATCACTCACTTTTTTCATTTTTATATACTTTTACTTTAATTGACATTTACTGACATTTACTTTTTTCCATTGTCTTTAGAAAAATGTTTGTCACTAAGGTTCATTAAATAGAAAAAAACAAGTTTTTTCAACTGAAAATAAGGAGCTACCTCAAAACTTAAACAAACAGAAATTGTTGCATATATGGGGGGGCTACCTTCTCCTCAACACCTCGCTCTTCATGCTACAGTTTCTTGGCAGTTTAAAAAAGTTACTTATTGTTCTAATTAAACAACCCTTGTATTTCAGGAGTCATTTTTAAAGGATTGGGATGAAATTTAAACTTTATTATACAGAGCGAGGTGTTGAGGAGGGGGCAACCCCCTTCATATACGTAATAAGTTTTGTTTGTTTTAAGTTTTAATATTCCTAATTACTTTCAGTTAAGAAAAAACTTGTTTTTGTTTAATTTTGGATTTTTTTAAATAACGCCTGGATATCTGGCTCCAACTCCATGAAAAATCCCCCTCCCCACAGAAACATTGTCTGGAAAATTCAACCCTTGCAAAAATTTACCCTGGATAATTACCTTTAACATCTCTATGCATAAAATAGAATCACTAAAGCAAAAACAAGACATCTAAAGAAATTTTGTATAGGAATTCTGGCAAATACACCCTGTATAAAATTTTCCCTGAAAAGTCCACCCACTAAAAACTTCTCTTTCCATTGAAAATTCTCCCCCTGCAAAATCCTCCCAGCAGAAAACTCATCCTCCCTTCTTCACCCAAAAAATGTGTGCATGCTCCCTAATAACAAATACTAAAAGTAAACAATGTGCAAATTTTATAACTTAGTAACCTTTCCCCAGGGACTGTTGGGGGCCATTTTATTTCCAAAAACATAGTTATTGGGCCTTTCAACTATGCTGAACAAAATAGCCTTTCAAAATTTTGATTGAAAGATTTTGGGAAAAAAGTGGCATGGGAGGGCACCCAGTTGCTCTTCAATTTTATGGTCACTTAAAGAGCACTATAACTTTTTATTTTCAGTTATAATGAGCCCTCTCCCAACTTTCTAGGCCCACTGGGTCAATACAATCACCCCTGGTGAAAAAAAAAAACAACAAATAAACATGCATCTGTGATCTTTCTTCTGGCAAAAACAACGAAATTTCACATTTTTGCAGATATGAGCTTGAAACCTCTACAATAGGGTTCTTTGATACACTGGATTTGATGCTGTAATTTTCATTAAAATTCTTTGAGTTCTAGGGGTTTTTCCCTCTTTTTTCAAAAATCAGACAAATTTTTGCAGGTTCATAGCTTTTAGTGCATAAGCCTAAACTTAATGAAACTTATATATTTGGAATCAGCATAAGACAATTCTTCTGATGTATCTATTGGCATCAAATTTCTGGTTTTTAGAGTTTTGGTTACTATTCAGCTGGGTTGCTCCTCACTTACAGTTTGTTACCACAAACTGTTCTGTTACCCATCAAACCTAAACAGAGATCATTGAAATATTGATTGTTTTTTCTGCATTACCAAAAGTATTGTGTTCAATAAGCTTTATGGTGTCATGACAAATAGAAAAGGTTTTCAACTAAATTAAGGAGCAAGTTTAAAGCTCAAAACAAATTGAAATTACTCTATATATGAGGAGGGCTGCCCCCTCCTCAATCTTTTTTGTTCCAATTGCAAATTTTCTTAAGGAATTTGGACAAAAGCAAAACTTCACAGTAAAGAGTAAGGAGGAGACAGCCTTCTTCATATAAAGAATAATCTGTTAAAATAGGTTTCAAATATGTTCCTTGCTTTCAGTTGAAAAGCTCCTTATTTATTTAGTTTCTGATTGTTTTCCAAATCCTACCCCAGCCAAACCAATATATAGCCTAATTTGAGGTACTGGTCCCTTAAATCCCTGGGTAATTAATTTTAAAACGTGTAAGTCAATAATTGTATGCTGATTAGTACCGTCCTATGTTTAAATTTTCAATTTCAATTTTGGTTAAAATTTGAATATACTAAAAAGATTGACAATAAATAGCAATTTTGGTAAGAAGTCCTTGTTAATATTACAACTAAAGAATTTTGGTTGGATGAAAAGGAGTATTATTGTTTGTATGGATGGAAATTCTGTGAGACTTTTGATCTTCTACATTACTGAGGCCATCACAACCTCTACAATTGTATTTTCTTATCAATAAATACAATACATACATTAAAATGCTTCATATAAATTGAAAAAGAAAATATTAACATTTAAAATTGCTGAAAACTAAGTCCCTAGCAGTATTTGCTGCCCAAAGAACTTTCCTGGAGGGTTGAATTTAATATTTTAGCTGTTTAGAGAAACATGTTAATTAATTTGTCCATTAAAATGCCCTTTCTAGGAACCTACCCTACACCCACCTAAAAATGACTCAACTCCCCCTTATTATAGCTGATAAGCAATTACAGATCACCAAGCATAGCCTAATTTCATTACAAATAAAGCAACTCAATTTGGTTGAATCTAGTACTGCCATCATGTGGCATTACTTCTTTTGCAACTGTGAAGCCTAAAATATAGTTATTGATACTTTTAAATCAATTTAGCTTCTTGGAATTTTAACTTGATGGCAAATTCGTCCTCTTTCAGATAAATTTGTAGTTTGGTGTCCTAAAATGGCAGAAAAAAAACTTCCCCCTTGCCCAATTAGTATGGTCACTTAAAAAAGAGCTCTAAATTTATGTTTGAATGAGCTCCCTCCCAATTATCTTGGACCTTTGGTTTGATATAACTACCCCTGGAAAAAAAAAACAACAAATAAACATGCATAGAGAATTTTTCTTCTAAAAAAAAAGCAAAATTCCACATTTTGAAAATTGAAGCTTTAAACCTCTACAATAGGGTTTTCTGATATGATGTATCTAATAAAGGGATTTTCAATATTATTGCTTGCTTTTTTGGGGGGTGTTTCCCCTTTTTTCAAAAATTGGGCAAATTTTCTCAGATTTTAGGTTTTATATATATATATATATATATATATATATATATATATATATATATATATATATATATATATATATATATATATATATATATATATATATATATATATATATATATATATATATATATATATATATATATATATATATATATATATATATATATATATATATATATATATATATATATATATATATATATATATATATATATATATATATATATATATATATATATATATATGATAAATAGCTGGAAGTAAAACTAATAATGTAATTCTCGTGACAATTGCTACACTGGCAGTAATGTCTTTTTATGCTGATTCTAAATATATAAAATTCTTTCAGTTTATTGTTACCCACCAAACCAAAATCTGACCAAAAATCACCAAACCAAACCAAAAATCTGAGAAAATAAGCAACAATATTGAGATGTCTTTTAAAGCACTGGCATGCTGAACATGCTATCCAACAAACATCAGATTCAGATAATTGGACTGACAGAAGTTGAGACAACTTAGAGGACACTGTAGATACCACTAGGTCCTGAACTGCTAAAGTAGATCAAACTGATTGTAATGAATTTTCAAGGTGCAATACCCTGTTTGCAATATTGCTAACTTGGGCAGAATTGTCACTTTTTATATCAGTTCTCAGTTGGGTAAGTGTTTGTGTCAACTGACAAGGGGTGGCAAACTCCTGCTTAAGATCTTCCCTGAAAGATTTGAAGGAACTATCCATAACTGATGCTAGCTTGTTTACCATAGTATACTAGATTTCAGATTCTTGAGGGGAGGGATCATTTAGACCTATATATGTAGGTATGTATATTTTTTATGCAAATAAGTTTTATATACACTTTCCTCATGCACAAATCCTCATATATAATTTGGTGAGCCATGGCTTTCAGCTACACATTCCTCATGTCAGTTAACATCTGAAAACTTAATTGTGCATCACTGTTTAAAAACAGAACTATTCCTAGGGTTTGTGGTGTCTGGTGAAAAATTAATTAAAGCCCCCCTCTCCTAACTCAAATATAAGCAAAATCAAGGTGAAAATATCACCAAATTGGGCAATCCCCCACTAGAAGTTTCCTTCTCCCTTATTTGTGGCACCCAGGGCAGCTGATTGTGTTGTCCCTCCCTACTTTGAATGGCTCTTTTTAAAAGTATCAGCATATTTTTAACACATTATATGTTTTGGTTGCTCAAGGCTGTCCTGAGCATTAGCCTGATCATTGTAAATAGACTCTCTCCCAATGCAAAACCTCTTGTGTCCCACAAAATACTGGCTCTAGAATTTTGTGCCATCCTCATAGCCTAGGTTTACTGAAGCAACTTTAACATTTTTGATAGGCCTATGGTTCAAAAATGCAAATTCCCCCCACCCCTATATATACCAATTCAGGGTATATATTTGCACATTAGAAGGGTTGGGGGAAAGTTCAAACTTACCTCTCTTTTACATCAGAAATAAAATTTATCCCCACCCCCCTAATGAGCAAATATATACCCTGAATTGTATATATATGAGTGGGGAAACAATTCATTTCCAACAAAAATGATTATTATATTTGTAAAGAGCATAAAAAAAGGCATTGAGCAGTAAATTCACTATATTTGTAACCCAATAATATGATTTGGTAAATATTTACCCTGAAAATAGCCTGTAGGCCTATCATTACTAAAACTGTTGGTATAGACATTGTATTGCCTGGCCTAAAAATACATCCGGTCCTGTTGGATTATGGGGCATACTGTGGGGTAACTTCAAGGGAATAATCATAGGAATTAAGGGTAAAGTTCCAGTTAATGGGCTTCTTACAACCCTGTTGGAAAGTAGCTTAGTGGAGTTAGATGAATGAAACTTTCCAATGTCAAAGCCTCCCCCCTAAGGAAAATTCTTGATTTTTCACCAATGAAAACATCTCTATGTGATGCACTTCTTTTGAAGTAGTTGAGGGTTAACCAACCTACCTTATTTTAGCAATTATTAGATTTAAACAAAGCAGTTTTTTCTGCATCTGTTTCCTATCTGGATAAGTTTGGATAAATCTATGAGAAGAAGTAATTGTTGATAGATGTCAGTCTGTAGTGTACCCATTGCAGGGAACAATGGCTAACCACAGCCAAAAGTCTTTTTTCCACTGGTAAACAAGAAACTCAAAGAAGTTATAAGAACCACTGTAAAATTTTTTTGGTTTCTAGCAGAGAGCTGTGTTTGTAGATTAAGTTGAAATTTTTCTCTTTGGTGCTTTGTTTTTGCCTTTTATGTCAACTTGGAATAGCAAAATTGAGCTCAATTACTTTTTGATCACTCCCCAAGAGTTTCATTTTTCTCCTTGTCTTAATATTTTCTGTTTAATTGTTTTGGGTTTTTGATGGTTTTTTCTAATGATAAAGGTGTCTGGACATGAAGCCAAGATTTTTTTTTTCACCTTTATTATTATTATTAAGTTTTTGTTTATTGTTTTCTATTTTCTCAAAATTGAAATTTTTTTTTCAGCATTGCCAGAAAAGCAGCCCAAAGTTAGGCCGAAGTCATAATTATATGTAGCTACAGTTGCCAGTTGCAAGAAGTCACAGTCGAAGTTGCCCTATTCAACTAAATAGAATGAACAGGTCTCAAAAAAAAAAATCATCACATGAGAATCTTATCAAATAGTTTTTGATAAATAGCTATAATAGTTTATGATAATTAGCTATATATATATATATATATATATATATATATATATATATATATATATATATATATATATATATATATATATATATATATATATATATATATATATATATATATATATATATATATATATATATATATATATATATATATATATATATATATATATATATATATATATATATATATATATATATATATATATATATATATATATATATATATATATATATATATATATATATATATATATATATATATATATATATATATATATATATATATATATATATATATATATATATATATATATATATATATATATATATATATATATATATATATATATATATATATACATATATATATATATATATATATATATATATATATATATATAGTTAGACTATTAATACATGGAAATTGACAAACCTGCTGAGCAAGAGACCTTGCAATGATTTTATTGCACATCCATTGTGTCCATACAGTAGGCCACAATTATATATTACAGAAAAACCCTTAATATGTTAGATCTGAATGATCTGTAATGGACAAGACACAGGTGCTACGTGTGTATTGTTGCTGTTGTTATTTTTGCTTGTTTTTTTCCTTGTTACTTGATGCCTCTTCTATTTGCTTGTTTATTTTTCTGGACCTTAATCCAGCCTAACTCAAATTGAATATGTTAAAGAACTTTCTATATGAGGGCCGTTTTCGCGATGACTTGGAAAATCGATCTGGAATCACTTTCCATGTGTTTTTCAGGGATGAAGACAGGTAGGAATAACTCAAGCTTCTGGTAGTCGCGAAAACCGACCGGAAACACTTTCTGCTTCTTCGGAAAGCGATTCCAGACGAATCATGGAAAGTGAAGTTGGGAATCACATTCCTCCTGGCGTAATTGGCTCAAATGAAAAGGACCCGTTCCTCTTCCAAACTACAGGTAAGCTAGAAAGCTTATAATTTTTATCTACAGGATGTTAATATGCAGTTGGATCCTTAACTTAGTTAACCTTAGTTGAACTACAATCAGCTCTCATGTATTTTCTCCATGTGGTCACTCCTTGAACTCCTACTAGGCCTAGTCTGCTTTAGTTGATTTTCTGTAACTGCTATTGTATGATTGACTTAGTGTGAGGTCAGTGTTTGAAGGATGTTATTAACTTTTGAAAGGTAAATGCCCTGAGGCTATGGTAAATAATGAAAAGAAAGGGAAAGGTGGGTCAATACTACCAAATCATATTATTGAGTTTCAAATAAAGTGAATACACCATTCGATGCCTTTTTTATGCATGATTATAAATATAATTAGCATTTATTTCGTACATTTATTTCAGCCCCCCCCCCCCCCTATTATGGATGTACCTAACCTAAACCTGAATTGGCATATATAGGGGGGGGGCTGAAATTCCGATAGAAATGCTATTATATCGTAAAACGCTTATCATATTCGTAATCAGCATAAAAAAAGGCATCAAATGGTGTATTCCACCTTAGATCCTAACTCAATAATATGATTTGGATAGGCTATATTGACCGAAAGGTGCACCCCAGATAAAAAAGTTGCTAAAATTTTCGTTTTGCTACTTTTTGCTTTCTGGAGAAATAGGGTTAGGAAAAGGAAATTTTCAGGGATTGATCTACAGACTTAAGTATGCTCTTGGAACGTAGGCTATTTTAAGGAACCTACCTCTGCTCCTTCTCCTCTTAATGTTAGCCTATTGACCTTTGATGATCTTTAAATATCTTTGCTTTATAAAAGTGAATATAAAAATCTAGTTTAGCTACTTTTTGCTATCTTGGAACGGGGTTAGACTAGAAAAATGTTACAGTAATGAATCCTGGGCCAAAAATATGCTCTGTGAAGGTAGGCTATTGCTAAGCTTCCATATTAGCCCACATCTGATTTCTAAGTCTTAGAAATTTGCCAAATTGACAGGTAGGCTATGACTACTTGAACTATTGAAATTTTTTGACAAAACAGCAATTTATCTTATTTTTCAGTTGTCAGTTTTTTTTCTCTAGTTTTAGTTCTGAAAATTCAATTCCTGTTATTTGAGTAGAATTTTAAGCCAAATCAGTGGGTTTTTTTCTAAATTTAGAAAATGTATTTGCAGATCTTTGAAACCTCATAAATTGGGACAAACAAAGTTGTGAAGCTTAAAACAGTTTTGTTGTACTATATTTAAGCAGAAGATCTGTTTTGCAAGGTTTCACTTTCATAACGAAAAGATTTTTAAACATCATTGAAGGTCACTGCCCTCTAGAGGGAGAAGGAGTGGAGATAGGTACTTCAAAATACCATCCTGGAACATACTTTGGTCTGTAGACCTATCCCTAAAAGTTTAATTTTCCTAACCTGACCCCTTTCCAAGATAGTAAAAGAAGTTAAACTAAAATTTTACCAAAAGTGAAACCTTGTAAAATTGTTCTTGTGCTTAAATAAAGTACGAGAAAACTGTTTTCAGCTTCAAAACTTTGCTCAAACCCAATTTATGAGGTTTCAAAGATCTGCAAATACATCTCCTGAATTTAGAAGAAAGAAAAACATTGTTAGCCTATGGCTTAAAATTCTAATTAATTAACAGGGATTGCATTTTTAAGACTCAAACCAGAGAAAAAGAAACCAAAAACTGGAAAGTAAGGGAAAATGTTGTTATGTCAGAATTCCAATTGGTTATGGACCTGTCAAGTAGGCAAATTTCTAAGACTTGGAAATCAGATGGGATTAATATTGAAGCTTGGTAATAACTTCTCTGAGCATATTTTTTGGCCATGGATTCATCACTGAAAGTTTCTTTTTCATAACCTAGCCCCTCTCCAAGATAGCAAAATGTAGCTAAACTAGGATTTTACTGGGTCTGAATACTCTTTCACAGAATGCTAAGCTACTCTAGTAGCCTAGGAATTACCAATGCAGAATTGTTCCTTCTTAGAAATAAACACAATACAAACTTTAAAATTACTTAAAAAACCTTATATAAATCCTTGAAGGCTTAACTTTACTTTATCCCCACAAAAATGGTCTAGTGAAAAAATTCTTCATATTAAGGTGATTAAGGTGTGATATCTATTATGTTGGTTTGTCAAATAGGCCAGTAGAAGTTTATGGCTGAAATTTTTTGGGTACTGGTGCATTATATATAACATACAAAAGAAGTCAAGTTTGGTTAATGCTAATGAAATAAAGTAAAAAGGATGAAAATATAATAGTTTAGGAACAAATTTGGGCTGTATATTTGCACAGTAGGGGGGGTGGTTGTGGCGGCTAAAGCATAGCATATATTAAATACTTAATCTAACCTAGGTACCTCCCCCCCCCTAGACCCCAAAAACAACAGTTTAAATATTGTAAACATGATAAGAAATCACACTTTGCAATCCATTATCTCTTGCAAATACCCATTTGACGGGTTTCTATTTGTATTTCCTTGTGCAATCTATAGCGCTGTGTTATATATAATGCACCAGTTCCATCTTTTTCAGGAAATCTGAAAAACAGCCAGAGGCCCATATAAGTAGTGAAATAGTAAAGTGAAAAAAGCACCATTGAGATCACCATATGTAATTTTCGTGCCATTTCTAGAGTGGAGAGTTTGAGAAGCACAAAAAGCCCCGTTTTAACATATGTGCTCTGAAATATTAAGAGTCAGTTTATAATCCTCTTTCTTGTATGATCCCCCTCCCAGTGTTGTAAAAAGGTGAGATTTGAAAGAAAAAATGTCTATTAAAAAAAAATCATTTAAGTTTGATTAAGGAATAGTAACTTAACAGCCAAAATTAACTAGACAGATAATTGCTTTGTGCTTTTGAAAAGAGCTTGAAATGCAGGTGGTTATTGCTAAAGTTGCATTAGGCAACAAAATGGGACTTTGTCTGAAGTGGAAACAAAGAACATTGTTTTCAAATACAACTATTTGCTGGTAAAAAAATTAAATTTTTGTATGTTATTTTCATACAAATAATTGAATTTTTTGTCTGTAAATTGTCAAATATGCTTGTGATTAAACATTCACTTAATTTTAAAGACCACACTGCCTATCCATGACAATTTGTCCCTATTTGAACTTTTATTTACCTACCAAACTTTTTATCAATATGACAAAGTCATATAGGCATATATATCATGGGATAGTTTGTTATATGATTTTTTTTTTAAATGGGCTATCACAAGCCCAAATTGGCTAAATTTCTACTTCAGAGTTAAATTTAAAAAAACAGCAAGTTTAATATACCAAGATTGGTTAGAATAAAAAATTTTAGGGAAGCAGGAATTTATTGCCCTATTTTTTTTTACAGAGATACTCTTATTGAACTCTAGAGTTTCATTGCCTAAGTTAGACAAAGATTTATGTAAGGTTTATTGCATATACAAAAAAAAAGAATTAAAAAAGACAAAGCTTTTTGCTTGATTGTAAATGACGTCACAGTGAAACCATTGTCACTGTCAAGGGGTTTGAAGCTCTTAAACAGTTCCTGTAAATTGGATTTCAAATTAACATTTGACTAATAAGAGGTAATGAAAATAATAATTACTGTTCCTGAATCAACTACAAATGGCAAATTTTTCTCGCCAGACACTTTTTAGGAACCCATAAAAAACACACTGAAATCCATTTAAAACCTTAAGGGTGCTATGGGTTTTTTTCTTGCCCCACAAGTGATTACTTCATTTAAAAGAGAATAAAAAGGCAGCAAGTGATGTATTCACTTATTTCCTGGCTAAATTATATGAAAATTTATATATTAACTCAGTTAACACTGATGTATAGTTTCCATATAGATTGTAATCCATCTGAGGGGAAAAAAATGGGCAATAAAAATTAGTGGTTTGGTTGTTGCTTTTGCAATACTGCCCTGCTACCACTCAAAAGTTCAGGTGGAAACAAAGCTCTATGTTTAAGTTGGGGCTCAGGAAGCAATACATTGCTTGGGGCTTCACTTCCCAGAATTTCCAGAATCTGGGTGTCTATTATCTTAGAAACCATTAATTGGAAAGCCAGGATTCCAGAAAAACCAGAAGATGAAGCCCCATCCCTACGGCTTTGGTAAGTTGTTTTGTATAAACCATGACCCTTGATACTTGAATTACTTACATCCATTCTAAAATATTCAAATATTCAATTCAGAAATTTAATTTCAATTCTTCAATTCAAATATTCAGCCAATCAAATGCTAAAACAGACGTATTCTTTTAGATTCTAGTCGTATTCCACTAGCTTTTGCGCTCCACTGCTTTCCACTTTCTCGTTTTTGCTTTCCAGCAGTTTTCGAGACGAACGGCCGAGCAGGAAAATGTTTCCAGGAATCTCGCGAAAACCGCCCTAATGCTTAATATTTGCCGTGCAGGGTTGCCACTCAGCAGGTTTTTTTATGCCACTTTGAGTGGCAGAATAGTGTCAAATTTCTATAAAAAAGTGTCATTTTCAAAAAATTTGCCACTCGCGTCGCTCGCACTCATATCATCAAGCTTTTCAAATTGAAAATATTGGCCAATCCGCTTGGGATCACCCCTGCGTGGTTTCCCGTATCTTTAAATTCTCCAACATGAAATGTCGGATCTAATGACATCTATCAACTATAAAAAAGAAATATTAATTTTACTTAGTCGGTGCTGATTCTCGGCTTTGCACAGCACTTCCACTCCTATCAACTTTCCAGGCCCCCTCCTAAAAACCCGCTAAAAAACAAATGTTGCTTACTGTATAAAATGGGAATTCGTCCCACAGAGAACTTTCTTTTCTTTTTTTCTGAGCAGTCTTTGTTCATAGCGTGAAAAAGGAACGAAAAATAAGAGGAAAAACCTTCAGCTTTTTTCTTTTGAGAACGTGGAAAAAAGGGACAGCAATACTTTTAAACATTGACATTTTTTAATCCAGTTTTTTTTCATAAAATTGACATCTTAATCATTACATTAAAGTCAGGTACTTTAAGCTTTTACTTTAAAATAAAATAATGAAGAAAAATAGAAAATGCGATATTGCATCTATATATTAACCTACGATAAACACAGTTAATAGGGGTTTGGACACAAACTCCTTCGAATAATTGATTTGGCAAAAAATAGTGGAAAAACAACAAGACAGCTATATCATCTAATGTGTTTAATAAGATCTGTCTAATAAGACAGCTATATCATCTAATCTAATAACAACTTGAATAGTTACCAAATGAAGTACTTGAATCGAAATCTTCCATTTTTTTGCACGGGTAATGAGCTTATCGGGGACATTCCATCGTTCGGCATCCGGCACATCCCTCTTGACGTGCATGATGTCAGAGATCGTGTCAGGGAGAAGTCGATTCCTAAACGGGGTTTTGACCATTTTTATGGTTGAAAATTGCCGCTCTGCAGAAGCACTACTGTGTGGCAAGCTCATCATTACCCGTATAAACATTGGCAAGACAGTGAAAGCTGGATCTCCTGTTCCATCTTCGATAGATGAAAGACAACTCTAAAATTTCTGGACTGAACCTTTAGCAGCATTAAGCTCATCTTTTAAAAGGGGAAGACGTCTCCATTCCCTGTTCAACAATTCTACGTTGATACTCTCTTCAAAGCAAGGTTGGAAATGCCGGAATAAAGCTATGATGGAGGGAACCTGGCCTGACATTGCTGTTTTGGGAGACAACCAGTCTAACATTTTTAAAAGTGGATCTTCACTGTCAATACGAGTTTTAATTTCTCTGCATAAAGCTATGTAGAATGTGAGACAGTTCTTTTTAACGGATGTGAGTCGCCGGTCATCTAATATCTCTTTGTTGTTGTTGTTGTTTGGGGTTTGACGCGTTCGACCAATCGGTCATATGCATTCGTATCACTCAATTATTCTGTGCCTTCTGTAATCACTAGCTTGCTTGGGTGTCACTTTAGTCAATATTCAACCCTTAAAGGGAATGAACCAAACCAGTAGTCTTAATAAATCTACCTAAAAGGTTTGTGCTTAGTTTTCTAGCCCAAGGAGGAGACGTGTGATGTCCCAGAACAGAGCGCAATGTGAATGCCTTAAATGCCCTCTCACAGCAATTACTTAGTATTTCCCTCTCCTTTTCATATTTTCTACAGTTGAAGATGATGGGACGTATGTCTTCGTACACTCCACATGTGTTGCAGTTGGGGGAAGGGGTCATTTTCCAATGGAAGAGTGTTGATTTAGTCCTTGCATGGCAACATCTAAGACGACAGAGACAATAGAGGAGTCTGGTATAAACTTTTTCATAAGACCAGCCAAAGAATCCATAGATGAAATTTCTTTATTGTTTGATACCATCCAAGCAGTCATTAGAATTTCAAGTGTAATTTAATGTCTTGCAGTTATAGCCTTCTCCTTTGCTTTTCCAATAAGCCTCACTTCACCAGCTTCCCCGTCTACTACTTCTACTTGATTTTTTAGTGATTGCATTCTTGTCAGGTGAATTTTGGTAGAAGCATGCTTTTCCAAGTTCGATACACTTCCTGCAAATATTTTATCACAATACTTACAATATGGTTTGTAGCCTTTTGAACTAGGCTGAATCCACTCTCAGTTTCGGGTTTAACAACCATTTATCACTATATTTTCGAAGCTTTTTTCGCTCTGTCTGCATTTAGAACTAGGCTTATCGCTATCATTGGTGTATGAAGGTTCAGCTGCACTTTCATCCATCTCAATATCTCTGAGCCCTGAGCCACAAGAACTAGATTCACAGTTGGGTTCAATCAGTTATTTCTGTTGTTCCTGCCTTCGCTCAAGGTCCCATTCTTTTTCTTCAGCTTCCGAGTCTCTCCTCAAATTCACTGTGCTCCAAATCAGTTTTTTCGCTCTTAGCACCAAAATATGGGACAGAAGATTGAATGCCCACTTTTGAGAAGAACTTCTGAATGTCCATGGCAGGTTTTGTATCGACAAATATTTAATTTTTAGGGACAGCGACAGTGGCTAATGAAAACTTTTTTTCTTATTTTTCTTCTTTTTCATTTTTAGAGTTTTGCTTACTATTGAGCCGGGTTGCTCCTTACTTACAGTTTGTTACCATGAACTGTTTAATAATGTCAATTCAAAAACGGAATTTAAAAACTTGTGTGTAGCCAAGGATTTACCTTCACATTAGATATCTTCTCATCATGCTCCCAGAAGCAGTGACCATGTCTGTATCTTGACTTAGATACTAGTAGCCAACAAATACCTTGAGATACAAGTACAAGTAAAAATATCTTACTGTGCATAATTTAGGGTAAAAATCTAGACAGGCAATTATTAGCTATGTTGGAAAGTGGTTAGCTCAGGGAAATGAACGGATGGATTTAGTCTACAGACCCGCGCATGTCCTGGGAAGATATTTTGAAGTACCTAACTCCACTCCTTCTCTTTTCAGAGGGTACTGACCTTTGATGAACTTTAAAAATTCTCAGTATTACAAAAGTGAAAGCTTGCGAAATAGTGTTTCCGTAAAATTGTAGTTTAGCTACTTTTTGCTTTCTTGGAAAAGGGTTAGGTTAGGAAAATTAAAATTTCAGGGATAGATCTACAGGCTTAAATATGTCATGGGAAGGTGTTTTAAAGTACCTACCTCCACTCCTTTTCCCTTTAGAGGGTTCTGTTCTGACCTTTGATGACCCTTAAAAATAATTTGTGTTATAAAAACTTCTAAAATAGATGTTGTTCTTAAATGGAGCACAAGAAAACTGTTTTCAGCTACACAGCTTTGCTCAATCCTGCTTTATAAGGTTTCAAAGATCTGTATATACATTTCCTAAATTTAGAAAAAAAAATTGGTCTTACTTTGGTCTACTTAAATAACTAGGATTGTGTTTTCAAGACTGAAACCAGACAAAAATAAACCAGAAATTAAAGTAAAGTATTGTTTTGTCAAAATTCAAATCACTGGCTATTGAAAATAAACAAAATAAATCATTAGTATCACTGAAGAAAATTCTTATTGGGCCTCTAAAATGAGGGTGAACCTTCTTTGATGAAGGCTAAAAAGGATTATTCAAGTTCTGATCACTATCTACTTAAAGATAGATTGGTTACTGGCAACTGGAAAACAACTTGCCAGTTGCTTTTGATAAAAATTTTGGTAAGGTTTATAATAACACAGCATTCAGTTAGCTAAGAAATAAACCTACCTCAATAATCAGAACTGCATCCTGAATAGAAATTTAACATGCTTTTAAGTCGCAAATGAATTTTATCCCACCCCTATGTATACACCAATTCAGGGTATAAATTTGCAAATTAGGAGGGTGGGGGTAAAGTTCATTTCTGATGCAAATGAATGTTAAATTTGCATTCAGGATTCAATTCTGACTATAGAGATAAATTTACTTCTAGCTACCTGAATAGTCTGTTAATATAAACCTATCCTTATCCAAACCTTAAACCTCCTAAAATGGAAGAAGGTGTCTTGGGAAGGAGCGTTAGAAATACAAAAAGGAATTTTACCAAACA
Organism: Artemia sp. Qi Xiang Cuo; assembly: GCF_049724085.1. Classification (NCBI taxonomy): domain Eukaryota; kingdom Metazoa; phylum Arthropoda; class Branchiopoda; order Anostraca; family Artemiidae; genus Artemia; species Artemia sp. Qi Xiang Cuo. The sequence continues at coordinate 6,198,674 of NC_142796.1, read as the reverse complement.
CTTTTTAAACCTGGGGTAGAAAAGAGGACTGGGGGTTTTTGACTGATTAATAATAAGAGACTATGGTAAAGGATGCTGACAATGTACGAAAATTTAGACCAAGGACGTGGGAACTGGAGTTAATGGATCAAATTGCCAAGTATATGGAAGATGCGACCAGACGGCATAATAGTAAAATATTGTTTTGACATATTAACAAATTGAGGGGAAGGAGCCAGTCTCGACCTGTTCCAGTTAAAAATATAAACGGCGCCTAAATTAGTGATAAGAAAATGTAAAAAAAAGAGATGTGTGCAGAATATTTTGAGACTATGTTAGACTGTGATGAAGTTGCAGGATATGATAGATAAAAGAAGGGAATTTTTTGACAATTCGGAAGTAAATGAAGATTTATTTTGCAGAGGAGGTAGAGACGGTTCTAAAAGGATGTAAAAATAATGAGGCATCAGATGCTGATAGTCTTGCCAATGAGTTTTTAAAATATGATGGTTACGAAATTAGGGATAAATAATTGAATTATGAATATTATTCTCGAAAAAAGGGAAGTGCCTGGGGATCTTATGAAAACTTTCATTAAAACACTTCATAAGAAAGATGATAAGAGTAAGTGAGGTGATTATTGAGGCAGTAGCCTGGTTTCTGTACGAAGTAAATTACTTACCATGACGATATTTGTTAGAATAGAAGATGTTGTAGATAAAGTCTTAAGAAAGGAACTTTATGGTTTTAGGAAAGGCAGAGGATGCGTTAACCAAATTATCACATAAATAAGTAACTGAGAAGAAGCCAATAGAAGAGCTTTAGTGGAAATCTCGTCCTGGTACGAATATATCAACATAATTAGAGCTATGTATGAAAACAATATCGCTGCAGTTAATGTAGTTAGTAAGGCTAGTAGCTAGTTTGGTGTTGAATAATGAGCTCAGTACGGTTATATCCTATCCTCGTTCATATAGAATATTATGATGGGCTTTCCCTAAGGACAGCGAATGCTGTGGGAGAGCATGGAATCAAACGGGAAGGTAAAACTCTCCTAGACTTCGATTATGTATTTACAAAGCCATATCCAGGGGGGGGGGTTGAATCCCGCTCCCGAAATTTTTGTCTGCCTCATAAAAACGTAAAAAAAAAATATAAACTAATTTTTGATTCGTTTTTTAAAGTTTTTTCGTACCCCCCCCCCACCCCGAAAATATTATGTAAAAAAAAGATTGGAAGAATAGGAAGATAAGGTTGAAAACTAATATTAGAACATTGGAAGCTACAGTAATGACGGTGATAGGGTAGGGTTCTGAAATGTGGGCGCTACGAAAGGCACAGGATGATTTAATAAATGTTTTTCAGAGGAATTGTCTAGATACTCGTTAAAACAAGTACGTGTTCTAGGTACCGTTTGACTGACCGTATGTCAAACAACAAATTAAACGAAAAATGTGGTTCCCGCTTTCAAGGGCTATAATGATAGAAAAGTTGAGATGGCTAGGACACATCTTACGGATGAATGATGACAGATTGTCAAAGATTTTTTGGCAATTTATTGTGATTTTTGACCATCTATTTGGGGTCAAACGAAAAACAGCTCGTCCCCGAATGGGACAGGGGGAGTCCATATGGAAGGATTAAAAAGAAATTGGACCTACTTGGGAAGATTGAAAGAGTGGGGCTTTTTTGGCTGAAGGAGGAGCGTGCTCAACAGTGCTGGCCTCAGGTGGCTTGGTGGCCTGTCCCATTCGGGGACGAGCTGTTTTTCGTTCTAGGTGGGAGCAAATTGACAGCTGCAACCATCAAAAATTATCTCTGTATCAAATTTTAGCGAATACAGTAGCATAATTACTGTTTTAACTTCTGTAAAATCATATCCAAATTTGGTAAAAATGGAGGCAAATGAACAATCTAATGAGAATTAGGGATTATTGAAGCATCAGCACTAATATCTTTCACATTTCTCACACTAACTATTAAATTACTCTTTTTAAAATGATCAATAATAATGTGCTTAAAAGGATAAGCCGTTTTATGCTTTTAATGAATTCGATTTAAGTTTAAAGTAAAACTGTATGAAATTCAGATTTCCGGCTAAAAACACTTTTCAATTGAAAAATTTTAAAAGGCTTCTCCCAAATATATTTGTGGTAATCCTTAAATTTTGTCTTTTGGTCTTTCACAATTTCATAAGACTTCGCGTTCTTCATTTGGAGTAAAACATCAGAAATTCGAGATACAGACTACTGTAGTCTCACTAACAATTTACGGAATTTAAAAGGATTTTCTAGCCACTTAGAACAGTAGTATATTGCATACTTTTGGATTCAGCTAAGAAAGCAGTTGAATTTTAATTCTTGTGCCACTTGTTAATAGCTATTGTTGTCATATGAATTTGACGATTTTCCTTAATTAGTTGCATCATATTCAATCTCGAGAAGCCTTTGTTTTATAGGTTATATTTTTGCAGAGAAAGAAAGCAGTTTCTCTCTTGCCCAATGCAATGTGGTAATTTGGTTCCGTCGCAACTCAGTTCATTCAACTCAACCCTTGTTCATTTCAACTTTAATACAACTCAACATCTTTATAACTTATCCTCTATTCAAACCAACCCCATGGAAGTCACCCTTATTCTCAATCAATCACATTTGACAAAACCTTTTCAGCTCAAACCTGCATATAACTCAACTTTCATTTAACTCAAACCCTATTTATTCAGCTCCCATGCAACCCACCTTCCATTCAATACAACTTCCGTTTAACTCAACACCCAATCAGTTCATTCACACTTAAATCAGCCCTCATTCAATTAAACCCCAAGAAGCTCATCCTCCTTTTAAGTCTGTGCCCCGTGCAACTTAACTTCATTCAACTCAAAATCCTAAATTCAATCCCGTTCACTTAGCTCAACTCATTTGCAAATCAAGCCTGTATATGCCACTTCTGTTAAACTCAGCTCCCTCAAACTCATCCTATATAATTCAGCCCAACCCTTACTGATTTACGATTCCCATTCAAATCAAACTTCCTAAACTCAGCAAATGAAGTGAAAAATTTAATTCGACCCATTTTTCAGAGGTTTGGCCCAATCGAGATGGTTTTTGTTAATTGGTTAATCCTGATTTTCTGGCCTGGTGTTGTCTATGGCAGCTATGGGGAATGTTGAATTTTATAGGTATGATTCTGAAATCCAAACCCCTTTTTATCGCTATTTTAAAAATCTCCAAAAAGATTTTTCTCAAATAAAAGTAAAGAGTCTTATCAAAACCTAAGAAGAACAAAAGTGAAATTATGAAATAATTCACACATAAAAACAACAAAAATTTCTACGAATGAAGAAATTAAACTCAAAAAGAACAATCAATCAGGCCTATGCCTATAGTTGAGATCCATGAAGCTTCGTGGATCTTGTATTGTTTATTTATCATTCTTTCCTCAAAGCCACTTCATATGAAAGGGGTGGTCATGGAAACTTCGGAGGAATCCTTCGTCAGGAAATTAAAAGTTCTAATACCTTTTTATGAGTAAAAAAATTGAGCTGGAGGTAACCAGCCTTCCTCCCAAACTCTTTAGTTTCACTCCTCCAAAGACATCCAATCAAACTTTTAAGATAGCCATTTTGTTCAAAATAGCCTAAAGATCAGAAAGCTAAGCATTTAGGGATGATAAGACGCCCCTCAGCCGCTCGGGCAAGGGATGTTAAATATAAAGCTTGTCTATTATTTACATATTGGGTTTGTTACTGGGAAAGGGGAGCATGTTTGATCCTGGGTCTCCAAAAAGCCTTAGCATATTAAGGAAATCTTTCAGATTTTGCCTTTGCAGCAATACCTTAAAAATGGCTAAAGATACTTAATAGAAACTGTAAGGGCATGTTGGAGGAATGTTGAAAAGTGATGGGAGGGCAACTAATCCCCTCGTTTTTCTTTTTTAGATGCTCCTTCACCCCTCAAAAATAATAGAAATTTGAAATACATATTTTGGTTAAAGTTCAGTTCTTGGAAACTGAACTACAGGGAAAGTGTTCTCGGTCAGATAGGAAGAACGAGGTAACCTTAGCAGTATCACAAGATATTCCTAAAGCGAAAACTGACCTGTTCAACGAACTTTCTAGCCAGATTGGTTCGGTTTCGGACATGCAGATTTCCGTAGTTGCGTGTCAAGTAACTCAGCGTGGACTTGGAGACTTAGTACAAAAAGAGAAAAACCACATTTTGTTTGGCTTGTAGGAGACGAGTGCGATAAGCCAGAAACCTCAGAACAAAAGTGATCTTAAGTATGCCAATGAAGTTCTGCTGAATGAGTGTCCAGTTAAGTGTGTATTCTCTATACACCTAGGACGAAAAAAGGGAGTAGAAGTAGACCAGCAAAGGTGATTTTCAAGCCCCCCTTGATTGTGATATAGCGGATTTTTTCCTTGTGAGCAGGATTGAGAATATTAAGGCTAACATACCGAACTTCCGTGTCGCACAGGACAGAAGCGATGCAGCGTTGGCTGAGAAGAAGAAGTATGATGAACTTAAAAAGGAGCTCACTGGGAGAGTAGCTGCAGATGAAACCGGTTGGAAAAACAAAACGCGGAAAAATGGGCCAGAACTAGTGCCCGAAGAGAGGCTTTTTCGTCCCCAAAACGAATCGGAGATGTCATAGTGAACAGTTAGTTGTGGCATATACAAATTCAGATTGTTTATCGTCAAAGTGGGATGAATTTGTTGCACTTATTCAAAGCTGGAAACCCCATGTAATTGTTGTGACCAAGGTTTAACCCAAGAATTGTGTTGACCCCTTAGTCCATTTTAGGAAACTATGTGGATACGATTCTGTGCATACTATTAACTATGAACGTAGAGTTGGTGTTTATATTTGTTCTTCCCTGAGTTTAAAATATAAAGAAGTTGATTCTAAGTTTACAAGTCAAGGACATGAGGTAGTTAGTTTTGAGCTGAGACATCCGAGTTGGTCCCAAAGTGTGCGTATAGTAGTGGTTTACCGGAGCCCGTCTAAGAGTATTGATAGTACTTTTAAAGACAAGGGCCTACTCAGCTACCTAACTTAACTTTCGTCAGTTTCGTCTAAAATTGTGATCGTTGGTGACTTTAACGCTCCTGGTATAGATTGTTTATCACACAGTACAACGTTATCTGATTTGATTTTCGGGCATAAACTAGTACAGACACTCGGTGATAGCTTTCTCCATCAGCATGTTACTGAGCCCACTAGGTTTCGAACTGGAATGAATCCATCTACCTTAGACCTTATTATAACTAAGCACCCAGCTAACTTAGAGAATTTAGAATTTCTGCCTCCTCTAGGTAAAAGTGATCACGTGGTATTGTCTTTCTGCGTTAATGTGAGCATTCCGTTAAATCCTAAGTCAAAATTGTTATATGATTATTTTAGAGGTAGTTATGACGAATTTAGAGATTTTGTAAGTTTTGTTGATATTGTTAGTGAGCTTCAGCGTATTTATATAGATGTAGATATAGCTTTTGAGTTTATCCGTGAAGTAGTAGTAGAAGGATGTGAGAAGTTTATTCCAAGGTATACTATTAGAGAGGGTGTGAAAAAACGTAAGAACCTGCCAAAATTTGTCCTTGAAGCATTATCTGTGAAAAATAGACACCGGAGAGCTTATTTATCAGCTGGGGATGATGAATCTTGGCATGCTTACAAGAGGGTGAGAAATAGGGCGACGATGATCCTGCGGTCACACACTGAGTCAGAGGAATCATTGATAATTAGTTGCGCGCAAAGTTATCCAAAAAGGTATTGGAAGTATGTGAATAGGGGCGAAAAAGAGAAGTCACCATCGCTCACGGTCTTCAATGAACCAGTCACTGGTGAAACTGTTGATGATGATAAAAGAAAAGCAGCTATTTTTAACGAAACCTTTTCATCTGTTTTCGTTAATCCTGCTACCCATAAGATATCTAATTTATCACTGGCACCAGAAGCTTCTGTGTTACAGAATGAATCACAATATGATGACTCTGATGTATCCCCTGAGCTCGTCTAAAAAATTATCCGCGAGCTTTCTGTTGATAAGGCCCCTGATATAGATGGTGTCTCAAATGTTATTATGCGAGAACTGGCTTCTTTGTCAGCGGCTCCACTCGCATTTCTTTTTAATCTTTGTTTGGAGTCAGGTAAGTGTTCAGATGCGAGGAAAAAAGCTGTCATAAAACCATTTCAAAAAGGTGAGCCAAGGTTAGATTTCACAAATTATCGCCCAATCTCAAAGATGTCGATTTTCTCGATAACTATGGAATAAGTAATTGTGTATTAGATCCAAAATTATTTTGAAAAAAATAAATTGTGGAGCACGGCACAGCATGGTTTTGGAAGAAATCGATCATGTAACACGCAGTTAACGGAAGTAGTCAATGATTTTCAAAGGATGGCTGATTCAGGCCTGAAGTTTGATTGTATTTATATTGATTTTTGCAAGGCATTCGACAAGGTTTTGATATCCTTGCTGGTGGAAAAATGTCGAAAGTATGGGATTGGATGCAGAAGCATGACTTGGATTAAGGATTAGCTAACTAATCGGACCAAGAAAGTGAAGGTTAGTGAGGCACTATCTGAAGGGTGTGGAGTTCCAAGTGGGGTCCCTCAGGGTAGCTGCCTGGGACCAGTTTAATTCTGTTTATTTATAAATGATTTACCGCAGGTAATCCGACACAGAACCATTAAAATGTTTGCGGACGATGTAAAGCTATTCAGAGGTGTCACCTCCCCGGTGTATCTGACACTTCTACAGGAAGATTTGGAAGTATTGTTCCAATGGTGTAATTTAAATTCTATGTTTGTTAACCAGAAGAAATTTCATGTGATGCATTATTTCACGAAGGATGTGTCATACCGGTACTTCATTGGTGACGTGTCGGTGTGACCTGTTAACTCTAATAGGGATCTCGGTGTTATTTTTGCTGATCAGCTGAGGTTGGACAAGCAAGCATCAACTGTTTCACTTAAAGCAAACTTTGGTTTGCTTTGCATTAAATGAGCTTTCAGAAAGTTTAACCTGAGAAGTTTTACCACAGTGTATAAGACAATGGTGCGCCCTATTGTTTAATACTGCTCATCTGTGTGGTATCCAGCTAGAAAATCTGATTCACTGTTAATTTAAAATGTACAAAGACGAGCGTCCAAATTTGTCCCCTATCTGAAATACCTACCTTATGAGCGGAGATTGAGTAGCCTGAGCTTACCATCTCTGCAATTAAGAAGGGACAGAATGGACCTTTATCACTACTTTCCGCATCATAAAGGGTATTGACCGAGTGTCTTGGGAAGATTTCTTTGAGTTTAGTCATTATTCATCTACGTGGCAGAACTCTTTAAAATTGTACCACCCAAGGGTATCAAGGAAAGTTGGAGTTCCTTTGTAAATCGTTCAGTAAAATCATGGAACACGTTACCCGACCGAGTAGTTCGGGTGAATAATGTGGCGGCTTTCAAAACAGCATTAGTTGAGACCTCATTTTATGAAAGGCAGAACCTAGGACCGTGAAGTGTATATTTGTTGTAGGGTATCTTCGTTTTTGTTTTTTTGTTTTATTAGGAAGTTTAGAGTTTTTGTTTTGATTGTTTATAAGTGTTGCTCTTGGTATGTAATTTGTGCTGTATGAGACAAGCCTATGGTTTACTCTATTTCTGATTAATAAAAAATAATAATAATAGTCAAAAGGTCTAAAAACTATAATTCCAGGGATGCCACACCCCGACAGCCCATTGTACAGGATTTGTAAATTATGCAATCTGTCCATTCTTTACATACAAGGTTTATAATTTGGAAAGGATAAAATTTTCGATCCTTGGTGTCCCTGGGAAAGCTAAGGGTATTAAGGTGAAACTTCAAAAAAACTAAATCGAAAGATAAAATGTGCATCCAGGTTATCAAATGTTATCTACAATATCTTAGAAACAGCTAATAAAACTAAAATGAAAACTTTCAGGGCTGCTATTAGTACTACTACCCCTGTGAATGCTGGTAGTTACAACTGTGAATAGTTGCAACTTCAACTATGACTTCTTGCAACTGCAACTGCGACTGTGACTGTGGTTACTTATAATTACGACTTCGACCTAACTTTGGGCTGCTTTCTAGAAATATTGAAAAAATAATTTTCAATTTTGAGAAAATGGAAAACAATAAAACAAAACTTAATAATAATAAAGTAAAAAAAATCTCGGCTTCATGTCCAGAACCCTTTATCAATAGAAAAACCATCAAAAACCCGTAACAAAATTAAACAGAAAATATTAAGACAAGGGAAAAAAATGCAAATGAAACTCTTGGAGAGTGATCGAAAGGTAATTGAGCGCAATCTGCTATTCCAAGTTGACATAAAAGGCAAAAATAAAGCGCCAAAGAGAAAAATATCAACTTAGTACGGCTAGTACAAACACAGCTCTTGCTAAAAACCAAAAAAATTATACAGCGGTTCTTATAATTTCTTTGTCCTACTGATATTTTTCTTCACTAATGCTGCACTTATCATTGGTATTAGAAACTTCGTTCAAGTTTCTTGATTACCAGTGGAAAAGACTTTTGGCTGTGGTTACATTGTTCCCTGCAATGGATACACTACAGACTGACATCTATCAACAATTACTTTTCTGATAGATTTATCCAAACTTATCCAGATAGGAAACAGATGCAGAAAAAACCTTTGTTTAAATCTAATAATTGCTAAATAAGGTAGGTTGGTTAACCCTAACTACTCCAAAAGGAGTGCATCACATACAGATGTTTGGGTAAAATTCTACTTTAGCTACTTTTGACTATCTTGGAAAGGGGTTAGGTTAAGAAAATGAAACTTTCAGGGATGGTTCTACAGGCTAAAGTATGTCCCGGGAAGATATTTTGAAGTACCGACCTCCACTCCTCCTCCCTCTAGAGGGTCCTGACCTTAGATGACCTTTAAAAATATATGAGTTATAGAAGTGAAACCTTGCAAAATAGATCTTCTGCTTAAATGAATTACAACAAAATTGTTTTCAGCTTCACAACTTTGCTCAATCCCAATTTATAAAGTTTTAAAGATAGTCAAATACATTTCCTAAATTTTTGAAATAAACTATTTATATGGCTTAAAATTCTGCTCAAATAACTGAAATTGCATTTTCAGAGCTAAAGCCAGAGAAAAAGAAACTGATAACTGAAAATTAATGTAAAATGTTGTTTTGTCAAAATTTCAATGGGTATAGACCTGTCATGTAGCAAAATTTCAGGACCCTCTAGAGGGAGAAGGAGTGGAGGTATGTACTTCAAAATACCTTCCCGGGACATACTTTAGCCTGTAGACCCATCCCTGAAAGTTTCATTTTCCTAACCTAACCCCATTCCAAGATAGCCAAAAGTAGCTAAAGTAGAATTTTACCGATGTTTTCTTAGAGTAGAAAACCAAGAATTTTCCTTAGGGGGGAGGCTTTGACATCAGAAAGTTTCATTCACCTAACTCCACTAAGCTACTTTCCAACAGGGTTGCAAGAAGCCCACCAACTGGAACTTTACCCTTCATTCCTATGATTATTCCCTTGAAGTTACCCCACAGTAAGCCCCATAATCCAACAGGGCCAGATGTATTCTTAGGCCAGGCAATACAATGTTTGTACAAACAGTTTTAGCAATGATAGGCCTACAGGCTATTTTCAGCTGGTAAATATTTAACAAATCATATTATTGAGTTACAAATAAAGTGAATATACCACTCGATGCCTTTTTTTATCCTCTTTACAAATATAATAATAATTTTTGTTGGAAATGAATTTTATCCCCACCCATATTTACCATTCAGGGTATATATTTGCTCATTAGGTGGATGGGGGTGAATTTTATTTCTAATGTAAATGAGAGGTAAGTTTAAACTGTCCCCCCACCCCTCTAATGTGCAAATATATACCCTAAATTGGTATATATAGGGTAAGACACCCAGTAGTCGGCCACCTGCCTATTCTCGGACAGAATCTTTGATAGGAATGAATCATCATCCTATTCACGGACAAAAGTCTCCAATTCCCGTCACCTGCGATGCATTAATCATTTTAAAAACTTTTTGACATTTAAACTACTCTAATTACTGTATTATATCACATAAAAACTTAATTTTTTTACAGTTAAAATCCTGTTCCTTTTGTGAACAAGTAGGTTATTAATTCAAATAGTTTTGCTTGTACAGCGCCTCCTATTTTTAAATTTACTAAGAAGTGTCAAATCTTCCTATAGACGGACATATAGGAATTACTCATGTATATAGTTATTACGCAATATTGCTTTGTTCCGTTCATTGATTTCCTGTTATCAGCTTTCATCAACCTTCATGAGACGGGTTTTTGTCCGCTTGTTGCTAGGCCTATAGGCAGAACCTGCTAATTCATGATTTGGCAAATTCGTGATTCATGATGGCAAACAAAATATTAAATTGTAAAAGGTTTATTAATATAAGAAATTTTTTATTTAAATTTGATTTTCAGAGAAGATAATTCAGATTGGAATTATTGAGAAAAGTGATTATCCTTGTTATTCAATGTGGGCAGGTGCAGATCAAGGATTTTTTTGGGGGGGGAGGGGGGGGCAAAATAGGTGGTTTATATAAAAAAAATTACGGGGTGCAACATAGGTTGATCTGATAAATTTGCATCAGGCGTAAGTTTAATTAACGCAATCTTGAGTTAATTAAGTAAATTATGCTCTTTTTTATGCTCTTTAAGAATATAGTAATAATTTTCGTTGGAAATGAATTTTAGCCCCCACCCCTATATCTACCCAATTCAGGGTATATATTTGCACATTAGGGGGGTAATTTTATTTCTGTGTAAATGAGAGGTAAGTTTCAATTTCCCCCCCCCCCACCTCCCAAATGTGCAAATATATACCCAGAATTGGTATATATAGGGGTGGGGGCTAAAATTAAATTCCAAAAAAAATTGGTAAATATATACAAAATAATATTATTGAGTTATTAATAAATTGAATATACCATTCGATGCCTTTTTTTATGCTTATTACGAATATAGTAATAATTTCTATTAGAAATTAATTTCAGCCCCCCCCCTATTATATGCCAATTCAGGGTATATATTTCTACAATAGGGGGGAGGGGTGGGGTTCAAATTTTCTTTCTGATGTAAATTGGAGGTAAGTTTAAACGTAAGTTTAAGATAAATATTCAGATTGAAATTATTGAGAAAAGTGATTTTCCTTGTTATTCAATGAGGACAGGTGAGGATCAAGGATTTTGTTTTTTTTTTGGGGGGGGGGAAATAGGTGGATCCAATAAAAAATTTAGGGGGATGCAAAATAGGATGATCCGATAAACTTGCGTCAGGAGTAAGTTTAATTAACGCAAACTTGAGTAAATTAAGTAAATTAAACTACTTTAGGCTATACTAGGGGGGCGTGCACCCCTCACCCCCTCCCCGCAGGATCTGCCACTGAATGAGAGGAACTGGTATTCCCCTGTACAATGTTTTTAACTATGCAAGATTCCAATGGTACACTTTTCATATTGATCTGACACTATTTTTGATGTGCTTTAGGCTTTTTTAGAAATCATCATAAACTTTTTTTTGGAATAAACTTTTACTTTTAAAACGAACCAAAATAATAGTTATCAGTCCTGAATCAATGTCCCATGGCAACTTTTTCTCAATGGTAATTTTTTTTTTCAAAATGTTTTTAACTTTTAATTACTATGCGCTGTTGTTTGGTCTTTACTAGGTTACACCTACCTCGGCAACCATGACAGTAGTTGATCCAGAGGGGGGAAGGGGTTCACCCCCTAGTCAGTACCTCACTCTTTAAGCCAAAGATTTGTTAGTACTTTCATAAGAGCTGTTTATGCTAAATAACAGCCGTTGTGATTAAGGGGTCATTTTTAAAGAATTGGAACAAAATTCAAACTTTAGCTTAAAGAGCAAGTTATTGACTAGTAGGCGAGCCCCCTAATATACATATTAAAAATATATGAATGTAGAAGTTCGTTAAGTAAGTTAATTCGTAAGTTACGTATCTTTATTAATAATGAAAACGTTAGTAAATAAAATTAAATAAGTTTCGAGAAAGCCATTTAACCAAATAAAAGTAAAATTAATATGCAAATTTTGTTTTAATTATTCATGTACGGTGACCCAAAATCAAAACCTGCATCAATTCAAAAACGTTCAAAAATTAAATAAGAAAACAAGTTTTTTAACTGAAAGTAAGGAACAACATTAAAACTTAAACAGAAATTATTCCGCATATGAAAGGGGCTGTCCCCTCCTCAACGCCTCGTTCTTTACGCTAAAGTTTGACTTTCTCACAACTCTTATTTTTGTTAATACAAAATTCGTTAATCCCCGTCCTTGTCAGCAGCTACACCCAAAATATGATTGTTTTGCATTGTTTTTTTTTGCTTTAGCATTCTTCAAGACAAATATTGAACTTTCTATCGTGAAAAGGCGCCTTTTGTTATTCCTTCGCTTTCAATCTTGTATATACGTGACTGAAATATAGCCCCTTATAGAAAAGAATACTCCGTAATCCTTCGTCCTGATGTCTTAATTTAGCTTAAATTCATTTTTATTATCGGAATTCAATCAAAATTAAGTGCACATGCACCATCAATATTGGTCTAACATGTCACTTCAATACATGACAAGTCTCACATTAACTTTTCTAAACGGCAAAAATAAAGAAAAAAAGGAATTAATATGTGACTTCTCACACAGAAACATCTGTCAAAAGCAATTAAGAAATCCTTTCTGGTTTCAAATGATTTGCATAACCCACTTTCCGAATTTTGTACCGCGACAAATGGCCATCTTTGAAATTATTAGCCTATTAAAGATTTTGAGGATTCTATGGAGAGGGGCATAGTCTTGTCAACTTGTAGAAAAATTGGTACTGGTGCATTATGTGGGCACTGCTAAAGAAATCAAGTTTGGTTCATGCTAATGAAATGAAATAAAATAGGATGAATATGCAATAATTTGTAAACAAATTTGGGCTACATATTTCGGCTCAACGGAATTGTTGTTGTCATTTTAATGACAAAAAATATCATTTTAATAGCGGGGAACTTGATTTTAATAACCGAGTAATGGAAAATTTTCTGCGGGAGCAAATTTGTACTAGGGGGCTGGTTATTTGTAGGGAAACTTCCATAAAGGATGGAATTTCTGTTTTTTTCTGGGAGGAGATGGGTTAAACAAAAAAAACTAAAACCCTTTTTTTTTGAAAACAATTTTTAAGTTTTTGCCGCAATATAAGCAATAAGTGTTTTCAGCTATGGGTTCCAATCCCGGGCTGTGGCTCTGGATCTAAAACCAATTTTGTAAAAGGCTTGATTTACTATGCAGATACAAGCCCTACTTGAGCCTGAAAATGAAGCTAAAACCAATTTTGGCTCCCAAATTTTATCAACGAAATTCCATTTTGTTTTTCCCCAAAAATTCCCCAAATCTTGAAGACTTGTCCCCAAATTTGAATTTTCGAGAGTGGAAGCCCTGTATAGTATACCTGCATGATGCGAAAACACCAAAATTTGTTTACCTACATTTTTGTTACATTTTTACAAGTCAGACAAACAATTCGTTTTTGGGAGGGGGGGTGTTCAAATCCCCCCCCCTCCCCTGGGTGCCGCCTTGTCCAAGGAAAAAAATTTGCTATTGTACAAGAACACCAGTAACGAGAAACCAGTCAAATAGGCTATTTGCAAGAGACCGCTGTAGATAAAACATTGCAAAGCTGTGGTTTCTCATGGAGTTACAATATTTAAACGATTGTTTTTTGGTGTTTAAGGGGGGGAGGTACCTAGGTTAGGTTATGTATTTAACCCCAGTTTTTTATTTTAAAAAAAATAAAGTTGTGTAACAGATTCAAACTTTAGCGTAAAGAGCGAGGCATTGAGGAGGGGACAGCCCCTTTCATATACAGAATCATTTTTGTTCGTTTTAAGTTTTAATGTTGCTCCTTACTTTCAGTTAAATTTTTTTATTTAATTTCTGAACGTTTTTGAATTAATGCAGCTTTGATTTTGGCTCACCGTATATGAATAATTAAAACAAAATTAGCATATCAATTTTACTTTTTTGGCTAAATGGCTTTCTCGAAATTTTGTTCTGATGTAACTTACGAATTAACTTACGTAACGAACTTCTATATTCGTATGTTTTATTACGTATATTAGGGAGTTTGCTCCCTAGTCGATATCTCGCTCTTTACGCTAAAATTCGAGTTTTGTTCGAATCACAAACCCCTGAATCACAAAAGTTTGTTAATAAGAATAGATAGATCTTCTTAAACTACTAAAAAAAGACTCTAGTGAAAAGGGCTAGGTATTGACTAGGGGGCAAACCCCCTCATATACCTAATAATTTCTGTTTGTTTTGAGTTTTAATGTTGCTCCTTACTTTAAGTTGAAAAAACTATTTTTTTTATTTAATTTCTGATTGTTTTATAAATAATCCGGCGCTCCCTTCATATAAATGTCCCTTCCCCCAAGGCCACATCTTCCATGGAAGAATCCTCCCCCGTAACCCTTTCCTCCCCCCCCCCCCATCAGAAAATAATCCCTCCTGAAAGCACAAAAATTCAGCTTAAAACTTCCATAATGCATACTCTACTGTGACATCTTCGCCGGAAATAAATTTTTAAAACCTCTCTCTTAAATAAAGCTTTTATATGCGCCTAATTTGAAAAAATTCTATTCTGTCTTCAAACTTCAAATAGAGTATCATCACCCTTTCTTTATCAGACGTTTAAAATTATCAAAACATCAATGATACCACTACTTAAAACGAACACCTGGGATAGCTACGGGAAAATTTATCTTTCTTTGGCCGTTACTTCGAAACTACATAGTAACACAAGGATTTTTGGTAATGTTAAATATAAGTAATATAAAGGGATACAAGCTTGTCAGTACGTTTGCTTAAGGAAAGAGTCTTCTGTGACCATTTAGATTTTTCTGTGACCATTCATGATTTTACTGGACTATATTTGGGGGGAAAGCAGGAGGCATGAAAGGGAAACAATTAGACTCTGTATGATTGAGTATAAAAATGTACATAAAAATAATACGGTTCCAGTCTTGCGTATAAAAAAAAGAAACCCGGACGGTCTTTTGCGGTTAACGCTAATAGGTTTAAGTTATTGATATAATCCTAACAGTTGAAGATTAATCAGACTCATGAAATCTATCAAAGACTATTAATATATTTTAGAAACAACTTCGGGCTATGTAGTTGCCAATTAGGGGGAGGGGGGTTAAAGTTTATCAGGGGTGCCTGCCCATATATGTTTGTCTAACACTTCTGTGTATTATTTACTAAGAATTGTTTTTTTACTTTACCCTTCTCAAAATTCTTTACCCCCACCCCCCTAATGTGCAAATATATATTCGAAATTATACGTTTCCATATTTTCTGTCACTTTCCTTTGTCCCACTCTAAGCTGAAATAAACTAACAAACAACCGGGTCCCAGTGCGTCAATTGATGTTAACAGAGGCGCTATAACATAAAAGCACCAAAATTACAGTCAACTTAATCTTGTTTTTTGATTTTTACAACTTGGTAATTGTATATCCAAGTTGGCTTTTATTGCAAATAAATGAGATGAGCGGTAAGCTCTTTTTAATTTATTGACCAATTTCAAGTTCCCAACAAGTGCAATGCAAATTTACATTTTTTTCTGGAGGGGGCAGGGATTTCTGTGTTTCTGCCTTTTCTGAATTTTTGTGCCCCTAGATTTCAAAAATATTTTCCCCCCACGCGTTCCCCCTTCTAATATTTTTTGCCACCACTCTCCCCGCGCAGACTGAAAAATTCTTAATTTGGCATTTTCAACGAGAATAGTATTTTCTTGGTATTTTTATTAAAAGTTTTCGTGACTTTGACCTATATTTTCGTGAGTTGGTACCCCTACTTTATTTTGGAAAGGCGCGAAATAACTATACACCTTTCAACATCTTCATCGAAACTCGGCCACCAAACACGGCTACGAACTAGAGCTACGTACACAATTACTGTTTGTTCGATAATTAGTAAACTTCTTGAAAGGGTTCTGTTCCCGCAGCGACAATCAGTTTGGGTTTAGAAGTGGCATTGGAGTTCAAAATGGACATGCTGTTTTCCCTGATTAATTTAAAAAAACGAAGTTTTTCCGAGGGAAGTAAAGAGCGAAGTTGAAACTTAAAACGAACAAAAATTAGTACTTCACAGATTATCTAACATATATCAATAAAACTAGTACAAATAAGCCAACTAATTATGTTTCCTTATACTTTTAGGATTATACAAAACTAGTGCTTTACTGAAAACGCAAAATAATATAGGAGTTTTGGCACAGTAAAAGCAAACTAATTAAGGACGCGTTTTACAGAATACAAATATTATCAATCCCTTTTCGGATCAATCCCTTTTAAGATAAAGTAACAATCCAGATTAGGATTTTGCTTTATTTTTTTACATTTAATTTGGTATTACTTCTGCACAATGGCTGAGTTCAATGACTGGCTCTCGTTTTGGTTCTGAAAAGGACATACAATTAGTCTGTAAACAAGTTGAAGTAAAGCCATCTTGATAGTATTAGGACTGGTGTAAGACTATGAAATGCCTTATCGATTCGTTTAGTGTTGTTAGGCTACATGCTTACTTTTGATTCTTAAATCAATAATCCTGTTTTTTATACTTGACTTTTGTGTTTTCAGTAAAGCCCTAGTTTTGTATAATCCTAAAAGCATAGAGAAACATAATTAGTTGGTTTATTTGTACTAGTTTTATTGATATATGTTAGATAGGCTGTGACAGTAATAATTTTTGTTCGTTTTAAGTTTCAACTTTG
Organism: Artemia sp. Qi Xiang Cuo; assembly: GCF_049724085.1. Classification (NCBI taxonomy): domain Eukaryota; kingdom Metazoa; phylum Arthropoda; class Branchiopoda; order Anostraca; family Artemiidae; genus Artemia; species Artemia sp. Qi Xiang Cuo. Next base: position 6,181,859 of record NC_142796.1, on the reverse strand, counting down.
CTCTTTACTTCCCTCGGAGAAACTTTCTTTTTTTTAAATAAATTTTCTTAAGAATACACTTTACTTGACGTTCAAGTAGCGCATCAAGAATATGATATGCTTAGACTTCGCTAGGGGGCACGCGCCCCCCTCACCACTCCCTGGATCCGCCACCATTAGCTGTTATCCGTTAGCTTATGGGTTTTTTGCAAAAGGGAGTGACAAATCTAGGGGGAAAGCCCCCCGCCCAAATTATATAGGACGAATGTAAAATAAAATAGGATGAATTTATAATAATTTAGAAACAAATTTGGGCTATATATTTGCACATTAGGGGGGGGAGGGAATCATACCATATATCAAATACGTAACCAAACCTAATCTAAGTACCTTTTCTCCCCTTAAACCACAAAAATCAATCATGTAAATATTGACACTCATTGAGAAACCATGGCTTTGCAGTCATTTATCTATAGCAATCTCTTGCAAATAGCCTATTTGACAGGTTTCGTGACTGGTTTCCTCGTACAATAGCAAATTTGTTCCCTTGGCCAAGGTAGTACCCAGGGGGGGGTTAGGGGTTTGACCCCCCCCCCCCCAAAAAAAAATAATGGTCAGACTTGTAAATTATGCGGTGCCCGCATAATGCATAAGTACCCAATTATGTTTTTTTTTGTTTAACCCACCTCCCCCCAGAAAAAACAAATTCCATCCCTTATGGAAGTTTCCCCACAAATAACCGGTCCCCTAGTACAAATTTGCTTCTGCAGAAAATTTTCCATTACTCCGTCATTAAAATCAAGTTCCCGCTATTAAAATGATATTTTTTGTCATTAAAATGACAACAACAATTCCGTTGAGCCGAAATATATAGCCCAAATTTGTTTACAAACTATTGCATATCCATCCAATTTTATTTTATTTCATTAGCATGAACCAAACTTGATTTCTTTAGCAGTGCCCACATAATGCACCAGTACCAATGTTTCTACAAGTTGACAAGACTATGCCCCTCTCCATAGAATCCTCAAAATCTTTAATAATACTTTCAAAGATGGCCATTTGATGCTGTAGAAACTTTGGAGAGTAAGTTATGCAAATCCTTTGAAACGAGAAGGGATTTCTTAATTGCTTATGACAGCTGTTTCCGTTTGAGAAGTCGGATATTGGTTCCTTTTTTTCTTAATTTTTACCGTTTAGAAAAATTGATGTGAGACTTGTCAGGTATTGAAGTGACATGTTTGACCAATGTTGATGGGGCATGTGCACTTAATTTTGATTGAATTCCGATAATAAAAATGAATTTAAGCTAAATTAAGACACCAGGACAAATGATTATGAAGTGTTCTTTTCTATAAGGGGCTATATTTCAGTCACGTATATACAAGATTGAAAGCGAAGAAATAATAAAAGGCGCCATTTCTCAGTAGAAAGCTCAATATTTGTCTTGAAGAATGCCAAAGCAAAACAAGCATATTTTGGGTGTAGCTGCTGACAAGGAGGGGGATTAACGAATTTTTATTGTTTAACAAAAATAAGAGTTATGAGAGAATAAAACTTTAGCGTAAAGAACGAGGCATTGAGGAGGGGACAGCCCCTTTCATATACGGAATAATTTCTGTTTAAGTTTTAACATTGTTCCTTACTTTCAGTTAAAAAAAACTTGTTTTTTTATTTAATTTTTGAACGTTTTTGCATTGATGCAGGTTTTGATTTGGGTCACCGTACATGAATAATTAAAACGAAATTTGCATATTAATTTTACTTTTATTTGGTTAAATGGCTTTCTCGAAACTTATTTAATTTTATTTACGAACGTTTTTATTAGTAATAAAGATACGTAGCTTACGAATTAACTTACTTAACGAACTTCTACATTCATATATTTTTAATATGTATATTAGGGGGCTCGCCTACTAGTCAATACCTCGCTCTTTAAGCTAAAGTTCGAATTTTGTTCCAGTTCTTTAAAAACGACCCCTTAATGACAAAGGCCTTTATTTAGAATAAACAGCTCTTATAGAACTACAAAAAAATCTTTCGCTTAAAGAGTGAGGTACTGACTAGGGGATGAACCCCCTCCCCCCCTCTGGATCCAACACTGCCCTGGTTGAAGAGGTAGATGTGACCCAGTAAAGAACAAACAACAGCCCATAGTAACCAAAAGTTAAAAAGATTTTGAAAAAAAAAATTACTATTGAGAAAAAGTTGCCATGGGACATTTATTCAGGACTGGTAACTATTATTTTGGTTTGTTTTAAAAGTAAAAGTTTATTCCAAGAAGAAGTTTATGGTGATTTCTAAAAAAAGCCTAAAACGCATCAAAAATAGTGTCAGATCAATATGAAAAGTGTACTGTTGGAATCTTGCATTGTTTAAAAAATTGTACAGGGGAATACCCGTTCCCCACATTCCGGCGCATAGCAAGTGGAGAGGGGGCAAAGGGGCGCCCGCCCCCCCCCCCCCCTAGTGTAGCCTAAAGTAGTGTAATTTACTTAATTAACTCAAGTTTACGTTAATTAAACTTACTCCTCACGCAAGTTTATTGGATCAACCTATTTTGCGACCCCTAAATTTGTTTCTTGGATCCACCTATTTTGCCCCCCCCCCCCAAAAAAAATCCTTGATCCGCACCTTTCCTCATTGAATAAAAAGGAAAATCACCTTTCTCAATAATTCCAATCTGAATATTTATCTTAAACTTAAATGTAAACTTACCTCCGATTTACCTCATAAAAAAATTTTGGCCCCCCCCCCTTTTTTATAAATAAATAATCTGAATTGGAATATATAGGGGGGGGGGCTGAAATTAATTTCCGATAGAAATGATTATTATATTTGTAATAATCATAAAAAAAAGGCATTGAATGGTGTATTCAGTTTATTCTTAACTCAATAATATGATTTGGTATATATTTACCCATTTTTGTTGGAAATGAATTTTTGCCCCCAACCCTGTATGTAACAATTCAGGGTATATATTTGCACATTAGGGGGGGGAGTTGAAACTTACCTCTCATTTACATCAGAAATAAAATTAACCCCAACCCCCTAATGTGCAAATATATACCCTGAATTGGTATATATAGGGGTGGGGGCTAAAATTCATTTCCAGCGAAAATTATTATTATATTCTTAAAGAGCATAAAAAAGAGCATAAAAGAGCATAATTTACTTAATTAACTCAAGATTGCGTTAATTAAACTTACTCCTGATGCAAATTTATCGGATCAACCTATTTTGCGCCCCATAATTTTTTTTTTATTGGATCCTCCTCTTTTGCCCCACGTAGTTCGTTTCCCGCGTAGCCCTTGCTTCAGTATAGTTCGTTTTAAAAGTAAAAGTTTATTCCAAAAAGAAGTTTATGGTGATTTCTAAAAAAAGCCTAAACCACATCAAAAATAGTGTCAGATCAATATGAAAAGTGTACCATTGGAATCTTGCATAGTTGAAAACATTGTACAGGGGAATACCAGTTCCCCTCATTCAGCGGCAGATCCAGCGGGGAGGGGGCGAAAGGGCGCACGCCCCCCTAGTTTAGCCTAAAGTAGTGTAATTTACTTAATTTACTCAAGTTTGCGTTAATTAAACTTACTCCTGACGCAAGTTTATCGGATCAACCTATTTTGCACCCCCTTAATTTTTTATTGGATCCACCTATTTCCCCCCTCCCCCAAAAAAAAAAAACAAAATCCTTGATCCATACCTTTCCTCATTTATTAACAAGGAAAATCACCTTTCTATATAATTCAAATTTGAATATATATCTTAAAATTATACTTAAACTTACCACCTATTTACATCATAAGCAAAATTTGCCCCCCCCCCCGTATGTATTAATGTGTAACCGGAATTTGCAGATATATGGAGGGGGGGCGGAAAATAAATTACGCGAGAAAAGATTATTATATTTTTAATCAGCATAAAAAAAGGCAGTATAGTCCTTCTAATGAATTCTGAGCCTTTATGTTCCTTCCGGTTTTTCTGGTAGTCCTATTCTAGAGGTCATTACACTCTTTCAAAGAGATTTACGCAATTTAAGGACAAGTTTTTCTGACGTAGATTTCTAGTTCATGATATACAAGTTTTTTTTTAAACTGGTATTTTTTCAATGAAGTCCATAGCACTTTGCAGAAACCCGTGAATGTAGGACTGAAAGTCCAATTACTAATCAAGTTAGTGTGACCGCCATGTTTGATCTGGTTAAGTGGGTATAATCTGGTTTGGTTTGTTATTACTAGAGGATTACTCAATTTACATCTTAGTGTTAACTGGGCAATGACTAAAGGAGCATTTGAAGGTGGAGAAAAAAAAGGGGTAATTAGCGATTGGATAATTTTAACAAGAAATGACCGAAAAGTGGGATGATTTGAATAAAAGGAATTCAAATATTTTGTCTATGAAATAGAAGCTAACTCAATTTGCGAAAAGATATTCCATTTGAACAACTCTGATCTGATTGAATTGTTGCCGACAATGAGATTTAATCGCTGCTAAGCCTATTGTTATTGCGAAAGGGGTTACTCAATTTACTTCTTAGTGTTAAATGACAGGTTTCCAAATACGATCATTTTGAAAAGCAGACAAAAAAATTGGTTTCTCCCCTCATTTCTATAGGGCAGGAGATAACTTAATTTACTTAGACAATGAATGATATTAATTAGTGATTGATTGTATTAGTGGAGAAAAAAAGGATTAAACTGATTAACAATTAAGGTAACCCCAAAGGAGCTGTTAACTGAGGTAATTTTTTATAAATTTGAAAAATACCTAACGACGAATCGGAAATGTTTGATTAAAATTTTCAAAAAAAAGTAGTAATGGGATTTGTGTATTGGAGGAGAGGGGGTGGTTATGCACTGTATAATACACAAGTGATGTTTTGGAGAGTTAGGGGTCGTGTATGTCTCTTTGGGCTATGTGTGTCTCTTTGGGAACGTTTGCATATTTTGGTTACTAAAGTATTATATTTTCATCATGTTTTAGGATATTCGATTAGGATTAACTTAACTTCATTCCTTGAGTGTTGTCGGGGGTAACACGTAAGTACCAAATTTTGAGTTCACTGCAGGGGATTTTCCACAAGGAGAATTTTCCATGGGGAGGGAATTTTCCAGGAGGTGAATTGCTACAAGTTTTACGGGAAATCATCCGTACATAGGTTTTTTCCAAATTTTTAAAGAAAATTTGCAAATGAAAAGAGGATTTTTGCACCAAACTTATGTTAATTTCTGCTCGTTTTGGGTTTTGATTCGATTATTTCCTACATTCTTTACAGTCTCATGAAAAGTAATTAAACGAATATAAAAGATTTTTCAAATAAAGTAAGGAGCAAGCTTTAAAAATCATAACAGATTTTCTTTAAAAATTTTGAAAAAAAAAGCCAACTTCACAATAAAGAGTAAGGAGTTAAGGATGAGACAGACTTTTGATCTTTTACATAATTAAATAAATAAAAACGGGGGGGGGTCCAGGGGGACAGGGTGTCGGTTATACAGGGGTTCATTTAAAGAGGTCTCGCTTGCACGAAGGTTCAGATGCATGGGGATTCACTTGCTTGGGGTTCAGTTACACGGGGATTCAGTTACAATGGAACCCACACAAAAAAACAATGGGGGCACGCACAAAAGCCAAATTAGCCCAGTGGCCTACGAGAAATCATGGGTTGCATGGGGGGTTGACTTGCACGAGGGATTCAGTTAAAGGGAGTACAGTTACACGGGAGTTTAGTTAGATTGGGTTGAGTACAAATATAAAAGATTTTTTAAATAAAGTATGGAGCAAGTTTAAAACTCATAACAGATTTTCTTTAAAAATTTGGAAAAAAAAAGCCAACTTCACAATAAAGAGTAAGGAGTTAAGGATGAGACAGACTTTTGATCTTTTACATAATTAAATAAATAAAAACGGGGGTTCAGTTGTACAGGGTTTCGGTTATACAGGGGTTCATTTAAAGAGATCTCACTTGCACGAAGGTTCAGATGCATGGGGATTCACTTGCTGGGGGTTCAGTTACACGGGGATTCAGTTACAATGGAACCCACACAAAAAAACAATGGGGGCACACACAAAAGCCAAATTAGCCCAGTGGCCTACGAGAAATCATGGGTTGCATGGGGGGTTGACTTGCACGAGAGTTCAGTTAAAGGGGGTACAGTTACACGGGAGTTTAGTTAAATTGGGTTGAGTTGCACGAGGGTTCAGTAGCATGAGACTTCAGTAGCACGGGGGGGGGGTTCAGTTGTACAGGGTTTCGGTTATACAGGGGTTCAGTTAAAGAGGTCTCACTTGCACGAAGGTTCAGATGCATGGGGATTCACTTGCTTGGGGTTCAGTTACACGGGGATTCAGTTACAATGGAACCCACATAAAAAAACAATGGGGGCTCCGTGTGGTTTTCCTTTACTTGGTGGTCATTAAAAACGAAATTTTTGTGTTAAATCAGTAGTTTTTGTATCTTTTAAAAGAGCTTTAAGGGGTTTGAAAGACTCAGTTGCCTGATTCCGTGCGGTTTTTCTTTACTTGGTGGTCATTTGTTGTATCTTTTAAAAGAGCTTTACAGGGTTTGAGAGACTCAGTTGCCTAATTCCGTGTGATTTTTCTTTACTTGGTGGTCATTAATAACGAAATTTTTGTGTTAAATAAGTAGTTTTTGTATCTTTTAAAAGAGCTTTCAGGGGATTGAGAGCCTCAGGTGCCTGATTCATTGTAGATTTTCTTTACTTGGTGGTCATTTTTTGTATCTTTTAAAAGAGCTTTAGAGGGTTTGAGAGACTCAGTTGCTTAATTTCATGTGATTTTTCTTTACTTGATGGTCATTAAAAACGAAATTTTTGTGTTAAATAAGTAGTTTTTGTATCTTTTAAAAGAGCTTTAAGGGGTTTGAGAGACTCAGTTGCCTGATTCCGTGTGGTTTTTCTTTACTTGGTGGTCATTAAAAACGAAATTTTTGTGTTAAATAAGTAGTTTTTGTATCTTTTAAAAGAGCTTTACGGGGATTGAGAGACTCAGTTTTACCTTGTCACAGTTACATTTTCTTGATTTTTCAAAAGTTCATTTTGAATTTCTTTCGCTGAAATGCAAGAGTTGGAATATTTCAGTAGTGTTTGGTTGTGGTTTACCTTGTCACAGTTACATTTTCTTGATTTTTCAAAGTTCATTTGAATTTCTTTCGCTGAAATGCAAGAGTTGGAATATTTCAGTAGTGTTTAGTCGTGATTTACCGTGTCACAGTTACATTCTCTTGATTTTTCAAAGTTCATTTTGAATTTCTTTAATTGAAATGCAAGAGTTGGAATATTTCAGTAGTGTTTGGTTTTGGTTTACCTTGTCACATTTACATTTTATTGATTTTTCAAATTTCATTTTGAATTTCTTTAGTTGAAATTCAATAGTTTGTATATTTCATTATTTTTTGTTTATTTTTGTCCTTGTCACATTTACATTTTCTTTATTTTTCAAAGTTCATTTTGAATTTCTTTCGTTGAAATGCAAAAGTTGGAATATTTCAGTAGTGTTTGGTTGTGGTTTACCTTGTCACAGTTACATTTTCTTGATTTTTAAAAAGTTCATTTTGAATTACTTTCGCTGAAATGCAAGAGTTTGAATATTTCAGTAGTGTTCGGCTGTGGTTTACCATGTCACAGCTACTTTTTCTTTAGATTTCATAGTTCATTTTGAATTTCTTTAGTTGAGGTTATAAAGTTGTAAAATATAAGTGTTGTTTGGTTGTGGTTTACATTGTAGAAGTTAATTTTTATTGATATTTATGAGTTAATATTTAATTTATATCGTTGAAATGAAAGAGTTGGAATATTTAAGTAGTGTTTGGTTATGTTTTAACTTGTCACAGTTACATTTTCTTGATTTTTCAAAGTTCATTTTGAATTTCTTTCGTTGAAATGCAAGAATTGGAATATTTCAGTAGTGTTTGGTTGTGGTTTAACTTGTCACAGTTACATTTTCTTTATTTTTCAAAGTTCATTTTGAATTTCTTTCGTTGAAATTCAAAATTTGGAATATTTCATCAGTGTTTGGTCGTGTTTTACCTTGTCAAAGTTACATTTTCTTGATTTTTCAAAGTTCATTTGAATTTCTTTCGTTGAAAGGCGAGAGTTGAAATATTTCAGTAGTGTTTGGTTGTGGTTTACCATGAACAAGTTATATTTTCTTGATTTTTCAAAGTTCATTTTGAATTTCTTTCATTGAAATACAAGAGTTGGAATAATTCAGTAGTGGTTGGTTGTGTTTTACCTTGTCAAAGTTACATTTTCTTGATTTTTCAAAGTTCATTTTGAATTTCTTTCGTTGAAATGCAAGAGTTGGAATATTTCAGTAGTGTATGGTTGTGGTTTACCTTGTCACAGTTACATCTTCTTGATTTTTCAAAGTTCATTTTGAATTTATTTTGTTGAAATGCAAGAGTTGGAATATTTCAGTAGTGTTTGGTTGTGGTTTACATTGTCACAGTTACATATTCTATAATTTTCAAAGTACAAATTTAATTAATTTAGTTGAAATGAAAGAGTTTGAATCTTTCAGTAGTGTTTGGTTGTGGTTTACCTTGTCACAGTTACATTTTCTTGATTTTTCAAAGTTCATTTTGAATTTCTTTCGCTGAAATGCAAGAGTTGGAATATTTCAGTAGTGTTTGGTTGTGGTTTACCTTGTCACAGTTACATTTTCTTGATTTTTCAAAGTTCATTTTGAATTTCTTTCGTTGAAATGCAAGAGTTGGAATATTTCAGTAGTGTTTGGTTGTGGTTTACCTCGTCACAATTACCTTTTCTTGATTTTTCAAAGTTCATTTTGAATTTCTTTCGTTGAAATGCAAGAGTTGGAATATTTCAGTGTCACAGTTACATTTTCTTGATTTTTCAAAGTTCATTTTGAATTTCTTTCGTTGAAATGAAAGAGTTGGAATATTTCAGTAGTGTTTGGTTGTGGTTTACCTTGTCACAGTTACATTTTCTTGATTTTTCAAAGTTCATTTTGAATTTCTTTCGTTGAAATGCAAGAGTTGGAATATTTCAGTAGTGTTTGGTTATGGTTTACCTTGTCACAGTTACATTTTCTTGATTTTTCAAAGTTCATTTTGAATTTCTTTCGTTGAAATGCAAGAGTTGGAATATTTCAGTAGTGTTTGGTTGTGGTTTACCTTGTCACAGTTACATTTTTCTTGATTTTTTCAAAGTTCATTTTGAATTTGTATCGTTGAAATGCAAGAGTTGGAATATTTCAATAGTGTTTTGGTTGTGGTTTACCTTGTCACAGTTACATTTTCTTGATTTTTCAAAGTTCATTTTGAATTTCTTTCGTTGAAATGCAAGAGTTGGACTATTTCAGTAGTGTTTGGTTGTGGTTTAGCTTGTCACCGTTAAATTTTCTTGATTTTTCAAAGTTGATTTTTGAATTTCTTTCGTTGAAATGCAAGAGTTGGAATATTTCAGTAGTGTTTGGTTGAGGTTTACCTTGTCAAGGTTACATTTTCTTGATTTTTCAAAGTTCATTTTTTGAATTTCTTATCTTGAAATGCAAGAGTTGGAATATTTCAGTAGTGTTTGGTTGTGGTTTACCTTGTCACAGTTACATTTTCTTGATTTTTTCAAAGTTCATTTTGAATTTCTTCGTTGAAATGCAAGAGTTGGAATATTTCAGTACTGTTTGGTTGTGGTTTACCTTGTCACAGTTACATTTTCTTGATTTTTCAAAGTTCATTTTGAATTTCTTCGTTGAAATGCAAGAGTTGGAATATTTCAGTAGTGTTTGGTTGTGGTTTACCTTGTCACAGTTCCATTTTCTTGATTTTTCAAAGTTCATTTTGAATTTCTTTCGTTGAAATGCAAGAGTTGGAATATTTCAGTAGTGTTTGGTAGTGGTTTACCTTGTCACAGTTACATTTTCTTGATTTTTCAAAGTTCATTTTGAATCATTCAAGAAACGTGATTAAACACGTTTTTAAACTACATGCTATTTGCATGCCTTTCCTTGGCACCTTTCCAAACGAGTGGGGATTCCCCGCTGGTTCCTACACATTGCAAAAAAGTGAGCAGTACGAAAACTCCACGTTTTCAACCAGACTGGTTTTTTAGACAACACACCCACAGAGATGACACACACACACATAGAGACGAGACACGCACAGACACGACACTCAAACAGAGTCATAGTGAGAGAGATATCCAAAACGCTGGGTTGATCTAGGTTCACTTAGAGTGGCGCGCCACTCTAAGTGAACCTAGATCCCAACTTTTCCGATATCTCTCTCACTATGACTGTTTGAGTGTCGTGTCTGTGCGTGTCTCGTCTCTATGGGTGTGTGTGTCATCTCTGTGGGTGTGTTGTCTAAAAAACCAGTTTGGTTGAAAACGTGGAGTTTTCGTACTGCTCACTTTTTTGCAATGTGTAGGAACCAGCGGGGAATCCCTGCTCGTTTGGAAAGGTGCCAAGGAAATGCATGCAAATAGCATGTAGTTTAAAACGTGTTTAATCACGTTTCTTGAATGATTCAAAATGAACTTTGAAAAATCAAGAAAATGTAACTGTGACAAGGTAAACCACAAGCAAACACTACTGAAATATTCCAACTCTTGCATTTCAACGAAAGAAATTCAAAATGAACTTTGAAAAATCAAGAAAATGTAACTGTGACAAGGTAAACCACAACCAAACACTACTGAAATATTCCAACTCTTGCATTTCAACGAAAGAAATTCAAAATGAACTTTGAAAAATCAAGAAAATGTAACTGTGACAAGGTAAACCACAACCAAACACTACTGAAATATTCCAACTCTTGCATTTCAACGACAGAAACTCAAAATGAACTTTGAAAAATCAAGAAAATGTAACTGTGACAAGGTAAACCACAACCAAACACTACTGAAATATTCCAACTCTTGCATTTCAACGACAGAACTTCAAAATGAACTTTGAAAAAAATCAATAAAATGTAAATGTGACAAGGTAAACCATAACCAAACACTACTGAAATATTCCAACTCTTCCATTTCAACGAAAGAAAATCAAAATGAACTTTGAAAAATCAAGAAAATGAAACTGTGACAATGAAATCAACAACAAAAATCTCCTTAAATAGACCCAATCTGGCATTTCAAAAAAAGAAATTCAAAAATGAACTTTGAAAAATCAAGAAAATTTAACGGTGACAAGGTAAACCACAACCAAACACTACTGAAATATTCCAACTCTTGCATTTCAACGAAAGAAATTCAAAATGAACTTTGAAAAATCAAGAAAATGTAACTGTGACAAGGTAAACCACAACCAAAACACTATTGAAATATTACAACTCTTGCATTTCAACGATACAAATTCAAAATGAACTTTGAAAAAATCAAGAAAATGTAACTGTGACAAGGTAAACCACAACCAAACACTACTGAAATATTCCAACTCTTGCATTTCAACGAAAGAAATTCAAAATGAACTTTGAAAAATCAAGAAAATGTAACTGTGACAAGGTAAACCATAACCAAACACTACTGAAATATTCCAACTCTTGCATTTCAACGAAAGAAATTCAAAATGAACTTTGAAAAATCAAGAAAATGTAACTGTGACAAGGTAAACCACAACCAAACACTACTGAAATATTCCAACTCTTGCATATCAACGAAAGAAATTCAAAATTAACATTTAAAAATCAATAAAATGTAACTGTTAGACTGAAATATTCCAACTCTTTCATTTCATAGAAAGAAATTCAAAATGAACTTTGAAAAATCAAGAAAATGTAACTGTGACAAGGTAAACCACAACCAAACACTACTGAAATATTCCAACTCTTACATTTCAACGAAAGAAATTCAAAATTAAATTTTAAACCAAAATAATCCTTATCTTTTACAAGGTAAACCACAACCAAACACTACTTATATAGACCTTATAGCTATTGTAATAGCACTAAATTCCATAATTAAATTTTATATAATTTAAATAGTAACATATACAAGTGCCAAAACAACAAAACACTAATGAACTATTCTAACTCTTGCATTTCAACGAAAGAAATTCAAAATGAACTTTGAAAAATCAAGAAAATGTAACTGTGACAAGGTAAACCACAACCAAACACTACTGAAATATTCCCACTCTTGCATTTCAATGAAAGAAATTCAAAATGAACTTTGAAAAATCAAGAAAATGTAACTGTGACAAGGTAAACCACAACCAAACACTACTGAAATATTCCAACTAGCATTTCAACGAAAGATATTCAAAATGAAATATGAAAAAAACAAGAAAATGTAACTGTGACAAGGTAAACCACAACAAAACACTACTGAAATATTCCAACTCTTGCATTTCAACGAAAGAAATTCAAAATGAACTTTGAAAAATCAAGAAAATGTAACTGTGACAAGGTAAACCACAACCAAACACTACTGAAATATTCCAACTCTTGCATTTCAACGAAAGAAATTCAAAATGAACTTTGAAAAATCAAGAAAATGTAACTGTGACAAGGTAAACCACAACCAAACACTACTGAAATATTCCAACTCTTGCATTTCAACGAAAGAAATTCAAAATGAACTTTGAAAAATCAAGAAAATGTAACTGTGACAAGGTAAACCACAACCAAACACTACTGAAATATTCCAACTCTTGCATTTCAACGAAAGAAATTCAAAATGAACTTTGAAAAATAAACAAAATTTAACTGTTACAAGGTAAACCACAACCAAACACTACTGAAAAATTCCAACTCTTGCATTTCAACGAAAGAAATTCAAAATGAACTTTGAAAAATCAAGAAAATGTAACTGTGACAAGGAACACCACCACCAATCAAAAAAGAAATATACAAAATCTAGCAATACAAAGAAAGAAAAAAAAAAATGAAATTTGAAAAATCAAGAAAATGTAACTGTGACAAGGTAAAACACAACCAAACACTACTGAAATATTCCAACTCTTGCATTTCAACGAAAGAAATTAAAAATGAACTTTGAAAAATCAATAAAATGTAACTGTTACAAGGTAAAACACAACCAAAACACTACTGAAATATTCCAACTCTTGCATTTCAATGAAATAAATTCAAAATGAAATTTGAAAAAATCAAGAAAAATGTAACTGTGACAAGGTAAACCACAACCAAACACTACTGAAATATTCCAACTCTTGCATTTCAACGAAAGAAATTCAAAATGAACTTTGAAAAATCAAGAAAATGTAACTGTGACAAGGTAAATCATAACCAAACACTACTGAAATATTCCAACTCTTGCATTTCAACGAAAGAAATTCAAAATGAACTTTGAAAAATCAAGAAAATGTAACTGTGACAAGGTAAACCACAACCAAACACTACTGAAATATTCCAACTCTTGCATTTCAACGAAAGAAATTCAAAATGAACTTTGAAAAATCAAGAAAATGTAACTGTGGTAAACCAACCACACTACTGAAATATTCCAACTCTTGCATTTCAGCGAAAGAAATTCAAAATGAACTTTGAAAAATCAAGAAAATGTAACTGTGACAAGGTAAACCACAACCAAACACTACTGAATATTCCAACTCTTACATTTCAACGAAAGAAATTCAAAATGAACTTTTAAATATAAATAATATGTATCATAGACAAGGTAAACCACAACCAAACACTAGTTATAGTTTAATTATATTGAAATTATTATAAAAAAATTAATACTTAAATATGAATTTAATATACATTGAAGCGTTCTCAAGTTCAAACACCACCAAACACTCCTGATCTATTCCAACTCTTGCATTTCAGCGAAAGAAATTCAAAATGAACTTTGAAAAATAAAGAAAATGTAACTGTGACAAGGTAAACCACAACCAAACACTACTGAAATATTCCAACTGTTTCATTTCAACAAAAGAAATTCAAAATGAACTTTGAAAAATCAAGAAAATGTAACTGTGACAAGTTAAACCAAAACCATACGCTACTGAAATAGTACAACTCTTGCATTTCAACGAAAGAAATTCAAAATGAACTTTGAAAAATCAAGAAAATGTAACTGTGACAAGGTAAACCACAACCAAACACTACTGAAATATTCCAACTCTTGCATTTCAATGAAAGAAATTCAAAATGAACTTTGAAAAATCAAGAAAATGTAACTTTGACCAGGTAAACCACAACCAAACACTACTGAAATATTCCAACTCTTGCATTTCAACGAAAGAAATTCAAATGATCTTTGAAAAATCAAGAAAGTGTAACTGTGACAAGGTAAACCACAACCAAACACTACTGAAATATTCCAACTTTTGCATTTCAACGAAAGAAATTCAAAATGAACTTTGAAAAATTAAGAAAATGTAACTGTGACAAGGTAAACCACAACCAAACACTACTGAAATATTCCAACTCTTGCATTTCAACGAAAGAAATTCAAAATGAACTTTGAAAAATCAAGAAAATGTAACTGTGACAAGGTAAACCACAACCAAAAACAACTGAAATATTCCAATTCTTGCATTTCAACGAAAGAAATTCAAAATTAACATTGAAAAATCAAGAAAATGTAATTGTGACAAGGTAAACCACAACCAAACACTACTGAAATATTCCAACTCTTGCATTTCAACGAAAGAAATTCAAAATGAACTTTGAAAAATCAAGAATATGTAATTGTGACAAAGTAAACCACGACCAAACACTACTGAAATATTCCAACTCTTGCATTTCAGCGAATGAAATTCAAAATGAACTTTGAAAAATCAAGAAAATGTAACTGTGACAAGGTAAACCACAACCAAACACTACTGAAATATTCCAACTCTTGCATTTCAGCGAAATGAATTCAAAATGAACTTTGAAAAATCAAGAAAATGTAACTGTGACAAGGTAAACCACAACCAAACACAACTGAAATATTCCAACTCTTGCATTTCAAAGAAAGAAATACAAAATGAAATATGAAAATTCAGTAAAATGTACCATTCAAACTTTACTAAACAACAAAACACTACAGAAATATTCCAATTCTTGTATTTAAACGAAAGAAATTCATAATGAACTTTGAAAAATAAAGAAAGTGTAACTGTGACAAGGTAAACCACAACCAAACACTACTGAAATATTCCAACTCTTGCATTTCAATGAAAGAAATTCAAAATGAACTTTGAAAAATCAAGAAAATGTAACTGTGACAAGGTAAACCACAACCAAACACTACTGAAC
Organism: Artemia sp. Qi Xiang Cuo; assembly: GCF_049724085.1. Lineage (NCBI taxonomy): Eukaryota > Metazoa > Arthropoda > Branchiopoda > Anostraca > Artemiidae > Artemia > Artemia sp. Qi Xiang Cuo. The sequence goes on along the minus strand of NC_142796.1, from coordinate 6,166,693 downwards.
TATTCCAACTCTTGCATTTCAGCGAAAGAAATTCAAAATGAACTTTGAAAAATGAAGAAAATGTAACTGTGACAAGGTAAACCACAACCAAACACTACTGAAATATTCCAACTCTTGCATTTCAGCGAAAGAAATTCAAAATGAACTTTTGAAAAATCAAGAAAATGTAACTGTGACAAGGTAAAACTGAGTCTCTCAATCCCCGTAAAGCTCTTTTAAAAGATACAAAAACTACTTATTTAACACAAAAATTTCGTTTTTAATGACCACCAAGTAAAGAAAAACCACACGGAATAAGGCAACTGAGTCTCTCAAACCCCTTAAAGCTCTTTTAAAAGATACAAAAACTACTTATTTAACACAAAAAATTCGTTTTTAATGACCATCAAGTAAAGAAAAATCACACGGAATTAGGCAACTGAGTCTCTCAAACCCTGTAAAGCTCTTTTAAAAGATACAACAAATGACCGCCAACTAAAGAACATTCACTAGTACTCCGGCACCTGATGCTCTAACTACCCGTCCAGCTCTTATAATAGAAACAAAAAACTATTGATTTAACACAGAAATTTCGTTTTTAATGACCATCATGTAAAGAAAAATCACACGGAATTAGGCAACTGAGTCTCTCAAACCCTGTAAAGCTCTTTTAAAAAATACAACAAATGACCACCAAGTAAAGAAAACCGCACGGAATCAGGCAACTGAGTCTCTCAAACCCCTTAAAGCTCTTTTAAAAGATACAAAAACTACTGATTTAACACAAAAATTTCGTTTTTAATGACCACCAAGTAAAGGAAAACCACACGGAGCCCCCATTGTTTTTTTGTTTGGGTTCCATTGTAACTGAATCCCCGTGTAACTGAACCCCAAGCAAGTGAATCCCCATGCATCTGAACCTTCGTGCAAGTGAGACCTCTTTAACTGAACCCCTGTATAACCGAAACCCTGTACAACTGAACCCCCCCCCCCCCCGTGCTACTGAAGTCTCATGCTACTGAACCCTCGTGCAACTCAACCCAATTTAACTAAACTCCCGTGTAACTGTACCCCCTTTAACTGAACTTTCGTGCAAGTCAACCCCCCATGCAACCCATGATTTCTCGTAGGCCACTGGGCTAATTTGGCTTTTGTGTGTGCCCCCATTGTTTTTTTGTGTGGGTTCCATTGTAACTGAATCCCCGTGTAACTGAACCCCCAGCAAGTGAATCCCCATGCATCTGAACCTTCGTGCAAGTGAGATCTCTTTAAATGAACCCCTGTATAACCGAAACCCTGTACAACTGAACCCCCTGTTTTTATTTATTTAATTATGTAAAAGATCAAAAGTCTGTCTCATCCTTAACTCCTTACTCTTTATTGTGAAGTTGGCTTTTTTTTTCCAAATTTTTAAAGAAAATCTGTTATGAGTTTTAAACTTGCCCCTTACTTTAGTTGAAAAATATTTTATATTTGTACTCAACCCAATTTAACTAAACTCCCGTGTAACTGTACCCCCTTTAACTGAATCCCTCGTGCAAGTCAACCCCCCATACAACCCATGATTTCTCGTAGGCCACTGGGCTAATTTGGCTTTTGTGTGTGCCCCCATTGTTTTTTTGTGTGGGTTCCATTGTAACTGAATCCCCGTGTAACTGAACCCCAAGCAAGTGAATCCCCATGCATCTGAACCTTCGTGCAAGTGAGCCCTCTTTATATCAACCCCTGTATAACCGAAACCCTGTACAACTGAACCCCCCCCCCGTTTTTATTTATTTAATTATGTAAAAGATCAAAAGTATGTCTCATCCTTAACTCCTCACTCTTTATTTTGAAGTTGGCTTTTTTTTTCCAAATTTTTAAAGAAAATATTTTATGAGTTTTAAACTTGCTCCTTACTTTATATGAAAAATATTTTTTATTTTTTTAATTACATTTCATGAGACTGTCAAAAATTTATGAAATAATAAAATCAAAACCAAAAACGAGCAAAAATTAGCATAAGTTTGGTGCAAAAATCCTCTTTTCATTTGCAAATTTTCTTACAAAATTTGAAAAAAAACTATGAATGGATGATTTCCTTTGAAACTTGAGGCAATTCACCTCCTGGAAAATTCGCTCCCCATGGAAAATTCTCCTTTTGGAAAATCCCCTGCAGTGAAATCAAAATTTGGTACTTACGTGTTACACCCGACAACACTCAAGGAATGAAGTAAAGTTAATCCTAATCGAATATCCTAAAACATGATGAAAATATAATACTTTAGTAACCAAAATATGCAAACGTTCCCAAAGAGACACACATAGCCCAAAGAGACACACACGACCCCTACATCTCCAAAACATTACTTGTGTATTATACAGTGCATAACCACCCCATCTCCTCCAATTTACAAATCCCATTACTCCTTTTTTTCGAAAATTTTAATCAAACATTTCCGATTCGTCGTTAGGTATTTTTCAAATTTATAACAAATTACATCGGTTAACAGCTCCTTTGGGGTTACCTTAACTGTTATTCAGTTTAATCCTTTTTTTCTCCACTGATACAATCAATCACTAATTAATATCATTCATTGTCTAAGTAAATTAAGTTATCTCCTGCCCTATAGAAATGAGGGGACAAACCAATTTTTTGTCTGCTTTTCAAAATGATTGTATTTGGAAATCTGTCATTTAACACTAAGAAGTAAATTGAGTAACCCCTTTCGCAATAACAATAGGCTTAGCAGCGATTAAATCTCATTGTCGGCAACAATTCAATCAGATCAGAGTTGTTCAAATGGAATATCTTTTCGCAAATTGAGTTAGCTTCTATTTCATAGACAAAATATTTGAATTCCTTTTATTCAAATCATCCCACTTTTCAGTCATTTCTTGTTAAAATTATCCAATCGCTAATTACCCCTTTTTTTCTCCACCTTCAAATGTTCCTTTAGTCATTGCCCAGTTAACACTAAGATGTAAATTGAGTAATCCTCTCGCAATAACAAACCAAACCAGATTATACCCACTTAACCAGATCAAAAATGGCGGTCACACTAACTTGATTAGTAATTGGACTTTCAGTCCTACATTCACGGGTTTCTGCAAAGTGCTATGGACTTCATTGAAAAAATACCAGTTTAAAAAAAACTTGTATATCATGAACTAGAAATCTACGTCAGAAAAACTTGTCCTTAAATTGCGTAAATCTCTTTGAAAGAGTGTAATGACCTCTAGAATAGGACTACCAGAAAAACCGGAAGGAACATAAAGGCTCAGAATTCATTAGAAGGACTATACTAAAGGCGTCGAATGGTGTATTCACTTTATTCCTAACTCAATAATATGATTTGGTATATATTTACCCATTTTTGTTGGAAATGAATTTAGCCCCCACCCCAAAATATACCAATTCAGGGTATATATTGGCATATTAGGGGGTGGGGGGGGGGAAGTTGAAACTTACCTTTTATTTACACAGAAATAAAATTACCCCCACCCCCCTAATGTGCAAATATATACCCTGAATTGGTATATATAGGGGTGGGGGCTAAAATTCATTTCCAACAAAAATGATTGCTATATTCTTAAAGAGCATAAAAAAGAGCATTGAAGAGCGTAATTTACTTAATTAACTCAAGTTTGCGTGAATTAAACTTACTCCTAATACAAATTTATCAGATCAACCTAAATTGCGCCCCTTATTTTTTTTTATTGGATCCACCTATTTCGCGCCCCCCCCACTCCCCCTCCCCCCCAAAAAAAAATCCTTGATCGGCACATGCCCACATTGAATAACAAGGATAATCACTTTTCTCAATAATTCCAATCTGAATTATTATCTTCTCTAAAATTAAATTTGTTATACAAATTTGTAATAAACCTTTAAAAATTAATTTTTCATTTGCGAAATGGTGATTTACAAACTGCAGCTATTTTGAAATTAGCTTGGCCGAGATTACAGCGTATAGAAAACAAGACTGGGAAAACAAGACACGGGTGGCCGTGAATAGGGAGATTGCTGGTCGGAAATAGGCAATATTGCGTCATAACTATTTACAATGAGCTGTTTGTATGTCCGACTTTAGGCGGAATTGTCACTTGTTATTTATTCAATAATAGGAGGCGCTGTACTAGGCGGAACTATTTGAATTAGTAACCTACTTGTTCACAAAAGAAACAGGATTTTAACTGTAAAAAAATTAAGTTTCTAGGTGGTATAATACAGTAATTAGAGTAGTTTAAATGTCAAAAAGTTTTCAAAGTGATTAAAGTGTCCGACTACTGGGTGTCTTACCCTAGGGGTGGGGGCTAAAATTCATTTCTGACAAAAATGATTAGGCTATTATATTCATAAAGAGCATAAGAAAAGGCATAAAGTTGTGTATTCACTTTATTCCTAACTCAATAATATGATTTGGTAAATATTTACCATTTTCAGGTGCCCTAGCATGCTTGAACATTTCAACTTTCAGTTGAAATGTTGGTTAGAGGTTTCATCAAAGGAAATTCATGTTGCTCTATCACCTGTGGGCTGTAGTTGAAGCCAGAACCCTCTTTGTGCAATTTGCATTTTTGAACCATAGGCCTATCAAAAATGTTAAAGTTCCTTCAGGTAAGCCTATGAGGATAGCACAAAATTCTAGAGCCAGTATTTTGAGGAACACAAGAGCTTTTGCATTGGGAGAGAGTCTATTTACAATGATTAGGCTAATGCTCAGGACAGCCTTGAGCAACCAAAACATATAATGTGGTAAAAATATGCTGATACTTTTAAAAAGAGCCATTCAAAGTAGGGAGGGACAACACAGCCAGCTGCCCCAGGTGCCACAAATGGGGGGAAAGAAAATTTAAGTGGGGGATTGCCCCACTTACCCTAGGAATGAGACCACAGACCAGACACCACAAACCCTAGGAATGGCTCTGTTTTTAAATAGTGATGCACAATTAAGTATTCAGATGTTAACTGACATGAGGAATGTGTAGCTGAAAGCCATGGCTCACCAAATTATAGAGAATTGTGAAGATCTTAAGCAGGAGTTTGCCACCACTAGTCAGTTGACACAAACACTTACCCAACTGAGAACTGATATAAAAAGTGACAATTCTGCTCAAGTTAGCAATATTGCAAACAGGGTTTTACCTTAAATCGCACTTGCTAGCGATAGGACGAATCCTGTGTCCTCCAGCTTCAGTGATGATAGTTAATCATCATTTGTGGCGTCCCAAATGGTGCACCACAGTTTGTTGACCCACTCCCTATCCACTGATGACTTGAACGCATCCACGCTGGTAGAGGTTACTGTTTTTTCACTAAGGGAGTTCCACAAGCTGACAACTTTATTTGAGAAGAACTTGTTCCTTAGTCTGGTGTTGGCTCATTTTCGGAAAAGCTTTTGAGAATGACCACGAGTTCTGTTCGAATTGTCCGGTTGGAAAAGGCCAGGAATGGTATCCTCAGCATTTAGGAGCTTGTATGCTGTTATCACATCGCCTCGTTTACGACGATATGTTAGAGATGGTATTCTAAGCTTACGGAGACGGGATGGATAAGGGACATCATAGAGGTCTCTAATACATTTTGCTGCCCTCCTCTGGACTGATTCTAGAGCTGCTTGGTCTGTCTTATTGATTGGGCATGCGATACACATTCCAAACTCTAGCCTTGGTCGAACTAGACTTTGTATAGCTTGGTCATAACAGTTGGAGACTGTTATGACTCGTTTTGCATATTAAAAATTCATTTCAGTCAGTTTGCTCTACTTCAACAGTTCAGGACCTAGTGGTATCTACAGTGTCCTCTAAGAACTTCTGTCAGCCCAATTATCTGAATCTGATGTTTGTTGGATAGCATGCCAGCGCTTTAAAAGACATCTCAATATTGTTGCTTATGGTATCCTCCCCCCCCAGACTGATGATGCAGTTTTCCTGTACAATTATCTGTTATGCAATTATGGAGTTACCATTGGTGCCCTCCCCCCCAGCCCAAGTAAAAAGACTTTCTAATAGCCATCAACCATCTGATAGCTGCCCCTCTTCTCTTCTCTGTAAAATCAACTGAATTTAGAAAGCAAATTATACAGAAATCCTTTGAAACAAAAGGATCAATCAGTTTTTATGGAGATATTCCTAAGGAACATCACAAAGCTCTAGTTGAGGAGCTGAAATGCAGAAAAGCCAAGGGAGAAACAGATTTGATAATTTGTAATGGTGCCATCATTCAAAAAAAAAACTTGCCAGTTGGAGCAATCCCCCCACCCACTCCAATGTCCCACTAATGTATGTGCCTCCTTTTACCTTCATTAATTGTTTAAATGTTTATGGACTTGCATCACCTAATTCTGTCTCTCAATGGTCTAGTAGTGAACACAATAATAATAGTTCCCTTTCTGATGTTGACACTTCTTTTGTTTCTTCAACAACAACTTGCTTAACTGATGTTTCTTCTTTGTCATTTCATAGTGCTGTATCCAACAACCTTACCAGTCCTTTAGTTCCTGCATCCTCTCAGATTCCTACCTCTAAGGGAATGAGATTCCTTAGCTCTAATGTTGATAGCCTCCATAATAAACTTTCCTTTCATATGAAATCTGAAGGAGTGGATGTTGCTATAATTACAGAAGTTTCACCAAAAAATAGCTTGTCAGTTTTAACTCCTGATGAAATCAAAATTGATGATTACCAACTATTTTCTAATCTGAATTCCCCACTTTGCCACCAAGGAGTGTGCCTTTATATAAGAGATGGACTAGATGTTATTCTCATTCAATTCAATTCTCTGAATTTTGATGGAATTGAGTCTGTGTAGATTAAATTACACAATCAAAGAACTTCAATTGTAGTGGGTGTTGTTTATAGAAGCCCCAGTGCTCCATGTGCTATGGAGTCTGAATCTAATTTGGCTGCCATGTTGTCTCACATGATGACCAATTTTGCCAGCTATGATCTTGTCCTTATAGGGGACTTTAATCTTCCTGAAATCTAATGGATCTGGTTTTTGTAATAGAGATTCTCCATTTTTGTTTGCCCTCTGATAATTCTCTTTATCAAACAATCTCACAACCTACTTGTTACAGGGAGGGTAAAGTCTCCAAGATTCTTGATCTGGTTATACTCAATAGCCCTGACTAACTTATTCAGAATGTTATAACCACGCTTGTTGGTAACAGAGACCATGTTGTAATTATTACTGAGTTATGTCTAACTACCCTTCAGCCTACCTCTAAGCAACAAAAGTATGTAAACTACGAAATAGTCTCTGAAAAACTTGCCAAAGTCAACTGGAAAAAGCTAATTACTGATGATATTGATGAGAGTTGGTCAAATGTAAAAACAGAAATTCTAAATGTTGAAAAGTCATGCACCAAAATTTTTCAGGTAAAACAGGCAAAAAGTTTACCATTTTTAATTACTAAAATTAGTAATTTAATCAATAGAAAACACAGAGCATGGAACAACTATAGAAAAATTAAGACCACAGAAAATTATCTGGTCTTCAAATCCTTTCATAATCAAACAACAAACCAAATAAAGGTATTGATGTGAAGGTTTGAGGAAAAACTGGCAGAAGAAGTTAAGGTTAACCCTAAATCTTTCTGGCGTTATGCCACTCAAAAATTTAGCAGCAGATGCACAATCCCAGATATCCTGCATGATTGTAATTCAGTGGCTCATCCTGAACTGCAAGTTGAAATTTTCAATCAATATTTCTCTTCTGTTTTTTTTTGTCCAACCCCAGTATTTTATATCCTACACCTCCCTTATATGATGTATCACATAATATGGAACCAATTTTGATTACAGATACTCTGGGTCTAAAGGAATTGACATCCCTCAAACTGAATAAATCTGCTTGCCCAGACAGCATTCACCCATGTATCCTACACAAATGCTGTACAGTTTTGTGTCAACATCTTTCCCTGCTGTTCAAATTATCATTAAATCTTTCTAGACTACCTCTGAATTGGAAAACTGCACATATTATTCCTATATCTAAAAAAGGTAGAAAGGACCTTGCTTAAATTTATCAACCCATCAGCAGTTGTTAAGGTTCTTGAAAGAATAATCAATTCTGCAGTTGTTACACACCTTGAAGCAAATAATGTTATGCACAGTTCACAACATGGCTTTTGATCTGGAAGATCTGTTGACACCAATCTCCTTGAATCATATGATCACATCACCAAGTTGCTGAATATTGGGGTTCCTGCTGACATGATTCTGCTTGACTTTTCTAAAGCTTTTGACAAGGTGTGTCACAATCGACTTGCAATTGCATTGTGTGCAGCTAAGCTCAAAGAGAAATTCCTGCTCTGGATCCTTGATTTTCTTTATTTGCAAAACCATGGTGTTCAGTTGTTTGATGACTGTGGAGATTATATTCTTTCTTCCTCAATGTGTGTTCTGAATGGAGTTCCTCAGGGAAGTTTCTTGTGTTGTACATTATTTAATATTTTGATCAATGATGTTCCTTCCATTATCAGCAGTAATTCAACTCTTTATGCAGATGACCTGGAGCTTCTTGGACCAGCTTTGTCCTGCAAAGCTCATGCCCTGCTACAAAATAATCTTCAACTGCTGGGTCAATGGGCTAAGGCCTGGCTTCTTGAATTCAATGTTGCCAGGTGCCATATCATTCACTTTGGCAAACAGAATCCATGTTGCTCTAATTTTCTCTTAGGCCACCCACTCTCCTCTGTAAATAATGAGCAAGATTTTGGTGTCACCACTGACAATGAATTGAAATTCAGCACACATGCTAAGAGGTCTGCTGCTGGGGCTAGTTCAACCTTGGGTTTGATTAAGTGTACCATTCCCGCTCGTTCTACTAAAGTCATCAGTCTTCTTTATAAGGGACTTGTGTGTCCAAAGCTTGAAGTTGGAATGTCACTTGCCTCCCCATATTTTAAAAAAAGAAATAAAAGTTCTTGAAGCTGTGCAGAGACATGCCACTAAAGTGATATCTGGCATGCAAGAGCTTTTCTATCCTGTAAGACTATCAAATTTGAATCTCCTACACTTGTATACAGGAGAAATAGAGGGGATGCCATTTTAGCCTTTAAGTTATTGAGGGATAACATTCTCCCAGCATTATTTCCTACTGTTAGTACCATTTAAGAACTAGAGGTCATCACCTGAAACTTGTCAAACAGTCTACAACATCTAGAGTCTGTACTCAATTCTTCTCAACATGTGTTGTCAACAATTGGAAAAAATTATCTAATGAAACAGTTACTGCTGAATCCATTGATGTTTTTAAACAAAGGATAGATGCTGAGTGGTTCTCCAAAGAGTGTAAATTCAATTGGGATGCTATCAAAGATGGAGCAGCACCTGGTCACCAGTGATTCTTGCATACAACTAGTCATCATTCAAGACCTCTACGAGGAGAAATCCCTAGCTGCAATTTAAGGTAATAGTGGCCTAAAATTGGATTTGATTAATTGGATTAATGCACTGAGTCACACTGCACTCATTGTTTATGAGTTACTAGCTAAAATAGGCATTGCTATGCTTCTCCAGCTGCTGTAGAAGAGTTTAGGGCATTGTAGACACCTTTTTGCAGGATTATGAATAATGCTTGATAAACTTGTAACTTTTACCAGATTCCTATAGTAAGTTATCTATCAAAAGCAGCTAAAGCACCCTTGTGCCTGAAATACCAGGGTATAATTGACACTTGGCATGGATATAATATTCTAACTTGCCTTTCTATTCTAATTGACTTGGGTTTCAATTACTACTTACTAAAGATCTTGCAATGCCAGACTAATTTGACTTGGTATCAGACATAGAATCCAGCATACTGTACCCTATGATGGATTGGTCAAGTGACAATCAAACAGTTTGTGGTAACAAACTGTAAGTAAGGAGCGACCCGGCTCAATGGTAATCAAAACTGTAAAAAGCGGAATTTTGATACCCCTAGACTCATTAAAAGAATCAGATTTTTATGCTGATTTAATATGTATACGTTTCATCAAGTTTAGTCCTACCTATCTAAACTTAAGTGCCTGAGAAAATTTGGTTGATTTTCGAAAAAAGACGAAAATACCGCCTAAAAGCTATAGAACCTTAATGAAGATCACACCATCAGATTCAGCGTATCAGCAAACCCTACTGCAGAGGTTTCAAGCTCCTATCTACAAAAATTGGAATTTTGCATTTTTTGCCAGAAGAAAGATCATGGATGCGTGTTTATTTGTTGTTTTTTTTTCCCGAGGGGTGATCGTACCGACCCAGTGGTCCTAGAATATCGTGGGAGGGCTCATTGGAACGGAAATTAAAAGTTCTAGTGCCCTTTTTAAGTGACCAAAAAAAATGGAGGGCAGCTAGGCCCCCTCTGACGCTCATTTTTTTTCCCAAAGTCACCCGATCAAAATTTGAAGATAGCCGTTTTGTTCAGCATGGTCGAAAATATGATAACTATGTATTTTAGGGTGACTTAATCCCCCAAAGTCCCCAGGGGGAGGGCTGAAAGTTATGAACTTTACCCAATGTTAACATATAGGATTGGTTATTGGGAAGTATACAGACGTTTTCAGAGGGGATTTTTTCTGGTAGTGGGAGGGGGGAGCGGGTCAGGGGTTATTTGGGAAGATCTTACCATGAAGGAAGTTTTCATGGGAGAAGGGACATTGCTATGAAGGGGGTGCTGGATTTTCCAGCATTATTTAAATAAAGATAAGAAATTATATATAAAAAACAAGTTTTTTAACTGAAAGTAAGGAGCAACATCAAAACTTAATATGACAGAAAACATTATGTATATGATTGGGTTCATCCCCTAGTCATTACCTCGCTCTTTCAGCCAAAGATTATTTAGTACTTTCATAAGAGCTATTTATTCTAATTAACGGCATTTGTGATTAAGGGGTCATTTTTAAAGAATCGGAACAAAATTCGAACTTTAGCTTAAAGAGCAAGGTATTGACTAGGGGGCAAACCCTCTAATATAAGTATTAAAAATATAAGAATATAGAGGTTTGTTATGTAAGTTAATTTGTAAGTTACGTATATTTATTACTAATAAAAACGTTTGTAAATAAAATTAAACAGGTTTCAAGAAAGCCATTTTACCAAATAAAAGTAAAATTAATATTTAATTTTTTAATTATTCATGTATGGTGAGCCAAAATCAAAACTTGTATTAATTCAAAAATATTCAAAAATTAAACAAAAAAAAAAACAAGTTTTTTTAACTGAAAGTAAGGACAAACATTAAAACTTAAAACAAACAGAAATTATTCTGTATGTGAAAGGGGCTGTCCCCTCCTCAACCCCTTGCTCTTTACGCTAAAGTGTGACTGTCTCACAACTCTATTTTTTTTTTAACAATGAAAAACTTTAGGGAAATATTGTACCCCCTTCCTGGAAATGTCCCTTCCCCCAAGGCAATATCTTCTGACGTAACAAAGGGGGCCAAGCTGCCCTCCAATTTTTCAGTCACTTAAAAAGGGTACTAGAACTTTTAATTCCCATTCAAATGAGCCCTCTCACAATATTCTATGACTACTGGATTGATACAATGACCCCTGGAAAAAAAAAATAAACATGCATCCGTGATCTTTCTTCTGGCAAAAATTACAAATTTTTGCTGATAGGAGCTTGAAACATCTACAGTAGGGTTTTGTGCTATGCTGAATCTGAAGGTTTGATTTTCATTAAGTTTCAAACAGTTTGTGGTAACGAACTGTAAGTAAGGAGCGACCCAGCTCAATGGTAACTGAAACTCTAAAAAACAGAATTTTGATACCAATAGATACATCAAAAGAATCAGATTTTTATGCTGATTTCAAATATATAAGTTTCATCAAGTAATCTTACCCATCAAAAGTTACACGCCTGAGAAAATTTGGCTGATTTTTGAAAAAAGGGGGAAAGACCCCCTAAAAGTTATATAACCTTAATGAAAATCACACCATCATATTCAGCGTATCAGAGAACCCAACCATAGAGGTTTCAAGCTCCTATCTACAAAAATGTGGAATTTTCCATTTTTTGCCAGAAGAAAGATCATGGATGCATGTTTATTTGTTTTTGTTTTTTTTCCAGGGGTGATTGTATCGACCTAGTAGTCCTAGAATATCGTGGGAGGGCTCCTGGAACGGATATTAAAAGTTCTAGTGCCCTTTTTAAGTGACTAAAAAAATGGAGGGCAACTAGGCCCCCTCCCACGCTCATTTTTTTCCCAGTCACCTGATCAAAATTTTTAGATAGCCATTTTGTTCAGCATGGTCAAAAATATTATAAATATGTCTTTTAGGATGACTTAATCCCTCAAAGCCCCCAGTGGGAGGGCTGAAAGTTATGAACTTTACCCAATGTTAACATATAGTATTGGTTATTGGGAAGTATACAAGCGTTTTCAGGGTGTTTTTCTTCTGGTAGTGGGGGGTGGGGGTGGGTTGGGGGTTATATGGGAGGATCTTTTCATGAAGGAAGTTTTCATGGGAGAAGGTACATTGCTATGAAGGGGGCGCCAGAATTCCCATCATTATTTTTAAAAAATCAGAAATTAAATATGAAAAAACAAGTTTTTCAACTGAAAGTAAGGAGCAACATCAAAACTTAAAACCAACAAAAAAATATTAGCTATATGATTGGGTTCACCTTCTAGTCAATGCCTCGCTCTTTAAGCCAAAGATTTTTTAGTACTTTCATAAGAGCTATTTATTCTAATTAATGGCCTTTGATATTAAGGGGTCCTTTTTAAACAATTGGAACAAAATTTTGTTTACTTAATCAATGACGGTGAACCAAAATAAAAGCTGCATTAACTAAAAAACGATCAGAAATTAAATAAAAAAAACAAGTTTTTTGAACTGAAAGTAAGGAGCAACATTAACCCTTAAAATGAACAGAAATTATTCCGTATATGAAAGGGGCTGTCCCCTCCTCAACGCCTTGCTCTTTATGCTAAAGTTTGACTTTCTCACAACTCTATTTTTTTTTAAACAATGAAAAACTTTAGAGAAATATGGCACCCCCTTCCTGGAAATTTCCCTTTCCCCAAGGAATCATCCTCCATGGAAATATCCTCCAACTTAACAAAGGGGGCCAAGCTGCCCTCCAATTTTCCAGTCACTTAAAAAGGGTACTAGAACTTTTAATTCCCATTCAAATGAGCCCTCTCACAATATTCTACGACTACTGGATCGATACGATGACCCCTGGAAAAAAAATAAATAAACACGCGTCCGTGATCTTTCTTCTGGCAAAAAAATACAAAATTACAAATTTTTGCTGATAGGAGCTTGAAACACCTACAGTAGGGTTATGTGCTATACTGAATCTGAAGGTTTGATTTTCATTAAGTTTCAAACAGTTTGTGGTAACAAACTGTAAGTAAGGAGCGACCCAGCTCAATGGTAACTGAAACTCTAAAAAACGGAATTTTGATACCAATAGATACATCAAAAGAATTGGATTTTAATGTTGATTTCAAATATATAAGTTTCATCCAGCTTAATCTTACCCGTCAAAAGCTACGTGCCTGAGAAAATTTTGCTGATTTTCGAAAAACGGGGGAAAGACCCCCTAAAAGCTATATAAAACCTTAAGGAAAATCACACCATCATATTCAGCGTATCAGAAAACCCAACTGTAGAGATTTCAAGCTCCTATCTACAAAAATGTGGAATTTTGCATTTTTTGCCAGAAGAAAGATCATGGATGCGTTTTTTTTTTTTTTGTTTTTTTTTTTTGTTTTTTTTTTCAGGAGTGATCGTGTCGACCTAGTGGTCCTAGAATATTGCGAGAGGGCTCATTGGAAAGGAAATTAAAAATTGTAGTTCTCTTCTTAAGTGACGAAAATAATTGGAGGGCAACTAGGCCCCCTCCCACGCCCATTTTTTCCCAAAGTCACCCGATCAAAATTTTGAGATAGCCATTTTGTTCAGCATGGTCGAAAATATAATAAATATGTCGTAGGATGACTTAATCCCTCAAAGCCCCCAGGGGGAGGGCTGAAAGTTATGAACTTTACCCAATGTTAACATATAGTATTGGCTATTGGGAAGTATACAGACGTTTTCAGGGGGATTTTTTTCTGGTAGTGGGGGGTTATATGGGAGGATCTTTTCATGGGGGAAGGTACATTGCTATGAAGGGGGCGCCAGAATTCCCATCATTATTTTAAAAAAATCAGAAATTAAATATGAAAAAACAAGTTTTTCAACTGAAAGTAAGGAGCAACATCAAAACTTAAAACGAACAAAAAAATATTAGCTATATGATTGGGTTCACCTTCTAGTCAATGCCTCGCTCTTTAAGCCAAAGATTTTTTAGTACTTTCATAAGAGCTATTTATTCTAATTAATGGCCTTTGTGATTAAGGGGTCCTTTTTAAACAATTGGAACAAAATTTTGTTTACTTAATCAATGACGGTGAACCAAAATAAAAGCTGCATTAACTAAAAAACGATCAGAAATTAAATAAAAAAAACAGGTTTTTTAAACTGAAAGTAAGGAGCGACATTAACCCTTAAAACAAACAGAAATTATTCTGTATATGAAAGGGGCTGTCCCCTCCTCAACGCCTTGCTCTTTATGCTAAAGTTTTTTATTGTTTAACAAAAATAGAGTTGTGAGAAAGTAAAACTTTAGCGTAAAGAGCGAGGCGTTGAGGAGGGGACAGCCCCTTTTCATATACAGAATAATTTCCGTTTGTTTTAAGTCTTAATGTCGCTCCTTACTTTCAGTTTAAAAAACTTGTTTTTTTAATTTAATCTGAAGAAGAGATGGTCAAGATTCAAAACACATAGAAATCTTATGTTCCAATCTCCTCTGAGTAGAAAAAGAAAAATACAATTTGCATTCTTGCTAATATGGCTAGGAGTGTTGACATGACCCTCCATGGCCCAGGAGTAGGCATTGTAAGTTATGCGCTGGGGGCATGTATGGTTCTCATGGAAGGGATGCTTATATAAACTTCAGAGAGGGCTCATTGAATTGGAAATCGAAATTTCTAGTTCACTTTTTAAGAATAAAAAGAGATCAGAGGGCAACTAGCCCCCAAAGCCCTTTTTCCCAAAACCCTCCAATAAAAATTTTGAGATAGCCATTTTGTTAAAAATAGCTCAAACATAAGATAACAAAAACTCCAGGGTCAACACAAACCCCCAGAGCCTGGGGGCAAGTGTTTTAAGTTGTGCCCTGGGGCCATATAATTTTTTTTATGTAATGGTTGTTTGGTTGCCTGTATAAACTTTAGAGGTGGCTCATTTGATTATAAATGATTCAAAAGGGGTTAGAGTATATCTAACCCCTCCCCCCCCCCACATGCACCCTTGTTTCTCCAAATGCATATAACCAAAATTTTGAGATTGCCAATATGTTTGAAATAGTCCAACAATTATATGAAAATATTTTGGGGGTCAACATACCCCCTCCCCTGGAAAGGGTTGGTACTTATGCCCTGGGGGGAATATGAAACTTTTGTAGAAGAAGTGGTCATGTAAACCTTGGATGGGACTCATCTGATCAAAATTTTGAGAGCCATTTTGTTTGAAATAGTCCAAAAATCAGACGACAACAACTTTATGGTCAATATAACCCCTCCAAAACCGGGGGGAATGATTGTAACTTATGTCTTTGGGGCATATAATATTTTATGGAAGAAGTGGTCATATAAACTTCAAAGGGGACTCACATGATTAGAAGATGAAAGTTCTAGTTCCCTTCATAAAATTCAAAAGTGATACGATGGCAAATAGCCTCTCCCCATCAATCCTAAGGCCATAAGGCTGTGATATGTTTTTTCCTAGAGGACTTTATATGAAAGGGATGGTCGTATAAACTTCGGAGGGAACTCATTTGATCCGAAATCGGAAATTGTAGAACCCTTTTTAACAGTCAAAAGTGATAGGAGGGCAAATAGACCCCCATGCCCTTTTTCCCCAAATGCATCCAATAAAAATTTCAAAAATAGTTCAGAGATCAGATAACAAAAATTCCAGAGTCAAAACAAACCCCAAGGGCCAAGAGGCAGGTATTGTAAGTTATGCACAGGGGGCCTATATGGTTCTTATGGAAGGGCTGAGTGGGTTCATTTGATTGAAAATTAACATTCTAGTTCACTTTTTAAGAGTCAAAAGAGATTGGAGGTCAAGTAGCCCCCCCCCCACCGCTCTTTTTTCCTTAAACCCATCTGATACAAATTTTGAGAAAACCATTTTATCGAAAATAGTTCAATCATCAGATAATAAAAATTCCAGGGTTGATACAACCCTCAGAGCTCAGTGGCAAGTGTTATAAGTTATGCCTCAGTAGAAAGGGGGGTGCTACTCCGACGAGGACAATACCCCTTCGAATCCCGATCCGGACACTTTTTTTTAAACTCCCACGAGTACCACGTGGTTTATGGTTTTCTCACTGAGAATGAAAAAACAGGAATTTTCTCACTTGAAAAAACATGAATTTTCTCACTTTTATGGTTGTTTTCTTGGATGGTTATGTGTGTTGGTCAATTTATTTGATGTTTTTCATGGATGTCAACAGTAATTCATGTCTGTTTTATGGTTTTTGTCAGTGAGAATGAAAAAACAGGAACTTTCTCACATTTATGGATGTCAACAGCAATTCATGTTCCTGTTTTATGGTTTTTGTCAGTGAGAATAAAAAAACAGGAACTTTCTCACTTTGATGGATGTCAACAGCAATTCATGTTCCTGTTTTATGGTTTTTGTCAGTGAGAATGAAAAAACAGGAACTTTCTCACATTTATGGTTGTCAACAGCAATTCATGTCTGTTTTATGGTTCGTTGTCAGTGAGAATGAACATGCTCGACGCGAATTTTATGAGATTTTTTGGCGAACATAACCTGAGAAATTGATTTACATAATCGGCGGGGAAATTATTGATTCACGAAGGGGGAATTAAGAAACATTATGGTTTCTTTGATCTTTAGGCTAACCTAACCTGAAAACTTGATTTACATTATCGATGGGGGAATTATTGATTCAAGAAGGGGGAATTAAGAAACAAACATGGCTTCTTTGATCTTTGGGCTAACCTAACCTGAGAAATTGATTTACATAATCGCTAGGGGAATATATTGATTCACGAAGGGGGAATTAAGAAACATTATGGCTTTCTTTAATCTTAGGTCTGAGGGATAAACGTTCTTTAGGTCAGAGAGAAAAATTAATATTCTATTTTTAAATGGGGCTTCATTGATCTTTACTGTCAGGAGTTAGAAATGACATCACTTGTTATCTTGGAATTATGCGGGAGGCTAAAGAGATGGAAATTCTATTTTTAAATACGGCTTCACTGAGCTTTAAGTCGGAGAGATAAATTGATATTCTAACGAAACCTTAATAGTGTAGCTAGGAACATTTATGAGATGAAGAGATTAACTTAGGAAAGGGTTTCCTAGAAATTTGAAATGTGAAAGCACAGAGATGCCAAAAACAAAAGGAACACGCTGAGATTACTTTTAGGGTATTATTTGGGTGAAACGGTTTTAGACATTTTAGGGAATTATTTCGGCGAAACAGTTAGAGACATTTTAAAAGATGATTTTAGAAAGGGTTTTAGAAGAGGTTTTGAGTGTGGTCGTTATAGTAAACAAGTTCTATTTGAACAGTGTCGTGAGGTCCTCTACCCCAACCCCAAAGGGCCCCGATCGCCCTACCCCGATCCGAAGGGCTCCGATCCCCATACCCCAATCCCGAAGGAACCCCTCGGTCCCCAAAGGTTCCCCGGGCTCCCCCCCGGCCCCCCAGACCCCCAAAGGCCCTCCCCGGGCCCCGTCTTTCGGTGATGTATGTTGTCTGAAACCTATGATTTTGGGTGTATGGGTTGCTATTTTTGACTTTTCTGAGTTGGATTTCTTAGTCTTTCATAGGTATGTGTTGTCTGAAACCTATGATTTGGGATGAGTGGTTTGCTATTTTGACTTTTCTGAGCTGGATTTCATAGCCTTTCATATGT
This sequence comes from Artemia sp. Qi Xiang Cuo, assembly GCF_049724085.1. Taxonomy (NCBI): domain Eukaryota; kingdom Metazoa; phylum Arthropoda; class Branchiopoda; order Anostraca; family Artemiidae; genus Artemia; species Artemia sp. Qi Xiang Cuo. The sequence goes on along the minus strand of NC_142796.1, from coordinate 6,148,791 downwards.
GTGTGTTGTCAGAAAATTAGGATTTGGGATGTGTAGTTTGCTATTTGGACTTTTCAGAGCTAGGATTCTTAGTCTCTCATAGGTGTTTGTTGTCTGAAACTTCTAGTTTGGGTTGATTAGTTTGCTACTTCAGACTTTTATGAGCTAGGCTTTCCTAGTATATCGTAGGTGAATGTTGTCAGAAAATTATGATTTGGGATATGTAAATTACTATTTCGGGCTTTTCTGAGCTAGATTTCTTAGTCCCTCATAGGTGTGTGTTGTCTGAAACCTATAGTTTGGGATGAGTAGTTTGCTATTTTTGACTTTTCTGAGCTAGGTTTCTCAGCCTTTCATATGTGTGTGTTGTCAGAAACTTATGATTTGGGATATGTAAATTACTATTTTTGACTTGTCTGAGCTAGATTTCTTAGCCTTTCATAGGTGTTTGTTGTCTGAAGAACATTGAACATTGTTCAAGTGGTCACTTGAACAATGATTTGGGATGACGGTCACTGATGACGGTCACTGTATATGTGACCGAAATATCTGGTATTTTTGTGAATTTCTATCACTGTTATAAAAAACACTGTCTATTAAAAGGATTTTATCCCTATTTGAACTTTTATTTATCGATTTGGGATGGGTGGGTTGCTATTTTTGACTTTTCTGAGCTGGATTTCTTAGCCTTTCATAGGTATGTGTTGTCTGAAACCTATGATTTGGGATGGTTAATTTGCTATTTATGACTTTTCTTATCTAGGTTTCTTAGCCTTTCATAGGTGTGTGCTGTCAGAAAATTATGATTTGGGATTTGTAGTTTGCTTTTTAGACTTTTCAGAGCTAGAATTTTTCAACTAAAAGTAGAGAGCTGCTAGACTAAATAAAAAAAATCATGAATTTATGCACAGTTTTAACTAGCTAGGGCTAAATTTGTGAAAAAATTCAAATTAGGAAAGAAAACCAAATGTTCATGTATTACCTAAGTAACATGACAAAAAATCAAGAGTTTATGTATAGTCTTAAATTATAATCACAAAAAAAATTATCATGCTATAGTTGCGATGAGTGTATAATATACAAGTATGGGAACTATTCACGGAGAGAGAACCGGATTACACGGTATTATTTAAAATGATAAGAAATTAAATTTTTAAAAATTCAACTGAAAGTAAGAAGCAACATCAAAGTTTATAAACGAACAGAAATTATTACGTATAAGAAAAGCTCACCTCCCTCCTCAAGACATCCCTCTTTACACAACTTTTTTAGAATTTAAAAACAAAGCTTATTATTATTAAAAATATTGAATGAAACTTTTTTATTTGATTATCTGAAGCTTAGTTTAATGTTTTACTTTGAACAAACTACTTTGTTAATGCATTACTTTTTATAAACAGCAAGTCTAAAAGCATTTAATTATTTAGGTGTTTGAAAACCAAGTTCAAAACTAACGATACTGTTTTTGAAAAATTAGGTCCAACGCTTCGACATTGCTCGATAGAATTAAATGCTGAGAGTTTATATCTTAGTTCTTGTAAGTAGGCTATTGTTTGTGTATAATTTAATCTAAATAAATGGTAGACAAAAAATGGATTTGTAGACACTTAATTATCAGGACCGGTATTTCTAGCAAAAAATATAGTTAATTCTAATTAATGGTACGCAAAATTGGGGTTTACAGATATCTAATTTACAGATCTGGTTATCTCGTAATGTCTAAGGACTGCTAAAATATCTATTTCTAGCAAAAAATATAGTTTATTCTAAACAAATGATACCCACAAATGAATGCGGGCTCGGGGGGTGTGGGCCCCGCATCTCTGATCGGCCTAGACTTACGGTGTAATTAGAGAGAGAGAGAGAGAGACAAGGGAACCACAATTAAGATAGAGCGATGGAGAGGGGGTTTGGGGGATGCTATGCTGATTAGTGACGCTCAAAAACACCCCCATTTTTTAAAAAAAATAGACCAGAAATTAGGACCAATGGGAATATCCCCCTCCGCAAGACATCGCTCTTTACACAACTTTTTTTTAGAATTTAAAAACAAAGCTTATTATTATTAAAAATATTGAATAAAACTTTTTTATTTGATTATCTGAAGCTTAGTTTAATGTTTTATTTTGAACAAACTACTTTGTTAATGCATTACTTTTTATAAACACCAAGTCTAAAGGCATTTAATTATTTAGGTGTTTGAAAACCAAGTTCAAAACTAACGATACTGTTTTAAAAAATTATCTCCAACGCTTCGACATTGCTTAATAGAATTAAATGTTGGGAGTTTATATCTTAGTTTTTATAAGTAGGCTATTGTTTGTGTATAGTTTAATCTAAATAAATGGCATACAAAAATGGATTTATAGACACTTAATTTTCAGGGCCGGGTATTTCTAGCAAAAAATATAGTTAATTCTAATTAATGGTACGCAAAATGGGGTTTACAGATACCTAATTTACAGATCTGGCTATTCCAAAATCGTCTCGTTTTTGTAAGAAAATTATAGAAATAAAATATATTTCTCTGGTTCAAATATGTAAAATCCATAGGGGAAAATATAAATTAAAATTTAAACGTACATTAACCATCGAAGGACCGGTGAGTTCATTTGGAGTATTCATTACTTATATATATATATATATATATATATATATATATATATATATATCTATATTTCAATATGCACTGAAGTTACAGCCATCAAAACACTAAATAATATGCGGTAATAACGGTATATTTCCTTTCCTTAATCAAATTAATAAATGCTGACCTATAGGATCATGGAAAACAAGTTCATTTTATGTCTTCTTTTCATTTGCATAAGACCCCCAATGACATAAGCCATTCTATGACTTGTTTTTCAGAAATAAAGTTATTTCTATGTGAACAAAGTAACTTCTTATATTTGAAAGTTCTCGTCATAATGGGAATATTTTTCCAAAATCGTCTAATCAATTTTTAGATGGATTTTTTCTTCAACATAATTAAAAGGCACAATAACTATGTCTTTAGAGATAAAATGGACTCTTCAGCACCGGGGGGATAGGTTTTTAAGTTATGAAATTTATACATAAGCCGATAAAAGTTGGGGTTGAAAAAGATTTGTACTCCAACTCGAAACACAACAGTCGAGAGAGGGTTCATTCTAATTGAAAAAGATTCTAGTGACCCTTTTAAGTAACAAAAAATAATTGGAAGGACAACTAGGTCCCCCTCCCGCATCACCTTTTTCAAAAATCGTCTAATGGGAGCAACGGAGCCGAAGGCCAACCACGGACGGGACCCACACCACCCGGGATCACAGACTGAAGGCCCACTGCAGGTGGGACCCCCCCACCCCCCGGAGTCAGAGGCTGAAGGCCCACCGCTGGTGGGACCCCCCCCCCTCGGGGTCACAGGTCAAAGGCCAACCACGGAACAGGATCCCCCAGGGGTCACACGCCGAAGGCCGGCTGCAGATGATCGGAGCCCCAGTGGGACCCCCACCCCCCGGAGTCATAGGCCGAAGGCCCACCGATGGTGGGACCCCCCACCATCGGGGTCCCCGGACACAGTCCACCCCACGACCAGGATCCCCCCGGGGTCACAAGCCGACGGCCAGCTGCACATGATTGGAGCCCCACATCCGCAGGTTAGATTAGGTTAACTAACATTTTTAGGGTGAGCAACTTTGGTTAGGTTACATTAGGTTAAGTGAGGCCTCACTTAACCTAATGTAACATGGGCCCATAGAGAGGGGGGGCATAATATTGAAAATACTAGTCCCTAAAGATTTACATCGTATTTTAAATATTTTCGTTGGAAAACACACTGAAAAGCCATATTAAGAGCTATATTTGTGAGGTTAGGTTAGGTTAGGTCTAGGAATAACAGGAACTTAGGTTAGGTTACCCTCGCTCTTGAAATCCCCCCACCCCCCTCCCCCCAAACTCAAATTTTCCAGAGGATTTTAAAATCCTCCACTGAAAAGCCATATTAAGAGCTATCTTTGTGAGGTTAGGTTAGGTTAGGTCTAGGAATAGCAGGTTAGGTTAGGTTAGATTAGGTTAAGTGGCCTGCCAGTTAACCTAATCTAACCTAACCTGCTATTCCTAGACCTAACCTAACCTCACAAATATAGCTCTTAATATGGCTTTTCAGTGGAGGATTTTAAAATCCTCTGGAAAATTTGAGTTTGGGGAGGGGGGATTTCAAGAGCGAGGGTAACCTAACCTAAGTTCCTGTTATTCCTAGACCTAACCTAACCTCACAAATATAGCTCTTAATATGGCTTTTCAGTGTGTTTTCCAACGAAAATATTTAAAATACGATGTAAATCTTTAGGGACTAGTATTTTCAATAGTATGCCCCCCCCCCTCTCTATGGGCCCTTGTTACAGTAGGTTAAGTGAGGCCTCACTTAACCTAATGTAACCTAACCCTAGAAATGTTAGTTAACCTAATCTAACCTGGGGATGTGGGGCTCCGATCGTTTGCAGCCGGCCGTCGGCCTGTGACCCCTGGGGGATCCTGTTCCGTGGTTGGCCTTTGGCCTGTGACCCCGAGGGTGGGGGGTCCCACCATCGGTGGACCTTCGGCCGATGACTCCGGGGGGTGGGGGTCCCACTGGGGCTCCGATCGTTTGCAGCCGGCCTTCGGCCTGTGACCCCTGGGGGATCCTATTCCGTGGTTGGACTTTGGCCTGTGACCCCGAGGAGGGGGGGTCCCACCATCGGTGGGCCTTCAGCCTATGACTCCGGGGGGTGTGGGGGTCCCCCCTGCGGTGGGACTTCAGTCTGTGATCCTGGGTGGCGTGGGTCCCGTCCGTGGTCGGCCTTCGGCTTTGTGGCTCCCATTAGACGATTTTGGAAAAAGGTGATGCGGGAGGGGGACCTAGTTGTCCTTCCAATTATTTTTTGTTACTTAAAAGGGTCACTAGAATCTTTTTCAATTAGAATGAACCCTCTCTCGACTGTTGTGTTTCGAGTTGGAGTACAAATTTTTTTCAACCCCAACTTTTATCGGCTTATGTATAAATTTCATAACTTAAAAACCTATCCCCCCGGTGCTGAAGTCCATTTTATCTCTAAAGACATAGTTATTGTGCCTTTTAATTATGTTGAAGAAAAAATCCATCTAAAAATTGATTAGACGATTTTGGAAAAATATTCACATTATGACAAGAACTTTCAAATATAAGAAGTTACTTTGTTCACATAGAAATAACTTTATTTCTGAAAAACAAGTCATAGAATGGCTTATATCATTGGGGGTCTTATGCAAATGAAAAGAAGACATAAAATGAACTTGTTTTCCATGATCCTATAGGTCAACATTTATTAATTTGATTAAGGAAAGGAAATATACCGTTATTACCGCATATTATTTAGTGTTTTGATGGCTGTAACTTCAGTGCATATTGAAATATAGATATATATATATATATAAAGTAATGAATAGTCCAAATGAACTCACCGGTCCTTCGATGGTTAATGTACGTTTAAATTTTAATTTATATTTTCCCCTATGGATTTTACATATTTGAACCAGAGAAATATATTTTATTTCTATAATTTTCTTACAAAAACGAGACGATTTTGGAATAGCCAGATCTGTAAATTAGATATCTGTAAACCCCATTTTGCGTACCATTAATTAGAATTAACTATATTTTTTGCTAGAAATACCCGGCCCTGAAAATTAAGTGTCTATAAATCCATTTTTGTATGCCATTTATTTAGATTAAACTATACACAAACAATAGCCTACTTACAAAAACTAAGATATAAACTCCCAGCATTTAATTCTATCAAGCAATGTCGAAGCGTTGGACATAATTTTTTTAAACAGTATCGTTAGTTTTGAACTTGGTTTTCAAACACCTAAATAATTAAAATGCCTTTAGACTTGCTGTTTATAAAAAGTAATGCATTAAAAAAGTAATTTGTTCAAAGTAAAACATTAAACTAAGCTTCAGATAATCAAATAAAAAAGTTTCATTCAATATTTTTAATAATAATAAGCTTTGTTTTTATATTCTAAAACAAGTCGTGTAAAGAGCGATGTCTTGAGGAGGGGGGTATTCCCATTGGTCCTAATTTCTGGTCTATTTTTTTTTAAATGGGGGTGTTTTTGAGCGTCACTAATCAGCATAGCACCCCCCCCCCCAAACCCCCCCCCTCTCCCTCGCTCTATCTTAATTGTGGTTCCTTTGTCTCTCTCTCTCTCTCTAATTACACCGTAAGTCTAGGCCGATCAGAGATGCGGGATCCACACCCCCCGAGCCCGCATCCATTTGTGGGAATCATTTGTTTAGAATAAACTATATTTTTTGCTAGAAATAAATATTTTTAGCAGTCCTTAGACATTGCGAGATAACCAGATCTGTAAATTAGATATCTGTAAACCTCATTTTGCGTACCATTAATTAGAATTAACTATATTTTTTGCTAGAAATACCCGGTCCTGAAAATTAAGTGTCTATAAATCCATTTTTTGTCTACCATTTATTTAGATTAAACTATACACAAACAATAGCCTACTTACAAGAACTAAGATATAAACTCTCAGCATTTAATTCTATCGAGCAATGTCGAAGCGTTGGACCTAATTTTTAAAAAACAGTATCGTTAGTTTTAAACTTGGTTTTCAAACACCTAAATAATTAAATGCCTTTAGACTTGCTGTTTATAAAAAGTAATGCATTAACAAAGTAGTTTGTTCAAAGTAAAACATTAAACTAAGCTTCAGATAATCAAATAAAAAAGCTTCATTCAATATTTTTAATAATAATAAGCTTTGTTTTTAAATTCTAAAAAAAGTTGTGTAAAGAGTGATGTCTTGAGGAGGGGGGTATTCCCATTGGTCCTAATTTTTGGTCTATTTTTTTTTTTAAAATGGGGGTGTTTTTGAGCGTCACTAATCAGCATAGCATCCCCCAAACCCCCTCTCCATCGCTCTATCTTAATTGTGGTTCCCTTGTCTCTCTCTCTCTCTCTCTCTAATTACACCGTAAGTCTATGCCGATCAGAGATGCGGGGCCCACACCCCCCGAGCCCGCAGTCATTTGTGGGTATCATTTGTTTAGAATAAACTATATTTTTTGCTAGAAATAGATATTTTAGCAGTCCTTAGACATTACGAGATAACCAGATCTGTAAATTAGATATCTGTAAACCCCAATTTTGCGTACCATTAATTAGAATTAACTATATTTTTTGCTAGAAATACCGGTCCTGATAATTAAGTGTCTATAAATCCATTTTTTGTCCACCATTTATTTAGATTAAACTATGCACAAACAATAGCCTACTTACAAAAACTAAGATATAAACTCCCAGCATTTAATTCTATTAAGCAATGTCGAAGCGTTGGACCTAATTTTTAAAAAACAGTATCGTTAGTTTTGAACTTGGTTTTCAAACACCTAAATAATTAAATGCCTTTAGACTTGCTGTTTATAAAAAGTAATTCATTAACAAAGCAGTTTATACAAAGCAAAATATTAAACAATGCTTCAGATAATTTAATAAAAAACTTTCATTAAATATTTTTAATAATAATAAGCTTTGTTGTTAAATTCTAAAAAAAGTTGTGTAAAGAGCGATTCCTTGAGGAGGGGGGTGAGCTTTTTTTACATGAAATATTTTTAGGTCTTTTATAAGCTTTGATGTTGATTCTTAATTTCAGTTGAATTTTTAAAAATTTAATTTCTTATCGTTTTAAATAATACCGTGTAATCCGGTTCTCTCTCCATGAACAATTCCGATACTTGTATATTATACACACATCGCAACTATAGCATGATAATTTTTTTTTTGTGATTATAATTTAAGACTATTTCAGACAACATTCACCTACGAAATACTATGAAACCTTAGCTCAGAAAAGCGTGAAATAGCAAATTACACACCTCAAATCATAAGTTTCAGACAACACAAACCTGTGAAATACTAGGAAACCTTAGCTCAGAAAAGCCTGAAATAGCAAACTACTCATCCCAAACTATAGGTTTCAGACAACAAACACCTATGAGGGACTATGAATCCTAGCTCTGAAAAGTCCAAAAAGCAAACTACAAATTCCAAATCATAGGTTTTAGACAACACACACCAACGAAAGACTAAGAACCTTATATCCCAAATCATAGGTTTCAATCAACACATACCAACAAAAGACTAAGAAATCTAACTTAGAAAAGCCCGAGATAGTAATTTACATATCCCAAATCATAAGTTTCAGACAATATTCACCTACGAAATACTATGAAACCTTAGCTCAGAAAGGACTGAAATAGCAAATTAAACACCTCAAGTCATAAGTTTCAGACAACACATACCTATGAAATACTGAGAAACCTTACCTCAGAAAAGCCTGAAATAGCAGACTACAGATCCCAAACTATAGGTTTCAGACACCGAACACCTATAAGGGACTAAAAATCCTAGCTCTTAAAAGTCCGAAAAGCACAATGACAAATCTCAAATCATATGTTTCAGACAACACACACAAACGAAAGACTAAGAAATCTAGCTTAGAAAGCCCGAAATATTAATTTACATATCCCAAATAATAAGTTTCAGTCAAGACACACCCACAAAAGGATAAGAAATCCAGCTCTGAAAAGTCCAAAAGCAAACTTCTCATCCCAAACTATAGGTTTCAGACAACAAACACCTATGAAAGGCTAAGAAATCTAGCTCAGAAAAGTCAAAAATAGTAATTTACATATCCCAAATCATAAGTTTCTGACAACACACACCTATGAAAGGCTGAGAAACCTAGCTCAGAAAAGACAAAAATAGCAAACTACTCACCCCAAACTATAGGTTTAAGACAACAAACACCTATGAGGGACTAAGAAATCTAGCTCAGAAAAGCCCAAAATAGTAATTTACATATCCCAAATCATAATTTTCTGACGACATTCACCTACGAAATACTAGGGAACCCTAGCTCATAAAAGTCTGAAATAGCAAACTACTCATTCCAAACTAGAAGTTTCAGACAACAAACACCTACGAAAGACTAAGAATCCTAGCTCTGAAAAGTCCAAATAGCAAACGACACATCCCAAATAATAATTTTCTGACAACATACACATATGTAAGGCTAAGAAATCCAGCTGAGAAAGGTCAAAATAGCAAACCACCCATCCCAAATCATAGGTTTCAGACAACACATACCTATGAAAGACTAAGAAATTCAAATCAGAAAAGTCAAAAATATCAACCCATACACCTCAAATCATAGGTTTCACACAACATACATCACCGAACGACGGGGCCGGGGAGGGCGTTTGGGGGTGGGGGGGGCGGGGTGGGAGCCCGGGCAACCTTTGGGGATTGGGGTATGGGGATCGGAGCCCTTTGGATCGGGGTAGGGCGATCGGGGCTCTTTGGGGTTGGGGTAGAGGACCTCACGATACTGCTCAAATAGAACTTGTTTACTATAACGACCACACTCAAAACCTCTTCTAAAACCCTTTCTAAAATCATCTTTTAAAATGTCTCTAACTGTTTCGCCGAAATAATTCCCTAAAATGTCTAAAACCCTTTCACCCAAATAATCCCCTAAAAGTAATCTCAGCGTGTTCCTTTTGTTTTTGGCATTTCTGTGCTTTCACATTTCAAATTTCTAGGAAACCCTTTCCTACGTTAATCTCTTCATCTCATAAATGTTCCTAGCTACACTATTAAGGTTTCGTTAGAATATCAATTTATCTCTCCGACTTAAAGCTCAGTGAAGCCGTATTTGAAAATAGAATTTCCATCTCTTTAGGCTCCCGCATAATTCCAAGATAACAAGTGATGTCATTTCTAACTCCTGACAGTAAAGATCAATGAAGCCCCATTTAAAAATAGAATATTAATTTTTCTCTCTGACCTAAAGAACGTTTATCCCTCAGACCTAAGATTAAAGAAAGCCATAATGTTTCTTAATTCCCCCTTCGTGAATCAATATATTCCCCTAGCGACTATGTAAATCAATTTCTCAGGTTAGGTTAGCCTAAAGATCAAAGAAGCCATGTTTGTTTCTTAATTCCCCTTCTTGAATCAGTAATTCCCCCGCCGATTATGTAAATCAAGTTCTCAGGTTAGGTTAGCCTAAAGATCAAAGAAACCATAATGTTTCTTAATTCCCCCTTCGTGAATCAATAATTTCCCCGCCGATTATGTAAATCAAGTTCTCAGGTTAGGTTAGCCAAACAATCTCATAACATTCGCGTCGAGCATGTACATTCTCACTGACAACGAACCATAAAACAGACATGAATTGCTGTTGACATCCATAAATGTGAGAAAGTTCCTGTTTTTTCATTCTCACTGACAAAAACCATAAAACAGGAACATAAATTGCTGTTAACATCCATCAAAGTGAGAAAGTTTCTGTTTTTTTATTCTCACTGACAAAAACCATAAAACAGGAACATGAATTGCTGTTGACATCCATAAATGTGAGAAAGTTCCTGTTTTTTCATTCTCACTGACAAAAACCATAAAACAGACATGAATTACTGTTGACATCCATGAAAAACATCAAATAAATTGACCAACACACATAACCGTCCAAGAAAACAACCATAAATGTGAGAAAATTCATGTTTTTTCAAGTGAGAAAATTCCTGTTTTTTCATTCTCACTGAGAAAACCATAAACCACGTGGTCCTCGTGGGAGTTTTAAAAAAAAAGTGTCCGGATCGGGATTCGAAGGGGTATTGTCCTCGTCGGAGTAGCACCCCCCTTTCTACTTGCCTCTGGGGCATATAAGGTTCTTATGTAAGGGGTGGTCGTATAAACTTCAGAGGTAGCTCATTTGATTGGAAATCGAAAAATCCTATTATATTTTTAAGGATCAAAAGTGATTGGAAGTAGAACTAATTGGAAGGCATCTTACTCAAGTGATTAGAAATTCATAGTTCTAGTTCCCTTTTATTTGAACAATTTTATGGAAGAGATGGTTGTTTAAACTTTAGAGGGGCCTCCATTTGATTATTAATTCAAAGTTCTAGTTCCCTTTTTAAGAGTCAACAGCAATTTGATGGCAACTAGCCCCCCCCCCCCCACCTACCCTTTTTTCCCCAAACGTGTCCGATAAAACTTTTTATGTAGCAAGTTTATTCAAAATAGACCAAAAATGATATAACATAAAAATCATCATAAATCATGAACACTATTTTATTCCAAAACTTATGGATGGTGGCCCCTGTTTTTTTCTGCATTGCCTGACCCCCCCACCCCAGAAAAAAAAATCTTAACGATAATTTATTCCAATAACTATGGCAACTCACTCCATGGCTCGACTCCTGCCCCCTTCCCCTCCCCCCAAAAAATTAACAATATTTATTTTAAAAGTTTTGGGAGCTGAAACCTGGTCCTCAATGGCCTGATACCCCCCCCCCCCAAAAAAAAAACAACGTAGCATCTTGCCCCTGGCCCTCCCTCCATGGCCGGACCCCCCCCCCCCAAAAAAAAAAAACTTATTAACGATGTTTTATTCCAAAAATATGGGAGCTGACCCCTGGCCCTCCCTCCATGACCTATTCTATTTCAAAAATTACGGGAAATCAGTTTATTAGCTCTTTCCAAAACTGGTCAAGACCAGGGGCGCAATTTACTATGGGGCAGGGGGACAACTGCCTCTCCCAGACTTTGGTTTACCTTATAAAGTACCTTTATAGTACTTTTATATTACTAAATAGTACATTTATGGTTCCAAAGGCTTATTTTTTTAGTTTTTATTGTCATTTTCACTTGATTTGGGAAAATTGCCTCCAACTTTGCCCCCCCCCCCCCAAAAAAAAAAATTGCGATGAAATTACGCCACTGTTCAAGACACCTAAATATTTCACTACAAACAAGAGTTTGGATACTGCCCGTATCACTAATGTTAAACGAATAAGTCATTCAGCATATTTGGCGCTTTACCAAAATGAATTATATTACAAATAATTTTTTTTGAACTTATTATAACATTGGCAATAAAATGAAAATTGCAGTGAAAGCAGACCAGGATTCATTTATAGGCCCACTAGGCCCTATGGCTTTCACTATTCCTGAAGTTTTGGGGATTTTCCGGAAAATCTTGCAAAAACGCTTGGGCTTAGAAGTGTCAAAGCTTTAAGCCCAGCCGTGAGTGAAAAGTACAAAGACATACAACTAAGTTTGCCCCATACCTTAAGCATTTACCATACAAGAGATGGATGCTAGAGCTGCCAAGCTTAGATTTCAGACGAAATTGGTCTGACCTTATTAATACTGTATTATACATGGTATTGATAATGCAAACCCTAATTCAATGTTTCAATTTTTAAGGTGACACAAGGGGACAACATGCCAACATATCCATAAAACTTACCCCCCCCCCCTAAAAAAAGCCTGAACAGTGCATAGTTTTTTTAGTTTTGTTAATAGGGTCTACCAGTTATGGAACGCCTTGTCAGATGATCTTGTTTGTACTGAAAGTTTGTTATTGTTTAAGGAAAGTATTGTTGGTAAACTGTTCAGTTCGATGCAGTATGTTGATAAATTTTCCTAGAAGTTGTTTATTTGAGTAGAAATATTTTTATGTGTCCTTTCTGTTTTAGTACTGTTTTATTTTCTTTTGTGCTAGCAATGTTTTCTTTGTGATTGTTTTTTTTTTCTTGTGTTTATTGCTTTGTTTTATGATAAGCACTGATTGCTGATTGTTTTGGGTGAAAATAAACAAATAACAATATAGTTTGAATAGCAAATTCCAATTAAATTTCAAGACAGAAACAAGGGCTGTTTCATATAAGGTGTGAACCAAATGTAGCTTACTTTGCTTTCAAGTTTGTCTGATACTGCATGCCTGAACAACTTGTCGAATAATAGACATTCTTGCCTGCATAACCATAGCTTTGTGCTATCTTTTTCTAAGATTACTAGAATTTTTAGCAATTAAGATCTTTTCTAAGACTAAGATTTTTCTACAATCTATTGGCAATTTCTTTCCTTTTTTATTATTCATCTACTGCAGTAGTTAAGAGGATGGTGCCATAACATCCAGTCAATTTGAGTCAATATTAGTCAATATTACATTTAGTCATATTAGTAATATTAGTCAATATTAGTCAATATTACAGTCAATATGAGTCAATATTACAAGCTTTTTTTCATGTGCAAAGTCTGGAATGCTTCCTGCAGCAATCAAATATGCACTTACCAGTGGCATCAATTCATATTTTTTTGTTGAGTGGGGGGGGGGGTATTTTTTTAATATCTAGTGGGGGGCAAATTTGTAGTTTTTTTCAATTTCCCAATGAAACATACTAAAAAAGGTATATTCCAATAAAAACACCCCAAAAAGTATTTTTCTAGTTCTGGGGGAGCCTTGGCTTCTTTTTACCTAGTTTAGAAAAGGAGTTGGTAAAATTAACGCATTTACCAATTGAGAATAATGCTTTAGCAGGTCAACTGTGACATCAATTGGAGGGGGCAGTTGACCAACATTTTGAAAATCATTTTTATGGGTATTTCAAAGAGTTTTTTGGTAACAAACTGTAAGTAAGGAGCAACTTGCCCAATAGTAACCAAAACTCTAAAAAACACTATATGCAACAATTATTTTTTTTTATACTGATTCCAAATATATAAAACTAATTAAGTTTAATGTTAACCGTCAAAAGATACAAGCCTGAGAAAATTTTTCCGACTTTTAAAATTTGCGAAAAAGTCAAGCAATTTTGATGAAAATCACACCATCAGATTTAGCACATCAAAGAACTCGATTGTTGAAGTTTCAAGATCCTATCTGCAAAGATGTGGAATTTTGTATTTTTTGCCAGAAAGAACGGTCATGGATTCATGTTTATTTAATTATTTAGTTTTTCCCAGGAGTGACTGTATTGAACCAATAGTTTTAGAAGATCAGGTGGGGGGGCTCATTTGAAAGGAAATAAAAATTTCTAATGCTTTTTAAGTTACCAAAAAGATTGGAGGGCAACTAGCCCCCCTCCCTTTTCCTCCCCATTCCTGAAGGGGTCTAAGGAGAGAAATTATTTTTGCGGAGTCTTCTCTGATGGACTCCTTTGCTGCTTGAGAAAGTGCATAAAGACGCATTACTATGTCTTTTCTCCACCCCAAAGAAAAATTCCTTGGTTTTGCCCCCTGTGAAGATCAGACCCATATACCCCTTCTGTTCCAACGGATTCTTTTCCAAGAAAATGTGAATGTTAATTAAAGCATTTCCAGTGTAACCAGATACTTTGTATAAAATTGCACAGACAATCAAGCGAAAATGTGCTCAACCCATTTTCTTTTTTTAGCAAAATTCTGCAAAGACTCCTTTTTTCAAATTTGCCTTGAAAAATGTGCTGATTTGCGTTAAGAAACTGAGACAAGGTAGAAAAAGAGAAAAAATGGATTTCCATAGAGAAATGATGTAATGAAATTGCTTAAAATAGTGTAATTCAAAAAATTGTTGGAACTATAACTTTTAAGAATATTTTCTTGTGAATTCCATCATTATATTTGGCAACAATGTAAACCAGTATATTTTAGACATGGGACCAGTATATTACATCTAATATATAATGCATAATCAAAGAAAATGAATACAGAAAAGTGTAATACTTAAAGATTTACAAAAAATATAATTTGTATGATATCTTGCATAATTATCAATCTTTCTCTTACAGACCACATTTTTTTCCTATCCTCCTTTTCACTACTAGAACATGGCTTTTTTTCTAATTTCATTTTTATTATTAAAGTAGGCTAAATGATAGAAGGCAAGGAGTAAGAACAATGGTGTCGATTCTCAAAAGATTTTTCCATTCTCCGAAAAGTTTATTCTCCAAATGTATTTTTTTTCAAAATGAAGTGGGGGGGGGAATTTATAATTTTTTAATAAAAAGACCCCAAAAAGATGTTTTTTAATCTAGCGGGGGGGTCTAGGGGTAGGAGCACTTCTCCCCCTACCCATTTGACATTGCTGAGTAGAATCATAACCATAATGAAAAATTAGTATGAAGTTGAAGTGCTTGTTTTATTTTATTTTTTATTTTTTTTAGTGTAAAATACATCTATAATTTGGGTAATAATTAGTGATAGTGTTGGATATTATGTAAATGATTTTATTAATCACACTATTGAATGAAATGGTTTAACTAATCACTCAGTTTTTTTTCTTGCAATCAAATTTTTTAAGGAAAAAAAAATGTTTTGTTGTCCAAGAACACTATAAAAAAAATCCGAATTGTGTTCTTTTTTTGTGTCAGATTTTGTGTAATTAGTGTGTTAGGGTGTAGAAGGGAATGGTGTTTATTCCCTAAAGCATAGAATTTCTAAAGCTGACACATCAGATGGTGTCTGCATTCTTTAAGGGCTGGGATGTGTAGAGCTGTGATGGCAGATTTGTAAGTGACATACTTGGTTAATAGGGTCATTTTTAAGGCCCTTTTTTGCATTGTTTCAATTTCATCGTTGCGGTAGTCGATTTTATGCACTTGTGGTCTCCAAACTGGGCATATGCATTCAAGCAGAGGACATACACAACACATGCACACAAGCAGCAATGGCTTTATAGAAAACCCGAATCGACGCAATGGGGTTAAGCATTGCTGCGCTTATTTGCGCATTTATCACCGTTCTTATTTTTTATTTTAATATTTGTCTTTTATAGATTTGAGCTGGCTCCAATTCAGTCTATCTTTAAACCCAGCTCCACTCGGCTTTTTGTGCTGTCTGGACGCTGGGGCTGTCATGCTCCAGGAGTTGCCAAGTCAACGTTGATCCTCAACTTCGGCTGGAAGTTCTTTCAGTCTATTAAAACCCGACTCAATTTTCTGGGCAAAGTGAAAAATGTAACTATTCATTCAAGCACAAGCATCGTTGAAACTCAAGCAAGAAGGTATTTGATTAAGCCTTTTTTTACAAAAGAAAATATCTTGAAGTTTGTCTCGTCTCCTGCAAGCCAGGCATACAAGTCAAGTAGATTTGCCAGCTTTCGTCGAGGTCCATTGTTTCTTTTGAGTTTGACGGGTATATATTTTTCGTCTGATCAGGAATGGGCTCTTGAACATGGAATGGTATCCAAACAGCAGGCTTGTGAAGTTTCTGCACAGAATGTCAGGGTAAGTTTAATACACTATTACAGTGGTGGATCCAGAGGTGGGGGAGCGAGGGGGTGCGCGCCCCCTTAACATAGTCTAAAGTGTGTAATTCACTTAATTAACGCAAGTTTGCGTTAATTAAACTTGCTCCTAACGCAAGTTTTACGGATCAACCTATTTTGCGCCCCCCCCCCCCGCCCTAAAAAAATCCTGGATCCGCCACTGCTCTATTATATGTTTTAGGGGGGAGGGAGACATATGTATGTACCACAGAGATATAAGTGTAGGTGCCATCCATCAACTTATTTTAAGAACTCGCCTAAAACTCTCTTTCTTTTCCCTAACTGGGTTAGGAGGTAATCAAAAATGGGCTTAGAAAATATAGCTCGCTTTTATTAACCTAAGAGTTCTAGAGTTAACCTAACTAAGGGTTAAAATTTATTTTATTTTCTTAGCTAACTCACTTGAATGTTGACTTGCATGAACTAACTGTAAAATATATATACTCATGAAAAGTTAAGTGGCCTCTCTTGTTGGCCAGCAGGAACGTCAACCAATCAAAAGAATGACCTCAATTTGAATGACTTTGATTGGTTGACCTCAGAACGAACAAAAAACCTGACCTCAGAATGACCTCAGGAACTCAATTTGAAATTATCCAGAAAGTAAAATCAGTGAAGAAAGATTTAGTCAGCTACTATGATGACTCAAACAGAAATACTAATGCTATAAGCCAAAGTGTCCTCTTAGTCATATTTAAGCTTGAAAATTTTATACGTTAAAGTACAGGTGAAAGCAGTTAATATGTAAAAGAGAACCAGAACAATTATCTGATAATTAGGGCTGCAGACCCAACACTCTCCACAATTATTTTACACTGGGTTAATTAAACGGACGTTTGTTCTGTCAACTCGGTTTTATTGAACATAAGTTTTCCACCTCAATATCTAAATGAAACTAGAGATACATGCCTGGTCTATATTTGGGTGAGGATAGGGGGAAGGTAGACTCTGTGCCTTGTCCTGTAACCACTACTACTAACAACTCACCGCATCACCAAGCCGCCTGAGGCCAACACAGCTACGCACGCTCCTCCTTCACCTCAATCTATTCAAAGCCTCCCTTTTTACACCCGCCCACGAAGCTCCCATTTCCTTTAAATCTTTCTTTATGACGTCCTCCCACCCTAGGCAAGGACGACCTGGTTTTCGTTTAGCCCTAGATGGTTGGCCAAAAAGAACTATCTTCGGCAATCTGGCATCCTTCATCCACACAACGTGCCCTAGCCACCTTTACCTTTCTTTCATTATAGCCCAGGAGAGCGGTATTGAACCATATTTTTCGTATAGCCTATTGTTTGAAATATGGTCAGTCAGCCGGGTACCCAGAACAATCCTTAAGCGATTTCTCTGGAAAACATCTAGCAAATCTTCATCCGCTCTTCTGAGCGCCCATGCTTCAGAGCCATATTTGACCACTGTCATCACTGTAGCTTCTAATATTCTAATCTTGGTTTGTAGATTTATCTTCCAGTTCTTCCAAACTTTTTTTAACTGTGAAAAAGCACCCTGAGCCTTGGCTATTCTACTTTTAACATCTTCACTGCTCCCGCCATCTTTACTAATAATACTACCAAGGTAAGTGAAGCTACCCACCTGATTAATCTTTTCATTACCCAACGTCACCTTTTCCTTGTCTTGTAAACTTAGCAATTTTAAGATTTGTTCTCTGTGTGTTTTTGTATAATTCTTATAATTCACGTGTTTGTTCTGTTTTTCTATCCCCCCCCCTCCTCGAAAAAGTAAACCATTCTTGACAAGTTTCATTTCAAGTATTAAATTTCTTAGATTATCTTGGACATGAATTTGTAAAGAGAAAAACCCCATATTACCCCCTTGTTTGGAGTTATGAATGAAAACCTTCAAATAATTCAAAAATGAAAAGAGGCTGTTTTTGTAGTATGTATGTAAATAATTGCATTACTACTTGCTACAACTTCATCTTCTTTTCTTGTTTTTTATATAAGTGTAATTAATCTCTACATTAAATATTAGGTATCTCCATATTATCTCTATAGTCAAACAGTTCGTGGTAACGAACTGTAAGTAAGGAGCGACCCGGCTCAATGGTAACCGAAACTCTAAAAACCGGAATTTTGGTACCAATAGATACATCAAAAGAATCAGATTTTAATTTTGATTTCAAATATATAAGTTTCATCAACTTTAATCTTACCCATCAAAAGTTACGCGCCTGAGAAAATTTGGCTGATTTTTGAAAAAAGGGGGAAAGACCCCCTAAAAGTTATAGAACCTTAATGAAATTCACACCATCATATTCAGCGTATCAGAGAAAACCCTACTGTAGAGGTTTCAAGCTTCTATCTACAAAAATTTGGAATTTTGCATTTTTTGCCAGAAGAAAGATCACGGGTGCGTGTTTATTTGTTTGTTTGTTTTTTTTTGTTTTTTTTCCCCAGGGGTAATGGTATTGACCAAGTGCTCCTAGAATATCGTAAAAGGGCTCATTGGGACGGAAATTAAAAGTTCTAGTGCCCTTTTTAAGTTACCAAAAAAGATGGAGGGCAACTAAGCCCCTTCCCACACTCATTTTTCTCAAAGTCACCCAATTAAAATTTCGAGATAGCCATTTTGTTTAGCATAGTCGAAAATCTAATAAATATGTCTTTTACGATGACTTAATCCCCCACAGTTCCCAGGGGAAGGGCTGCAAGTTATGAACTTTGCCCATTGCTTGCATATTGGTTATTGCATATGTATTGGTTATACAGACATTTTCAGGAAGAATTTTTTTTGGTGGGGGAGAGGGGGGCTTGAGGAGGGGGTTACTCGGGATAATCTTTCCGTGGAGGATGTTTTTTTGGGGTAAGGGACATTTCTATGAAGGGGGCGCCGGATTTCCAAGCATTATTTAAAAAACGATAAGAAATTAAATTAAAAAAGAAGTTTTTTCAACTGAAAGTAAGAATCAACATTAGAACTTAAAATGAACAGAAATTATTACTTATATGAGGGTTTTCTCCCCCAAGTCAATACCTCGCTCTTTACGCTACAGTTTTTTTAGTGCTTTCAAAAAAGCTATCTATTCTAATTGGCCTTTGTGATTCAGGGGTGTGTGAATTAAATTTTTTTTTAAATTTTAACTTAAAGTGCGTGTTATTGAATAAGGGTATAACCCAATAATAT
This sequence comes from Artemia sp. Qi Xiang Cuo, assembly GCF_049724085.1. Lineage (NCBI taxonomy): Eukaryota > Metazoa > Arthropoda > Branchiopoda > Anostraca > Artemiidae > Artemia > Artemia sp. Qi Xiang Cuo. The sequence continues at coordinate 6,129,549 of NC_142796.1, read as the reverse complement.
ACGTAATAAAATATACGTAATAAAAAAAAAAAAACAATAAAAAAAAAACAAGCGATACGGCTCAATAGTAAGCGAAACTTTTAAAAACGGAACTTTTATGTCAATAAATGTATAAAAATAATGGGTTTATAATGCTGATTCTAAATATACAAATTTTGTTAAGTTTAGTATTACTCATCAAAGGCTTCGAGCCTGAGAAAACTTACCTGATTTTTTAAAGAGGGGGGAAACATCCCCTAAAAGTGAAAAAATTTTAATGAAAATCACTGTCAGATTCACTGTCAGATTCTTTACGCTAAAGTTTGACTCTGTCTCACAACTTTATTTTTAAAAACAATAAAAAACTTTATCGTAATTAGCGAGGCGTTGAGGAGGGGACAGCCCCTTTCATATACGGAAAAATTTATGTTCGTTTTTAGTTTTAATGTAGCTCCTTAATTTCAGTTTAAAAAACTTTTTTTTTTTATTTAATCTCATTGTTAATATTAACATTGATTGTATATTAGTAAACAATTTTTTTAATTCATTTTTTTTAATTTATATTTAATATGAAATATTGAAAGTTTATCAAAATTAAATTTTAATAACATTCAATTTTGAATCAAGATTAAACTTTAATTTGAAAGATTGCAAATCCAAATTTGTGACTATTAACAAAAATTTGGATATTAATAAAAAAAAAATTAATATTAATATATTTTGATTACAATTTATCGTTTACCTTTAAATTTAAATTTTAATATAAACCATTTTTTCTGTATATGGTCCTTGAACTTTTGAAAGACAGTGGTCGATATATCTATCTATAGATAATTCGGTACTCTTGCATTATATGGGTCTTTCTAAAAAGTCAAGTTTGGTTAATGCTAATGAAATAAAATAGGATGAATATATAATAGTTTAGAAACAAATTTGGGCTATATATTTGCACATTAGAGGGTGGGGGTAAAGCATAGCATATATTAAATACGTAACCTAACTTAACCTAACCTAGGTACCTCCCCCCCCCCCCAACCCCAAAAAACACAGTTTAAATATCGTATACGCAATAAAAACCACGCTATCATTGTATTACTCTGTAGCGGTTAACCCGTCAAAAACGGGTTTTCGTGACTGGTTTCCTTGTAATGGCCCATATAATGCAAGAGTACCGATAATTCTATATTTCCTTTTTTTGTTTTTCCTCTTTTTTGGTATTGTGCATTTTTTGTTTGTTTGTGTGATAAAACATACACATCGAGTTTCAGTTATATGTCTACTTTTGTTAAAAGTTGATTATCTGTGAGCTTTGTTTATTAAATAAATAACTTCAAGTTTCGTATAGATTTTTTTCTCTTTTTGAAAAGTGAGTCCCTGTTTTTGTTTTTCTGTCTGATAGAAGTAGACGCATTGAATTCCATCTCTCTGTCTACTTTTGTTTAAAGTTCATATACTATGTACTTCGTTTATTTAATAAAAAAAGTTCAAAGTTCTAAAATCTTCTTGACTTTATGCAGAATTAAAATGAAAACAACGGAAAATTATAATTTTCTGTTGAATTACAAAAACTGCAAAAGAACATCTAATTAGAGTAATTTATAAAAGAGGCAGGCTCTATGAAAAACATAGGAAGCTGTGAGGAAAATAATATTGGTCTTGCTGTTTTGCAAAGGGGCCACTCCCTTTGGGCTATTTTCTTACTTAATATAATATTATCTATGATATAACTTTTTTTTTTGTTGCTCACCGAAATTTTAGTGACTATTATCGTATTTTTTATACTTTTCATCGAAAAGTATAAAAATACGAAGGGGGCCTTGATCTTTCGTTGGTGTTTACCCCCTTATCTAAATTACGTAAATTTCGATATTTTAATAGCTTGGGGCAAATTCAAAATTAACGAACTTGGGTTCTGTTGGTTCATATATTGTAATCGAAATTTCCTTTTTTTACAATTTTGGATTTATTGACAAGGGCCACTCTTTACTTACAGTTTATTAATAAAACCCGTTGGATGTGAGGAGGGCTGCCTTTTAACATAGCGTGTTTGTCATAAAACTTGTTTTGTCATTTTGTTTGTTATATTATATAAATTTGTCTCTTAAGGTTATTTCTCAGTCAGTAGTTTTCAATTATTTTTTTTTCGAGTGTGTGTCATTTAGAGCAATCTCAGATTAAGCACAATTAGTGCTGGTTTCGGACCATGCTATGTTAGTACTCTAATGACTTTGTTCTTTTCAGAAAACTATACAGATGTTCGATGTTACAATAAAGAAAGCAAAAACTTCCACTGATGTTGATGATAAATTAAAAGGAGTTGCATCAGTTGATGAACTGGTTTTAGGAGACTTCCTTGCTAAGGGTAGCTATGGTGCCATATACCCTGCGGATTTGAAATGTAAGTTTATGTATTGCTTATTAATCTATAGGCTAATTGGTCTACCGGCTGAAACAGTACAAATCAGAAATTAGCTGATTAGAAGCCAAACTGATTAACTATTATTCTCCATGACCACACTGCCTTTTCTATGACGAAAACAATAAGAAATCCAAATAGGGATAGGTCCTTTTATTAGACAGTGAAACGAAAATATAAAACAAAGACTCAAATATTTCGATGACACAGTCGGTTATCATCATCAGTAGAGTTACTAACTTATCCAAATTAAAACAAACTGCTTTTATACTAAAAGAAATAAACACTTCCGAGTCAAAGTAAGTTACCAGTCCATTGACTTAGAAAGTTCACTAACTGTTCTTGAATCTTGTAATACTGCGTTGAACATTCTTCTAATTAAAAATGAAATAATGCTGAATTTAAAATGAAATGTTGCAGATTCTGAAGTTGGTCTGTTATCCCCATATATACGACGTATATATACGGGGATGACAGACCAACTTCAGAATCAGCAACATTTCATTTGCTATTAGAAGAATAAAATGATAAATTTAGCACCTGTAAATTCAGCATTATTCGCTCTTTACCAATGCCGTCGTTCCTTACTTTCAGTTAAAGAATGTCATATTTGAATTTATCCTCTCAAATATTGATAAATGAACTGAGCTGACTTTATCAACGCCTCGCTCTTTACGCCAAAGTTTTTCAGTGTTTAAAAAAAATAGAGCTGTGAGAAAGTCAAACTTTAGCGTAAAGAGCGATTTTTTTTTAGCTTGTTAAAAAAAAAACTTTTTTTTAACTGAAAGTAAGGAACGACGTTGAAACTTAAAACGAACAGAAATTATTCCGTATTTGAAAGGGGTTGTCCCCTCCTCAACGTCTCGCTCTTTACGCTAAAGTTTGACTTTCTCACAACTCTATTTTTTTTAAACAATGAAAAACTTTAGCGTAAAGAGCGAGACGTTGAGGAGGGGACAGCCCCTTTCATGTAAGGAATAATTTCTGTTTGTTTTAAGTCTTAACGTCGTTCCTTACTTTCAGTAAAAAAAAACTTGTTTTTTTATTTAATTTACAACAGATTCAAGCCTGTTCATGGCTTGAAAGTGGTCTTCTTCGTTATTCATCAAGAGAAGTAGAAATGTGGTGGAAACGAAATGGCTGTGGCGTTTCAGAACCCTTGCATAATACGAGTAGTTGAAGTATCTATTAGCTATGTATTCTTAACATAAATAATATTCAAAATTAGTATTTTTTTTTTATCGAGCATTACTGCATACAAAACTTCAAATGCCGTATCACACAATTCGTCAGTTATCTGAGTAAAACTCTGAATATAACTTTGAACTTAGAAGCTTAATTTTTTCATAATGCCCTTTTCCTGTATCTGTTTTGTCACCTTTAAAACAGTTGAAATATGCAACTTTGATATTGATTGTTTTTTTTTGCTCTTTTGGATTCCTAAAAAGCCTTCTTGTATTAAAAACTGGTTTTTATTAAAAAACCAATTAAAAATTATTACAAATAAAAAAAATTCATTTAAAGTTTTTTTTTTGGCTTCTTTATAGAATATATGTCATGTAGGCTAAGGCTGAACTGCTGCTTTTTTATTGCTTTTGGCTGCTCTTTTGGATATTATTAATTTTTTCTTTTGGGGATTCATTCCAAATTATAAACTCATAAATACCTAATATTAGTCAAATTATAAACTGCATCTAAAAGGAATAAATTTATTAAATTGAAAAATATATGATGAACACTTCACATGAGAACACTTCAATTACAATGAAACAAAAAACACTTAATGGTTTATCCCGTATGTAAAAAAATTAAGTGCCAGCTATTTTCTTAGGTAAAAAATGAAAAGCTCATCCGTTTTAAATGTAATTAAATGAAATAATATGCAGACTGAAGTAGATCCAGGAAGATGTTGAGATTTTCTTCCTAGTTCGTCACTCTTAATCCAAAGAAAATGTTAGGACACTTAGTATCAGTTATTTCTTCAAAGCTTTGAAAAAAGTGTTATAATATTCCAAATGTTACAATTGTTGTATTTATGCATATTTTTGGTAATCGTTTGTGGGGTGATCGAATTTTTTAAACCACTGTAGATACGTAAGAACGTTGCAACATCTAGTACCTTGAGGTCATAAGACTGTCAAAGACTCCTCCTTGAACCTCCCAAATTAAAAGTTTTTATTATGACCTGGACTTTTAATGTAACTTGGGTACTGGACCAAGGGCGCCATTGTCACTCGAGCGCAATGTTAGGTGGGAATATCGGTATCGCTTTCGTCACAGCAATTCGTTTTAGTGTGAATCTGCCTGGTACTTATGAATGAATGTTTTCAAAGTAAACCCGTTTCATCAATAATAAAAAAAACGGGTTGGACGCATATGTCCCTTTCCCCAGTGGCGTCGTTTGGAGGTGGCAAGGGGGGGGGGGGCAGTTGCCCCCCCCCCAATAAATTGGAAAAAAGCTATTATATAGCCCATGCCCCTTGACTCTCTGCATGTGGAACTTTTTTGCCCCCTCAATAAAAATTCTGGAGCTACGCCCCTGCCTTTCCCTTTGGACGGTAAAACTATACAAGTGCTGTATCAAGTATAACTCACGAAAATCTTGTTAATTTTCGTCAACTTTTCAACTTTTTGGCATCCCTGCTTTAAATAAAAAAAAAATCAAGGTACTATCACTTAAGTATAATAACTCCTTATACCCCCCCCCCCTCTGGATATTATATTGATAGGATACCGTATCTGCTTTAAATAGCAAAAAATAATTAACCTATTGGCATACCTGCTTTAAAAAAAAAATCGAGATATTATCATTTAAATATTATAGCTGACAACCCCCCCCCCCCCTCTGGATACCACCTTGATAGGATGCCGTCTCTGCTTTAAATAAAAAAAAATAACTTTTTGGCATCCCTGCTTTCAATAAATTTTTTTTGAGATATTATCATTTAAATGTGATACCCCCCTACCTCCCCCCCTGTGGATACTACCTTGATAGGATACAGTCTCATCTTTACATTAGACAAAATAATTTACTTAATAATTAACTAGGTCACTATATGGTTCAAACAAAAACGCAAAATAACGTTAAACAGCTTAGTGTTCCTTGAAATAAAAATTGAGGGTATGAGTAAAGGGGTACAAAGACAACAACAAAAATCTGAAAATTATTCCGACATTCCTCATATTATTTAAAAACTGAGTCATAGATTAGCCGTGGCATTCAATAAGATCCAAAGAATATAATTAAAAGGGAGCACCCACACAAGTCAGATTAGGCCGATACCCTATGAGAAATCGCAAAATACCCAAGGCAATGAACAAGTCCCAATGGGGGGCCCTGGGTCTATCAAAATATTTCAATGGTTTCTCAGGGAATTCGATATCATTTTCTTCTGTCTCCACGTTAGATGAAAAAAGTAATTATCTTTTTTGCATCCCTGCTTTCAATGAAATAAAATGAGCTATTATCATTTAAAAACGATAGCCCCCTATCCCCCCCCCCCAAAAGGCAATGACTTGCAATTTATTTATGAACCATATTTTTGGGGTAACTTCCGTTTCAATCTTTAATTCCCCAACCTTGTACATAGCTTAGTCTATAGCTAAATTTTTTCTCAGTAAAAGGGTTTTTTTTGGGGGGGGGGGTAAAAATGTTTCAAAAAGAAGATTGTATTTTCTATCAGTTGTTCAACAATTGAGTATTAAACATTAAGAAAATCTTATCTAAAAACAGCAAAAGAAAAATTCTGCAGACTTACAATTCAGCTGTAGAAACAATCTGTCGACTGTCAATTTCAAAATCCAACTGAAGGCTGAAGCTGTACAGTAGTGAATGCGTTCTATATTTCTATTCAACTTGAAAATAAATTCTTGACTACGAATGATGTAAGAAATAGCAATTGGGAAACTGCATTCGAAATTATTTAAACTCATTTCATAAAGACGATACTTTCTTTGTCAACGTATGAAGAACTGTTTATATTGCAATATTTGCAATTGCATATTGCATCTGTCTGGTTTTTATGCAAAGTAACAAAAGAGACAAAAATTAACGAACAAGAGAGCAGTGAAAAATTACGGTATGCAAAGTAATATTTGGCAGGGAAAGTCACTGGTGATAGATCGCTAGGGGTGGCACCGTGATTGCGTGATTTTTGGGGATTCAGGGAACCAGATTTTTTTTTTCGGGGTGACGCATAGATTTTCGGGGAAATATCAGAAAATTCGGGGATAGTGCAAGCCCTGCTTGATTTCTAATCAGGAAAATCGAAATACTAAACCGCATGAGAAGGAAAAGCTCCGACTTTGCGGTTGATGCAATAAAGAATTGCCACAAAATTGATTTAAAGTCGACCGAACGCCGCCGCTTCTGCCGGCGGCGTTCGACAGGGCCTGTCGTCGGCTGCGTTCGGTCGATCCGCCGGCGCGGCGCTGGGTATGTATATATATATTATACTATCTTTATAAGTGAGCTGAAACCAAAAGTTTGAAGCTTAGTAGATTTCCGCTGTTAGAAATTGGACTTGCTTTAATAATCAAGTATCTTTGAAAAGACGGCAGTATGAAAAGACAACAAATTGTCTGCGGTTAGAAGACAAGTGACAATGACAATCCATATATAGAAGCCTGCCGCGTTGAAGCTTAGTCGATATCGTTTTTAGAAATCTGATTTGCTTTAATAATCATATATCTTTGAAAAGACTTCGGTATGAAAAGACAGCAAATTGTCTGCGGTTAGAAGACAAGCGACAAAAAGAATCCATATATAGATGCCTTCCGCGTGCCGAGGCCCGGCAGAGAAGCCGCCGGTCTCCCGGTACTATATATATATATATATATATATATATATATATATATATATATATATATATATATATATATATATATAATTTAGAAGTTGATATTAGTGCCCAAGAAAGTCGTTACTGTGTAGGAATATGGATACTTGAGAACCGCTTTACTATTTTCCAGAAACACAAGAACCTATCGTATATCCCCCGATCTGACTCTACGTCCAATCTAAACCACATTATCAGTTCTAGTTATTTTCCAGTAAGTCATGATTTTGCTCTTCCAAATAGGTTAACTTCGGATCATTTTACAGTTCAATGTATTATCAGTAGGCCTATCTCGTTTTCCGCTGCGAATAATTCGTCGATATTCACTCAGAGGTGGAATGAGGTTCCGGTTTGGCGTAAAATTGATAAAGAAAAGTTTCAAGATTCTTTTGATCTTGTTTTGTCAAAAATTCACGTGCCGCTTGACATACTTAAAAAGCTCTCTCATCGTGATGAAAGAAATTCATGGCTAAGTCTTAATATTTATTACGTCGAACTGACTCATGCTCTTCTGTTTGCCGAATCTCAGGGAGTACCCAAGTCTCGTGCCAGACAAAAAACTTAAGAAAAAGGATGGTCTTCTAACCCTTTGTTACAATTAGCATGCGACTGAGCTACCTTCTGGTACGGGATATGGAAAAAATGTGGTAGACCGCACTCAGGAGTAGTTAAAGAGATTAGAGTTGCATCTAAACGTAGGTTTGGGAAGGAACTTGCTCGTCACCGTGTGCAGTTGAAATCTGAGCTTTCTGAAAAAGTAATTAAAAATCCTAATCTGTTATGGTAAATGTTTGATAAGAAGGAGTCAGCGGGTCCCGAGTCAGACATCCCATCTTTAACATGGATAAACTATTACCTTGATGAGTTTTCAACCCCAAAACAGGATCTTAACATTTCTTTTCAAGAAAAGCTTTCATCCCTCCTCTCATCAATTCTAGATACAGATTTCATAGTTACCCAATTACAGGTTGCGTCCGCAGTCTGACGGTTAAAAAAGAAGAAGTCGGCTGGCATTGACCGTGTAGCCGCCCTTCACCTTAGCCATTGCAGCCCAACTTTCATGGGGCACCTAACTCTTCTCTTTCAGATGATCTTCACTACTGGACTCGTACCATCGGCATTCAGTACTGGGTCGCTTAGGCCAGTCCTGAAGAAAGGAAACAGTACTTCGGAAGGTGCTTCGTTCAGACCGATCACAGTAGCACCAACTCTTTTCAAAATCTTCGAACTTTTTGTCATTGATGAAATCCAGGAAAAATGCTGGACTCCCCCTTCCCAGTTTGGGTTCCAGAGGGGTCTTGGTTGCGGCCACGCCATTTCTGCTTTGGCTTCAGTCTTGATTGACGCTGATGAATCAAAAGAGTCCATTGTTATAGGTCTACATGACGTCTGCCGTGCCTACGACTCACTTCTCCATGATCAACTCATTCTGGATATGGGAAAGAGAGGTGTACAGAAGGACATCCTACTACCCATTAAAGATATGTGCGACCACCTACAGGCTGAACTCCTACTTCCTGGCCATGGTCGAGCCCTCACTAATATACACCAGACGTAATGCTGTCCTACCGAGGGAATCCTGTAGCCCCAGTAAAAAAGGGTGCTCGACAAGGGTCAGTCACATCTCCTGGTGCCTTTAATAATTGTATTATTGAACCACAGTCTACTATCGAGACAACATGCATAGCTCGTGGCGTAGACTTTACAATCATAGCCTATGCCGATGACATTCTGAACCCCAGCCGCACAGTCGCAGGTACAGAGACCACCTTCTCAACACTACACTAAAATTAAGGTAGCATTGGCCTTGAATTTAATCCGCAGAAGTCGGATATTCTTCTGTTCAACTGGCGCCAAGAAGAGGTCTCGTCTCTGATGCTGGGAAAACTGTCTGAAACCCCTGTCTCAAAAATTGTTTACCTTGGTTTACCAATTGGAAGGGATCTAAAATCCACCTACTCCCTTCTTGTTAATCATCTCCGTAAACGCCTGGCCTTTGTTTATAGTAGAGTAGTCTCATCTAAAATCTATTACAAATGTTTCATTTTGGTTCAACTTTATAACGTAGCATCTGTTCCCCATCTCATGTATCTAAGTCCGTTTGGAGAATTTTTCACGAGCCAGAGAAAAGAAAGCTCAGATCCACGTTTTTCAACTATGCGAAGTTCTTGTTGCGGTTCCCGCCGTGGACAAGAAATTCGCACCTTTTAAAAAATTTTAAAATTGCGAACTCAACGGCAGCTATAATTGAACAAATGAAATTGTACAATGAGAAAGTCTCCTCCCGCCCTTGGTACTGTTTGCTCAGGCAGTAAATCGCTGTCCATTTGATTTTATTTGCACATGTCTTGTCATATTTAGTCTTTCTACAGTCTCTTATAATATTTAGACTAGCTGATTGAGTCCGTTGATTATGAATTGTAGTTATCAAGTATTTTACTGTAGGTTAGGTTAGTTGAATTGAAGTTTTCAATCATATTGCTTATGTTTCTTCAGTACTTGGGAGTTTAAAAAGTAAAATTCCTTACGCACCTGCAGTGCAATGTATAATTGTGTTTTTGTTTCTCGTCTTTGTAATTTGTTCGATTATGTGTATTGTCTTGTAATTTGTTTTTAATTTATTTTTTGTGTGTGTTTTTTCTTTTTTAGTGATACTCCGTCTTTTGTACCTTTTTTTGACGGGTAATAAATAAATAAATAATATATATATATATATATATATATATATATATATATATATATATATATATATATATATATATATATATATATATATATATATATATATATATATATATATATATATATATATATATATATATATATATATATATATATATATATATTTATATACATATATATATATATATATATATATATATATATATATATATATATATATATATATATATATATTTATATATATATATATATATATATATATATATATATATATATATATATATATATATATATTATATATATATATTTATATATTTATATATATATATATATATATATATATATATATATATATATATATATATATATATATATATATATATATATATATATATATATATATATATATATGTATATATATATATATGCATATATATATATATATATATATATATGTATATATATATATATATATATATATATATATATATATATATATATATATATATATATATATATATATATATATATATATATATATATATATATATATATATATATATATATATATATATATATATATATATATATATATATATATATATATATATATATATATATGTATATACATTTACATATATATATATATATATATATATATATATATATATATATATATATATATATATATATATATATATATATATATATATATATATATATATATATATATATATATATATATATATATCTTTACATTGCCACAGAGGGTTTTTGCCACCTCTGTCTGCACGCTCGCGCCTTTTGCCGTCAGAAATCGTCCAAAGCAGTTTGTTGCCTTTTCAGGTCCTTTTTTCATAAATAAAGTCATTTTGACTATATGTTATGATTTTTTTCTTTTACAACCGATTTTTGTCAAATATTATTTTCTAATAAAGCACGCTTCAATTTTTTTTAAAGCATATATGGGCTTAGTCTGGCAAATGTCAAGTCTGTATTTATATTTTTTTTGCAAATTTCTTTTGCATAATCCCGCCGTCTTGTGTGTAGGCATAGTTTTAGATATAAATGTTTTTTTTAATGTTTATTTATTTCCAGCGAATCGATCTGAATCAACTGATAGCCTTGGGAAGTTTCCGTATGCTGTGAAGATAATGTTTAACTATGAAGCTGTTTCCCATGCACCGGCTATTTTAAGGAGTATGTTTAAAGAAACAATCCCAGCCCAAAACATACCCTTGGATTCGAACCTTTCTGAATGGGAATTTGAGTAAGTAAATTTAATACTGATAAGGTTATGACGTTTTTTTAATAACTAAAATTATGAAATCAGAAATTTAAGAGTTTCTGAAGCTCTGAAATTTTTTTGGATTCCAAAATGTTTGAAGTCTGAAGTTTCTTCTCGGGGTTTTGATTCGAACCTTTCTGAATTGGAATTTGAGTAAGTACAATTAATACTGATAAGGTTATGACCTTTTTTAATAACTAGAATTATGGAATCAGAAATTTAAGAGTTTCTGAAGCTCTGAAATTTTTCTGGATTCTAAAAAAGTTTGAAGTCTGAGGTTTCTTCTCGTGGTTTTGATTCGAACCTTTCTGAATTGTAATTTGAGTAAGTACAATTAATACTGAAAAGGTTATGACCTTTTTTAATAACTAAAATTATGAAAGCAGAAATTTAAGAGTTTCTGAAGATTTGAAATTTTTCTGGATTCTAAAAAAATATAATGTCTGAAGTTTCTTCTCGGGCTTTTGATTCGAACCTTTCTAAATGAGAATTTGAGTAAGTACAATTAATACCGGTCAGGTTATGCCCTTTTTTTTAAGAATTAGAATTATGTAATCAGAAATTTAAGAGTTTCTGAAGCTCTCGAATCTTGATTCTTAAAAAAAATTGAAGTTTGAAATTTATTCTCGGAGTTTTGGTTCGAACCTTTCTGAATATGAATTTGAGTAAGTATGTTTAATACCGGTAAGGTAATTCCCTTTTAATATAACTAAAATTATGAATTCAGAAATTTAAAAGTTTCTGAAGCTCTGAAATCTTGATTCTGAAAAAAATTGAAGTCTGAAATTTCTTCTTGGGACTTTGATTCGATCCTTTCTGAATTGCATTTTAAGTAAGTGCGTTTAATACCGGTAAAGTTATGTCCTTTTTTTCAGAACCAAAATTATGAATTCAGAAATTTTAAGAGTTTCTGAAGCTCTAAAATCTAGATTCTAAAAAAATTGAGGTCTGATAGTTCTTCTCGGGAGGTTTGATTCAAACCTTTCTGGATGTGAATTTGAGAAGGTACATTTAACTTTGATAAGTTGATGCCCTTTTTTTAAGAAACAAAATTATGAATTCAGTAACTTAGAGTTTCTGAAGCTATAAAATCTATAGAATTCTAAAAAAAAACTTTTTAAATCCGAAATTTCTTTTCAAGGATTTGATTGGCTGAAGCTGTTAATTGCTCAATTGGCTAATTTTTAAATTTGTTCAATTGATTGGATGACTCCTTTTCTACGTTATTCCACATATATATTAGATCTTTCACTATTTTTTAATCTATTAAGACGATGCGGTATCTTATAACATTTTGCGAGCCCCAGTGTCGGCTGACGGCTTACGGACTGTCGGCGTATTTACGAATTTTCACAGGGGACTAGCTTCATCGAGCGCTATTGGGTATTTATGTTTTGATTGTGAAATTTGACCAAAAAGGTAGTAAAATTTACGTTCCTTTTGTCGACGAGCTTGTCAAATGAATACATGGCCATTCACTCATACTGGCCAATCATGTTTTAAAAAGGCAGTGTTATTTCTTTTTTCTTTTTCACATATCCTTAAGGATTAATGTGATTGGTGCAAAAATACGTTACAGGTGTAAACCAATTAAATTAAACCCCACTTTTGCCATTGAAGTATAGGTATATTATCTCTGTTTCTCTTTGGTTGAAATATAGTTGAAGAAGATCTCAAGATTTATGTCATAAATAAGATTGGTAGTGCCAGTGACAGCTCGGCAGTACCAGTGGCAGCTGATATGTGGCAGCTAGTCTTTTCAATTATCCTATTTAATATGACTTAAATTGTTAAGAGTAAGTCTTGAAGGAGTTGATGGCTTTCCAGGGGCTAAATCTGTTGGTAATTTGTTCCACGTGCCAACTGATCCCCATAGGAAGCTTTGTTGTAGATGCATTCCTGACTACAAGTTTAAGGGCAATCAGTAAGAGCGAGGTTACGACTAGTAACTATTGTTATCTCGACCCTGGCATAGCGCCCTGATACATTTAACTTACCTTATGAAAGGTGAGTTTTAAAGGAGTTTTGATGTGGCTTCCCAGGGGTTACATCTGTTGGTAATTTGTTCCAAGCGGCAATTGATCCCCAGATGAAGCTTTTTGATAGATATATTTTCGATTCCAAGTTTAATGGGGATCAATGCTAGTGAGGTTACAAATAACATGTCGTTTTCTCGACCCAGGCGTCGACCCTAGCATTCTAAATATTGTCAGATAGAGGGTAAAACATGTGCTTTTGGAACTAATCCATAAAAGTTAAATTTATTACAGCTCAAGCTTAGTAAGGGCTTTCACTAAAGCCAATTTTTGTCAATTTTCCAGGGAGCTGACTTCTAGACCTCTACTTCCTCCACATCCGAATCTGGTTTCGTTGCATCATGTCTTTGTTGATCGAGTACCTGCTCTGCCTGACGCTCTCAAGTTATATCCAGCTGCTTTGCCTCCGCGTATCAACCCCACTGGATATGGACGGAATATGAGCCTCTTTCTCGTCATGAAAAGGTTTTGATCTTCTCACTTTTCTTATTACTTTTACTTACTTTACAATCTAATTCTCTGTAATTCTAATTTATTGATAAAAATTTGGAAAATGTTGAATTCCAAAATATGATTGCTAAGCTTTTTGGGGGTGCTTTCTATCTTTTTGAAAAACTACACAAATTTTCTTAAGCTAATAACTATGCTGGCTAATATTAAATTAATTACTCCAGGATATTTGGAACCTAAAAGCAGATTTTTTTCATCTATATGTTATTATCAACATTATATGTTGTAAATTTTGGTTTATAGTAAATAGGGTCGCTTTTTAATTAAAACGAGTTACCGCCAATTCTTTTATTTCCAAAGGCTTTCTCATTTTTCTTTTATCATGTGTACTTTGCCCATATTTTTTTTTTATTTAGAGGATATATATATATATATATATATATATATATATAGTGGCTAGGGCACGTTGTGCCAATGAAGTTTGACATATTGCTGACGATCATCCATTTCAACAGTCTATTTAAGGTTAAATCAAACGTAAGCGATCATCGTTGGGGGTATGAGAGTGTCGTAACGAAGATTTAAAGGAAGTGGGACCGTCCCGGGAGGATGTAGAAAGGGAGGCTTTGAATAGATTGGGATGGAAGAGGAGCGTGAATAGCTGTGTTGGCCTCAGGCGGCTTGGTGCTGTTGTGAGTTGTTAGTAGTAGTAGTAGTAGTAGTATATTCTTTTTTTTAAAACATTCTTTTTTACTCTGATTCTTTTCTTCCTACTCTGATTCTTTACTCTGATTTATTACTCTGATTCTTATTTTCAAACATTAAATATCACTATCAATTTCCACGCCACCTAGGTTTACAAAGGGCGTTAACCGCCCTAGAATACCAGTTTCTTCAATTGCAACGTCATCATACATTATACCTTATTACCCAGTTTCATTAAACTCTAAGTAAATATTCAGGGGGGTGCGGTCATGGTAAACCCAGAGGTGTCTGGTATTTATAGAAATGAGATATGACGCTTGTTAAGGCAATGCTGCCTAAGCAACTTCCGTTGTCATATTGAATATTTTTCCGATTTTCGTTACGTTATAATTCATATTTTTGTTTTAATTAATGTTTAATTTAGTTTTAAGTTGGTTTCAATTTTTTTTTTTTTTTTTGGACGACTAGACTTAATAGTATTGTCAAAAACTAATCACGACAGACCTATTCTGACAAATGCGGTGTTCTCTCTGTATCCGTTATATAACTAACAAGAAAAACAGCACGGAATGTCATTCATCACCGGTTGTCCTTTCTGGCTAGTACGTCTCATCAAAGTGAAATTCTCAATAGGCTTTCCAGAAAGCTCCTGAGATAAAGACTACTATCAGAAACAATCTTTGACTATAATTTACTTTTTAAAGTACAGTGAAAATTCAAATTTTCAAAAATTTGAAATCTCGGGATTTCAGTTTTTTACAGTAATTAAGATCTCAGAGATTCAAGCATTCCCTATGTGTAGTTTTTGGTGACAGCGGATGCCAATTTTTAAAAAAGAAACGTGGGTGAAAAATAAGCCAACATATATATAGCACCCAACTATTTAAGTAGGTGTAGCTTTCCTTTGAAGGCTGTAAAAAATGTCAAATGTTTTTTGGAAAATGAAATTTTACTCAAGTAGTAGTTGAAAGTATAGTCTCGTTAAACAAAAATCGGCCTTGAAAGAAAAAAATATGACTTTCTCTCAGAAATTAAGACACACAGGCGCGGTAAAGCGTCGTGGATCCGGTGTCTAAAGAAAGGAGATATGCTCAGTGTGAAATGTGTCTGGAAATTAATGTAGAGGTAGCATGTTTAGTGGAGATAATCAAAATTGCTGCAGTATTTTCTAAAAATTTGTGTAGATGTCGCCACTTAGTCTATACAAAAATCAAATTGAAATATCAATAACTAGTTTTCAGTGTAATAGGCAATTTCTAGGAAATTTAGAATTTTAAGATAATCGATTTCCCAGAAATTTTGACCACAGCTGTTCTTGCTGAAATTTCGGTGACATTGTTGGGAGTTTCTGCAAAAATAAGTGACTATGTTCACCACTAGGTTGGTACTAAGATGAAATTCACCCAAGTTTTAGGGTGCAGCTCTGGCTGCTGTGACATTTACATTTTGTGATGTCTGTGATTTGTGACATTTACAAGAGTTTACCCAAAGATTAGTTTTGTTGAAATTTAATTTTTTTGAAATTTTCGGGATTTCCCGTTTAGTTTTTGTTCTCTCATCTAGGTTGGTCCTAATATGGAGTTGAAATTGTGCCAGTTGGTGTATAAGTTTTAGTGTGAAACGGTAGGTGCCAAACCTTTCTCAGTTAAATTTAGTCTCATTATATCAGGTATGACTGCTCTCTACGAGACTATCTGCAAAAAGGTCGTCCATCCAATGCCACATCCCTGGTCATCCTGACACAAATTCTGGAGGGGGTCACCTACTTGTTGTCGAAAGGGGTGGCCCATCGAGATATCAAATCAGATAATATTCTGTTGGACTTAAGCTATGACCCTTTGAAGCCAGTGGTCGTTATCACAGATTTCGGGTGCTGTTTAGCTGATAAAGATCTGGGGTTGACTGTTCCATTCAGGTCTGCGGACACAGACCGTGGTGGTAATGCTAGTTTAATGGCTCCTGAGGTAAGTTACTTTTTACGTATTAGTATTTTTTCTTTTAATAAGAAATTGTACATAAAGTGGTAAGGGAAGTCGAAATTAATATTAACGGTTCCTAAGGTAAGCTCTTTTTTGCGATCAGTTTTTCAATGAATGAACGGACTTATTAGTATAACAGGTAAATTGCTCAACTTAATATTTTAAGTTAATTATGTTACCGACCAGGTTTTGTCCGTAACATGGGCTGAATATTTTGGATGAACAAGTTATAAATTTTTAAATAAATTAATAAGTTTTTCCAAGAACCTTTAATAATTGGTCAGAGCTTGGAGCTCTATCACCATTCCACAATTTAATTTTTTTGAATAGTTTACTTATGATGATTCACAATATGACTATGACGTATTAATGGATTTTCACGTTAACCTTGGGGGAAAGTACCTGTTTTAGCGTAAAAATTGTACTTAACCTAACATAACTACTTAGCATAGCATATTACGTACTTAGTTTAAAAGCTGCTTAAACTTATTCCAATTCTCATGGTAGCTATTGAAGATAGTGGCGCTCTAGACAAACCCCAAACAAATTGTTTGCTTATGATGATTGTGATGATTTCAGAAGATGATTATAATGTTTTTTATGGATTTTCACATTGACCTACGGTGTGACTTATTTTAGTGTCAAAGCCATACTTAACATAACAACATAAGCACCTAGCATAGCATATTACGTACTTAGTTTAGAAGCCGCTTAAACTTATTCCAATTGTCATGGTAGCTATTGAAGATAATGGCACTCTAGATTAATCCAAAACAAATTGTTTGCTTATGATGATTACGATGTCAGACGATGATCATGATATTTTAATGGATTTTCACGTTGATTTAGGGTGAAACATCTTGTTTTGTGTGGAACTTATGCTTGGTTTTGCCTACCCCCCCCCCCTTTGAAATTTTTTTCCGACTCGTAAAAATCTAAGCAAGTTTTCGATGCGTTTTATAAGTTTTTTTTTACTCCCTTCCCCCCCCCCCCTCCTGAACAAAACCCTTGAGATAGCCTATTTTTTTCCAACTTATTTCTAATCGACAGTTTTGTAATGTCAAATAAAACCAACGAAATAGGAGGTGAAATCAGGAAATGTTAATAAAATAACCTTAGTTAATAAAACAAATTTTAATAATTTTATAATAATTAAATAATTATTATCATAATTAAATAATTTTAATTATTTTAATAATTAAATAATTTTAGTCGATAAAATAATTTTAGTTAATAAAATAAATTTAATTATTTTAATAATTAAATAATTTTAGTCAATATAATAATTTTGTTAATAAAATAAATGTTAATAAATAATTTTATAAAATGATAAAATAAATTTAGCATAAAATAATTTTAGTTTGTTTAATTTGCTTTTTAAAGTTGCTTTTTCGTTTACTTTTAGTTGAAAAATATTTTCATTTGTTTAATTGCATTTGATGAAACTTTATGGTTCATTTTGAACACTGTGCTTTTGCTAACACAGAGAAAAATGGTCAATATTTCAACGTTCTCTGTCTGTATTTGGATGGGCAGCGAAGCTTTGAGATAATCAATTTTTGAAAGGTGATGAAAAACGTATGTTTTTCATCCAAAAAAAAGGTGGAGATAAAAAAGATAAAAGCATATATAGATAAAAAAAAGTGGAGTAATTACAAAAAAGCACAAAACAGTTACCTACATATTAAAAATAAGATAGGAACTCCTAGAATTCAGTTTTATGGAGCAATGCCGAAGCGGTGGACGGACAGTATTGTACACCATCGATATTTTTGAATTTGGTTATTAAACACGGATAAATTTAACGCCTTCAGACTCTGTAATTAAAAAAAATAAAGTATCTTCAAATAGTTTGTTCAAATTAAAACAAAGGATTTCTAGTGCTGGATGGTATTGAGAAAGGCTATAAGGGCTGAGCGTTACTGAGAAATATTTATGTTTTTAATTTAATTTCGATTACCAAACACCGATATATTTGACGGCTTTATTGTTCATAACTATAAAAATTAAAGCTTCTTCAAAACGAGCAACTAGATCAATGCAATCGCTCCTGAAAAATAAATAATAAAACACAAAAAAAGCATAGATTCTGGTGGGAAATACGGAATTAAACCTTTCTTATTATAGTGGCTTCAGACATCGGTTCATGGGTACTCAGACGTGCTAAATTTCATGGCTTATTTTCATCGGAATCCCCCCATTTTTAAGTTGTTTTCCTTCTTTTTTATAATTATATGAACTTTTTTATGTACTAATAACATGGGATGTTTAACTTCAAACTCGAAAAAAAAACACAAATTCGGAATCGATATAAAAACCTGAGTCTTTGATTCAATGTAACCGATATTTTGCTTGTTATTCGTTATTGATAAGGATTGCTATTTGATGACCATTCCTTACTTTGAAGAATAAAAACAAAATTATTCCAACTAAATCATATAGAAAAATTTTTGTGGAAAAATGGAAAGGGACCTTCCAGTCACAAATTAAAACTCATTTTGCCCATACTAAGAGTCAAACCTATTGGTAGGCCAACAATGGGTCAACACACATTTTTTTCATTTTGCTGTTTTGCTTTCATTGTTTTTTTTTCTGTTCTGCTTTTCTTTCCTTTGTTTTCCTCATAATTACTTTATAGTCCCCGATTTCCAGGAGGCTTGGCCTTGGTACCTCTCGCCCCCTTCCTCCGCGGGCAACCATTTGGTGATTAATGACTATAGAACAGGCGTTTCAAATTTATACCAAATTTATAAGCTTTAAAATTTATAATTTTATAATTTCATAATCAATCAAATTTATAATTTCAAATTTATAAGCTTTAAAAATACCAAGCGCCAGGAACTCCTAATGCCTTATTCAAGGGCTTATCGAGGATTTTTGTTCAGGGGTTTTTTTTCGGGAGGAGAGGTGGGGGTACAAAAAACTTATAAAACGGATCAAAAATTTCGCTACATTTTCACTACCAACAACAGTTTGGCTACTGCCCACTTCCCTAACTGTAAAAGTCTAAAGCCTACTGCCTAATTGGCGCTTTACTGAAAGCGAATTATGTTACAAATGTTTTCTTTTGTAATTACTACGTTGAAAATAAAAATAAAAATTACTTTGAAACAAAATCTAGAACTGATGAGCTTTCGCTAATTGATATCTTTATATATCAAATATTCAGTTTAATTTTATTATTTCTTTCCAAGACTGTTCAAGACACATAGTTTTCTCTACAAACAAGAATTTGGCTGCCCCCTTCCCTAGCTGTAAAATTCTAAAGACTACTGCGTCATTGGCACTTTACTCCGCCCCGGGGCTGTGAAGGATTTGTCAACCCCTGAGTTATAGTTATTTGATTTGTTTGTACAAAACGGTTATTTAAAAATTTTGATAAGATACATTTAGGGAAAAAGGGCATGAGAGGTGGCGGGGGCTGGTTACTCTCCGATCACTTTTGATTCTTAAAAAAGGGACTAGAATTTTGGTTTCCAATCGAATGAGCCCCTTCCAAAGTTTATACAACCATCGCTTTCAAATGGTGTGGCCATCAGATGCATTTGGCGGAAAGGGCATGAGAGGAGGAGGGGGCTGGTTACCCTCCGATAACTTTCAGTCCTTAAAAATGGGACTAGAACTTTTGATTGCCAATCGAATGAACCCCTTCCAAAGTTTATACAACCACCCCTTCTATATGAACTTTATATGTTAACAATGAGGAACTAGCATAACTTATAGCCTTTGCTCCCAGGGCTAGGGGGGGGGTCATCAAACCCGGAGCCATAGTTGTTTGAAATTTGCTCTGTTTTGAACAAAATGGTTTTCTAAAAATTTTGATCGGAAGCATTTGGGGAAAAATAAGCGTGTGGGGGGGGAGGCTGTTTGCCCTCTGATCACCCTTGACTCTTAAAAAGGGAACTAGAACTTTCGATTTAAAATCGAATGAGACTTCTCCGAAGTCTATACGACCCCCCTTCCATAAAATCCTTATATGTTGACAATAGACACCTTGCATTTTTACAGTCCTTGCCCTGGTGGCTGTGGGGGGTTTTGTCAACACTGCTGGCATAGCTATTGACCTTTCGACTATTTTGAACAAAATGGCCATCTCAAATTTTAATCGAATGCATTCGGGGAAAAGAGGGCGTGGGGGGGGGTAGTTGCCATCCGATCACTTTTGATTCTTAAACGGGGCACTAGAATTTCCAATCGGATGAGCCCCCCCCCCCCCCCCGAAGTTTATATGACCACCCCTTCCATAAGAAGTGCCACTGGGAAAGAATAATGAATAATTATTTATTTTTCAACACGCCATTTTTCTACATCCCCTCAACATGCCGTGAAAGTTTTAACTTAATACCTTCTGCCGTTCTCATGATATTGCAAATACGCCTTTTTGAAAAACTGGATATACATAGTATCCTTTTATTTTGTTAAAGATACACCTCAACATTCCCTGAAACTACGCCTTAATATACATAACCTTTTTGATCACAATCAGAATCAAACGTTCTTCCTTTTCCTAGCGAAAATTCCTGCAATTAAAGAAGGGTAAATTGTATAAAGATAATAGATACCCTTTGACACTTAAGGGGTAGTTGACGTGTTTGATTGTGATTGGGAAGGTGCTTCAAGGTTTATTTCAGGGATAACCCTTCAAATAAACCTTAATTCACTTGAACTTACAATCCTTGCCTCCGGACTCTTGGGGGCTATGTCAACCCCGAAGGCATTGTTATCTGATCTTTGAACTATTTTGGACTAAACGGATATCTCAAAATTTTAATTGGATGCATTTGGGGAAAAGAGGGCATGGGAGAGGGGCTAGCTTCCCTCCGGTGACTGTTGACTCGTAAAAAGAACACTAGAAATTAAAGGACCCCTCCCCATGAGTGTCCTTCACAATTAAAAAGCAGATCAAATTTGCTCTGACTAGAATATTATCACGTTTCTTAGTTATGTTTTATGAAACTAATGTTGATGCTCTTGACAAGGCAGTCTATTTAATTTTAATAAAAACAATAGTCATAATAACAAAAGATTTGGTTGAAATTTTGGCTGAAAATAATAAGATATTTAAGATGTTTTTACAGCCTAATAATTAAAAGCTAACGAGATTTCTGTAAGACAATTTTTTTTGTTTTTTAAGAAAATGATAACTAAAGCATTGTCTATGTGCCTTCAATTAAGATAATAGAAAAACGGCTCTATTATGTAATAATATAAAACATCCCAAAATATTGAGGGAGCGGGGAGTATGGCGTAAGTCTAATATTTTGTTGCATAAAAAGTAATTACGTCAGTATTATCATTATAAGCAAAAAAGAAAACTACTGCTAAAAGTAAAAGTAAGCAAATAAACACAAAGTAAAAACAATCATGTTACCAAGAAAAAAAAACAAAAAAAAACAAGTAGGCTACTAAACAAAATGATACCAAGTAAAAAAAAAGTAATAAGTAAAATTAGAAATACTTACAAAAGCGAAAGTGCTGCTAAAGGTAAAAGTAAGTAAAAAAAAAAAATGGTACGAAGGAAAAAGAATGACACTAAACCGAGTTTATGTACTAACGTACGTAACATGGATGTTAGAGGCTCCCTAGAAAAGATATATATATATATATATATATATATATATATATATATATATATATATATATATATATATATATATATATATATATATATATATATATATATATATATATATATATATATATATATATATATATATATATATATATATATATATATATATATATATATATATATATATATATATATATATATATACAGAAAAAGTACTTTCCAAAGCAAAGAATGGGATGGAAAGCGATTGTCTTTCAATAAAAACACCTCAAGCACTTACATGAATGCTTCAATTTCCATCTTCAGCTTATCTTCCAGATGTGTATCACCGGGGGTTTTGTTCCAAACTCTTTCCTGAAAGGTGTTATTTCATCTGTCGCAAAAAAAAAGAAAAAGATCCAAAAAATACAAATCTTATAGACCCATAACCATCTCGTGTATCTTGAGCAAAGTGTTTGAAAATGTGATCTTCTCTGAGCTTGATACTAGACACTTTGAGGACAATCAGCTTGGATTCCAGAAAGTTCTCGGGTGCCCAGAGGCTCACCGCCTTCTGGCTAACTTACTTATGGACTCGGAAAGAAAAAAGTCGCAATGGGTCATAAGGATCAATATATATATATATATATATATATATATATATATATATATATATATATATATATATATATATATATATATATATATATATATATATATATATATATATATATATATATATATATATATTTACTGGTAATACTGTACTGCTATGAGTACTGGTAATAAACCTCTTACTTTATAACCTCTTTTTCAACATGCAAAATTCTCGATAGGTAACAAGGAATTAGAAACAGTAATAAATTTACTGTATAACATAGCTAAAAGCTATCGAGAACTTTGTAAAGACACAAAAAATGTAATATTTTACGAAATCCTAAGTAAAGGACTGTCTATTCAATGTACATGCAAATGATAGAAAAGTATCTCCACTAGCAGACCACCAAATACCGGGGGGGGGGCTACGGCGTAAGTATATTTTTTATATAAATAAAAATATTTACACCAGTATTATCCACATAAAGATAATGGAACTAAGCAAAAAAAAATGGTACGAAGCAAAAAAAAGGAAGTCTGAGGACTAAGCGAAATGGTACTAAGTAAAAAAAGTAAAAGCAATAAAAGGGTAAGCAAGAGCAAAAGTAAAAGTAATCAAAAAGGATACTTTAAATCCAAATGGTGCTTAGCAAAAAAAAATACTCTGTACTTAGCAAAATTGTAACAAGCAAAAAAAAGTAAAAGTAATAAGGTGGAAAGTGCTGAGTATAAAAAAAAAATATACTAAGCAAAAAGAATGGTGCAAAGCAAGGTTCATGCCGATTAAAGTTCACGAAGGAAACTGAATATTAGGAGTTCAATTGTCGTCAAGGTGATCAAAGTCAGACTGGCCAGTTTAGTTGAGAACCCTTCCCCATGTGTATAACTAAAATTTATGTCCATGGCTATGGTTGCAGCCCGTTCGATTGACTCGTTTATGTTAATAAGAATTATCAATGTATTTTGTTAATTTATTCACTACCTGAAATATTATCCTCGTTTTGTTTTTTTATTCTTTTTCCGGTTTTTCGTGCTTCAGGTGTAGCCAGCATCTCTCAGAAAGTGTATGAGAATTCGAAAAAAATTTTGAAATTTTAGGGAGATACGACGAGAGAGGTGCTGATCTGGAACTGCCTATATTATTTATATTTTACTAGGTTACGCGTCGCGCATTGCTGCGATCTCAAAAAAAAGTAAGTCCAATGAAAATCCCCACTGCAAAACTTCCCCCTCCGCGGATAATTCCCCCTGCTGAAAGTTCCCCTCAGAAGATTATCCCTTGGACACTTCTCCCCCTTAAAAATTAACCCCCCCGGGAACTCCACCAAAAATAGGACCATCCCCCGTGGAAACCCGGGACCCCCTCTCCCCCTGTATAACGATCATATTTTTGAATTTAAAGTATTGAAAAATAAGATTTGGATTATTAACTTTTGTTTTACCACCTCAATACCATCAATTTCAAGTATTTGTGTTCAGAGATCTCCTATTTCAGTCAGCACGAAAAGTATTCGATAGATTATGGATGCCTAGGGGGGGGGGATTTATGCCTAAAACCTTCGCAAGAGTTTACTCTACAATTTGTTGAAGTCTTAAAGGCTATCAAATGAACAGTAATAATGCAAACAAGACGTAGAGACAGGCATACATTTGATTTTATTAATACTCGTATAAAAGGTTTTTGATTCACATTTATATATTGGGACCTGTTTATTATATTGCCATAGGTAGCTTGTGCCAAGCCTGGGCCATTCAGTGATTTGGACTACTTCAAGTATGATTCATGGGCTGTTGGTACTGTAGCGTATGAAATCTACGGTCATGAAAATCCATTTTACAAGCAAGGGGAGAAGCAACTTGATTCTAGGACTTATCAAAATTCTGACTTACCACTTCTTGATGATGGTGTTCCCCTTCATGCCCAAGCTGTTATTTATGGATTGCTTGATAGACATTATGACTCGGTAAGTTTTTACAAAACTTAGAAATCATACAGAGTATCTCAAAAGTGACCGTTTCTAATGGACAGCTAAGAGTCATTTTTTCCTTTTTTAATATGGATACTTAAAATTAGCATTATTAGCATAATTAGCATAACATAATTAGCATAACAAATCTATTAGGGCCTCCTTCCAAAAAGCCCTCCCATTGACACCACCCTGTTGAAAAATGTAAAGATAGTGAGTAGAGTAGGAACTACCATTTCTATGGCCCCTCCGTACCAAACAGGTTTTTCTGATTGGTTTTCTATTCTACTGGTCATTACACTCTTTCTTTGTCAAGATATTTACGCAATTTCAAATTTAAATGTCTTTTTTTTTGTCTTTTTTTTAAACTGGTATTTTTTAAATGAATTCAATAGAACTTTGCATAAACCCGTGAATGTAGGACTGAAAGTCCAATTACTAATCAAGTTAGTGTGACCGCCATTTTTGATCCGGTTAAGTGGGTATAATCTGGTTTGGTTTGTTATTGCGAGAGGATTACTCAATTTAAATCTTAGTGTTAACTGGGAAATGACTAAAGTAACATTTGAAGGTGGAGAAAAAAAAAAGGGGTAATTAGCGATTGGATAATTTTAACAAGAAATGACCGAAAAGTGTTTTGGTTTGCACAGTGTTGTCAATTTTAAATAGTTTAGAAATAAAAAAAATTAACAAGAAATGGCTGAAAAGTGTTTTGAGGGAGTTGAGTTGCACGAGGGTTCAGTTACATGCGGATTCAGTTACACGGGGATTAGTTAAATGAGGTCGAGTAGCACGGAGGTTCAGTTGTACAGGGTTTCGGTTATACAGGGGTTCAGTTACAGGGGGGGGGGGTTCAGTTGTACAGGGTTTCGGTTATACAGGGGTTCAGTTACATGGGGGGTTCAGTTATTTTTTTGATTTTGTGTGTTTTCGCAAGAAAATAACTGGTCTTTTAGCAAACTTAGCCATAGCTACCTGAAACTCTGCATAAATATCTTCATTCTTAATCTAATTACATAGCTACTAAAGGAACATTGAACATTTTTTTCTGATTTTGTGTGACCACCCGGCACCCCAAAGACTCCTGAGCCTCCATTATAATACTTTTTAAGGCTTGATTATATCTTTTCAGAACAAATTATTATGTTAGGGAATTATTTCGGTGAAACAGTTAGAGACATTTTAAGAGGGTTGTGAGGTCCCTTACCACAACCCCAAAGGGCTCCGATCCCCCCACCCCCCACCCGAACGTACCCCCCCAGACAGCAAAGGTTCTCTGGACCCCCAAAGGACCCCAGGCGCCCCGATGCCTCCTGAGTCCCCCATTATAATACTTTTTAAGGCTTTATTATATCTTTTCAGAACAAATTATTATTTTAGGCAATTATTTCAATGAAACAGTTAGAGACATTTTAAGAGATGATTTTAGAAAAGGACTTGAGGGTGAAACTCTGTGGTCGTTATAATACACAAGTTCCATTTGAACGGTGTTGTGAGGTTCCCTTACCACAACCCCAAAGGGCTCCGATCCCCCCACCCCAACCCTGAAGGAACCCCCCGGTCCTCAAAGGGTCTCTAGGCTCCCAAAGGGGCCGTGGTTTACCTTGTAACTTTTACATTCTCTTGATTTTCAAAGTTCCGTTTGAAGGACTCTGTTGTTTTAAGCCAGTGTGATTTTTTCTTTACATGGTGTTCGTTCAAAAAAGCGAGAATTTCTGTTAAATAAATAATTCTTATATTTTTTCCGTTCAATTGAAGGCAAGGATTTCTGTTAAATAAATAATTGTTATACCTTTTAAAATGACTTCACGGGGGTTTGAGGGGGCTCTATTGTTTTAAGCCTTTTGATTTTTTCTTTACATGGTGTTCGTTCAAAAAGCGAGGATATTCCGTGTGATTTTTTTTTTTGGGAAGTTTAATGAATTTATTAGTTACCGAGAGTTCAATGACTCCTCCCCTCAATGACTTCCAGGTGTTTTCTGACTCCTCCTCACAATGAATTCAGATGGTTTTAGGACTCATCCCCCTAGCCATAACTCCATTCAACCTTGAGCGAAGATATAAAAGTTTGATGAAGTATTTTTCTGCTTAACAACTACATTAATAACTTCCAAGATGATAGGACTTATTTTTTAATTTAATTGGGAATGAAAATTCAAAGTCTAACATAAAGAACAAGGTATTTCGGAGGGGGTACCTAACTTCATATACCGGATAATTTCCATTCGTCTTAGTTTTTAACGATGCTCCTTATTTCTACTTGAAAATTCTTATTTTTTAAAATTTAATTGGGAATGGAAAGTCAAAGTCTAACATAAAGAACAAGGTATTTCGGAGGGGGTAGCTAACTTCATATACGGGATAATTTCCATTCGTCTTAGTTTTTAACGATGCTCCTTATTTCTAGTTGAAAATGCTTATTTTTTAATTTAATTGGGAATGAGAATTCAAAGTCTAACATAAATAACAAGATATTTCGAAGGGGATAGCTAACTTCATCTAAGGGATAATTTCCATTCGTCTTAGTTTTTAACGATGCTCCTTATTTCTAGTTGAAAATACTTATTTTTTTAATTTAATTGGGAATGAAAAGTCAAAGTGCCAGAATGGTTGAAATCCACTAGCTCAGTATTGGGGTCTTAGCTGTTAAATAAATAATTGTTATACCTTTTAAAATGACGTCACGGGGGTTTGAAGGGGCTCTGTTGTTTTAAGCTGTTTGATTTTTTCTTTACATGGTGTTCGTTCAAAAAGCGAGGATATTCCGTGTGATTTTTTTTTGGAGAGTTTAATGAATTTATTAGTTACCGAGAGTTCAATGACTCCTCCCCTCAATGACTTCCAGGGGTTTTATGACTCCTCCTCACAATGAATTCAGATGGTTTTAGGACTCATCCCCCTAGCCATAACTCCATTCAACCTTGAGCGAAGATATAAAAGTTTGATGAAGTATTTTTCTGCTTAACAACTACATTAATAACTTCCAAGATGATAGGACTTATTTTTTAATTTAATTGGGAATGAAAAGACAAAGTCTAACATAAAGAACAAGGTATTTCGGAGGGGGTAGCTAACTTCATATACGGGATGATTTCCATTCCTCTTAGTTTTTAACGATGCTCCTTATTTCTAGTTGAAAATGCTTATTTTTTAATTTAATTGGGAATGAAAAGTCAAAGTCTAACATAAAGAACAAGGTATTTCGGAGGGTGTCTCTCACTTAATATACGGGATAATTTCCATTTGTCTTAGTTTTTAACGATTCTCCTTATTTCTAGTTGAAAATGCTTATTTTTTAATTTGATTGTGAATGAAAAGTCAAAGTCTAACATAAAGAACAAGGTATTTCGGAGGGGGTAGCTAACTTAATATACGGGATAATTTCCATTCGTCTTAGTTTTTAACGATGCTCCTTATTTCTAGTTGAAAATGCTTATTTTTTTTCTTTACTTGGTGGTGATTTGTTGTATCTTTTAAAAGAGCTTTACAGTGTTTGAGAGACTCAGTTGCCTAATTTCGTGTAGTTTTACTTTACTTGGTGGTCATTAAAAACGAAATTTTTGTGTTAAATCAGTAGTTTTTGTATCTTTTAAAAGAGCTTTACAGGGTTTGAGAGACTCAGTTGCATAATTCCGTGTGGTTCTTCTTTACTTGGTGGTCATTAAAAACGAAATTTTTGTGTTAAATAAGTAGTTTTTGTATCTTTTAAAAGAGCTTTACGGGGATTGAGAGACTCAGTTGCCGGATTCCTTGTGGTTTTTCTTTACTTGGTGGTCATTAAAAACGAAATTTTGGTGTTAAATCAGTAGTTTTTGTATCTTTTAAAAGAGCTTTACGGGGATTGAGAGACTCAGTTGCCGGATTCCATGTGGTTTTTCTTTACTTGGTGGTCATTAAAAACGAAATTTTTGTGTTAAATCAGTAGTTTTTTGTATCTTTTAAAAGAGCTTCAAGGGGTTTGAGAGACTCAGTTGCCTGATTACGTGTGGTTTTTTTTTAATTGGTGTTGATTTGATGTATCTTTTAAAAGAGCTTTACAGAGTTTGAGAGACTCAGTTGCCTCATTCCGTGTGTTTTTTATTTACTTGGTGGTCATTAAAAAAGAAATTTTTGTGTTAAATCAGTAGTTTTTGTATCTTTTAAAAGAGCTTTAAGGGGTTTGAGAGACTCAGTTGCCTGATTCCGTGTGGTTTTGATTTTCTTGTTGGTGATTTTTAGTTTATTTTATTTGTTCTTTAAAGGGTTTTAGAGACTCATTTGAATTATTCCGTGTGATTTTTATTTACTTGATGGTCATTAAAAACGAAATTTTTGTGTTAAATAAGTAGTTTTTGTATCTTTTAAAAGAGCTTTAAGTGGTTTGAGAGACTCAGTTGCCTGATTCCGAGTAATTTTTCTTTACTTGGTGGTCATTAAAAATGAAAATTTTGTTATCAATTAGTAGTTTTTTTATCTTTTAAAATAGCTTTACGGGGATTGAGAGACTCAGTTTTACCTTGTCACAGTTACATTTTCTTGATTTTTCAAAGTTCATTTTGAATTTCTTTCGTTGAAATGCAAGAGTTGGAATATTTCAGTAGTGTTTGGTTGTGGTTTACCTTGTCACAGTTACATTTTCTTGATTTTTCAAAGTTCATTTTGAATTTCTTTCGTTGAAATGCAAGAGTTGGAATATTTCAGTAGTGTTTGGTTGTGGTTTACCTTGTCACAGTTACATTTTCTTGATTTTTCAAAGTTCATTTTGAATTTCTTTCGTTGAAATGCAAGAGTTGGAATATTTCAGTAGTGTTTGGTTGTGGTTTACCTTGTCACAGTTACATTTTCTTGATTTTTCAAAGTTCATTTTGAATTTCTTTCGTTGAAATGCAAGAGTTGGAATATTTCAGTAGTGTTTGGTTGTGGTTTACCTTGTCACAGTTACATTTTCTTGATTTTTCAAAGTTCATTTTGAATTTCTTTCGTTGAAATGCAAGAGTTGGAATATTTCAGTAGTGTTTGGTTGTGGTTTACCTTGTCACAGTTACATTTTCTTGATTTTTCAAAGTTCATTTTGAATTTCTTTCGCTGAAATGCAAGAGTTGGAATATTTCAGTAGTGTTTGGTTGTGGTTTACCTTGTCACAGTTACATTTTCTTGATTTTTCAAAGTTCATTTTGAATTTCTTTCGTTGAAATGCAAGAGTTGGAATATTTCAGTAGTGTTTGGTTGTGGTTTACCTTGTCACAGTTACATTTTCTTGATTTTTCAAAGTTCATTTTGAATTTCTTTCGTTGAAATGCAAGAGTTGGAATATTTCAGTAGTGTTTGGTTGTGGTTTACCTTGTCACAGTTACATTTTCTTGATTTTTCAATGTTCATTTTGGTTTTCTTTCTTTTATATACAAGAGTTGGATTATTTCAGTAGTGCCTGGTGGATGTTTAACTAATCAAAGCAATATCTTCTTGATTTTTCCCAGTTTATTTTGAATTTCTTGAGTTTAAATACAAGATTTGGTATATTTCAATAGCGTTTTGTTATGGTTTACCTTGTCACACTTACATACTCTTGATTTTTCAAAGTTCATTTTGAATTTCTTTCATTGAAATGCAAGAGTTGGAATATTTCAGTAGTGTTTGGTTGTGGTTTACCTTGTCACAGTTACATTTTCTTGATTTTTCAAAGTTCATTTTGAATTTCTTTCGTTGAAATGCAAGAGTTGGAATATTTCAGTAGTGTTTGGTTGTGGTTTACCTTGTCACAGTTACATTTTCTTGATTTTTCAAAGTTCATTTTGAATTTCTTTCATTGAAATGCAAGAGTTGGAATATTTCAGTAGTGATGTAAGTTAACCTAGAAATGTTAGGTAACTTAACCTAATCTAACCTAACCTGACCTTGGTGGTGAGTGTCCTACCCGTGTCAGGCTTGCTCTGTGGGTTTGGTGTCTAAAAAACCAGCTTAGTTGAAAACGTAGAGTTGTCGTACTGCCCCCTTTTCTCCACTTGGTAAAACCCAGTAGGGAATCTCTGTTTGTTTGGACAGGTGTCAAGGACAGACATGTACGTAGCATGTAGTTGGAAAACGTTTTTAATCCTGTTTCTTGAATGATTCAAAATGAACTTTGAAAAATCAAGAAAATGTAACTGTGACAAGGTAAA
Organism: Artemia sp. Qi Xiang Cuo; assembly: GCF_049724085.1. NCBI lineage: Eukaryota > Metazoa > Arthropoda > Branchiopoda > Anostraca > Artemiidae > Artemia > Artemia sp. Qi Xiang Cuo. The sequence continues at coordinate 6,098,924 of NC_142796.1, read as the reverse complement.
CCACAAGCAAACACTACTGAAATATTCCAACTCTTGCATTTCAACGAAAGAAATTCATAATGAACTTTGAAAAATCAAGAAAATGTAACTGTGACAAGGTAACCCACAAGCAAACACTACTTAAATTTTCCGACTCTTGCATTTCAACGAAAGATATTCAAAATGAACTTTGAAAAAACAAGAAAATGTATTTGTGACAAGGTAAACCACAACCAAACACTAATAAAATATTCCAACTCTTGCATATCAACAAAAGAAATTCAAAATGAACTTTGAAAAATCAAGAAAATGTAACTGTGACAAGGTAAACCACAACCAAACACTACTGAAATATTCCAACTCTTGCCTTTCAACGAAAGAAATTCAAAATGAACTTTGAAAAATCAAGAAAATGTAACTGTGACAAGGTAAACCACAACCAAACACTACTGAAATATTCCAACTCTTGCATTTCAATGAAAGAAATTCAAAATGAACTTTGAAAAATCAAGAAAATGTAACTGTGACAAGGTAAACCACAACCAAACACTACTGAAATATTCCAACTCTTGCATTTCAACGAAAGAAATTCAAAATGAACTTTGAAAAATCAAGAAAATGTAACTGTGACAAGGTAAACCACAACCAAACACTACTGAAATATTCCAACTCTTGCATCTCAACGAAAGAAATTCAAAATGAACTTTGAAAAATCAAGAAAATGTAACTGTGACAAGGTAAACCACAACCAAACACTACTGAAATATTCCAACTCTTGCATTTCAACGAAAGATATTCAAAATATACTTTTAAATATAAAGAATATGTAACTGTGACAATTTACACCTACTTCACAAACTAGTGAAATTGTCCATCTCCATATTTTCAGCAATAAAATTAAAAATGAACATTGAAGAATTAAGAAAATGTAACTCAGACAAGGTAAACAACAACCAAACACTAATGAAATTTTCCAACTCCTGCATTTCAACGAAAGAAATTCTAACTGAACTTTGAAAAATTACGTAAATGTAACTTTGACAAGTTAAACAGCAACAATACACTACTGAAAGAGTAAAACTCTAGCATTTCAACGACATCAATTCAAAATGAGCTTTTAAAAATCAAGAGAATATAGCTGTGACATGGTATAACATAACCATACACTACTGAAATATTCCAACTCTTGCATTTCAATTAAAGAAATTAAAAATTAACTTTGAAAATTCAATAAGCAGTAACTCTGATGTGGTAAAACATAAGCAAACACACTACTGAAATATTCCAACTCTTGCATTTCAACGAAAGAATTTAAAATTAAACTTTGAAAAATCAATAAAATGTAACTGTGTCAAGGTAAACCACAACCAAACACTACTGAAATATTCCAACTCTTGTATTTCAACGAAAGAAACTCAAAATGAACTTTGAAAAATCAAGAAAATGTAACTGTGACAAGGTAAACCACAAACAAGCACTACTGAAATATTCCAACTCTTGCATTTCAACGAATGAAATTCAAAATGAACTTTGAAAAATCAAGAAAATGTAACTGTGACAAGGTAATCCGCAACCAAACACTACTGAAATTTTCCAACTCCTGCATTTCAAAGAAAGAAATTCAAAATGAACTTTGAAAAATTAAGAAAATGTAACTGTGACAAGGTGAACCGCAACCAAACACTACTGAAATATTCCAACTCTTGCATTTCAACGAAAGAAATTCAAAATGAACTTTGAAAAATAAAGAAAATGTAACTGGGACACGGTAAACCACAACAAAACACTACTGAAATATTACAACTCTTGCATTTCAGCGAAAGAAATTCAAAATGAACATTTAAAAATCAATAAAATTTCACTGATACAAGCCAATACACAACCACCCAAACCACACCTAAAAAAACAAAAGCATTACAGCGAAAGAAATTCAAAATGAACTTTGAAAAATCAAGAAAATGTAACTGTGACAAGGTAAACCACAACCAAACACTACTGAAATATTCCAACTCTTTCATTTCATCGATAGAAATTGATAATTAAAATTTATATATAATGAAATTGTAACTGTGACAAGGTAAAACTTAACCAAACACTACTGAGATATTCCAACTCATGCATTTCAACGAAAGAAATTCAAAATGAACTTTGAAAAATCAAGAAAATGTAACTGTGACAAGGTAAACCACAACCAAACACTACTGAAATATTCCAACTCTTGCATTTCAACGAAAGAAATTCAAAATGAACTTTGAAAAATCAAGAAAATGTAACTGTGACAAGGTAAACCACAACCAAACACTACTGAAATATTCCAACTCTTGCATTTCAATGAAAGAAATTCAAAATGAACTTTGAAAAATCAAGAAAATGTAACTGTGACAAGGTAAACCACAACCAAACACTACTGAAATATTCCAACTCTTGCATTTCAACGAAATAAATTCAAAATGAACTTTGAAAAATCAAGAAAATTTAACTGTGACATGGTAAACCACAACAAAACACTACTGAAATTTTCCAAATCTAGCATTTCAACGAATGAAATTCAAAATGAACTTTGAAAAATCAAGAAAATGTAAGATCGACAAGGTAAACCACAACAAAACACTACTGAAATATTCCAACTCTTGCATTTCAACGAATGAAATTCAAAATGAACTTTGAAAAATCAAGAAATGTAACTGTGACAAGGTAAACCGCAACCAAACACTACTGAAAGATTCCAACTCTAGCATTTCAACGAAAGAAATTCAAAATGAACTTTGAAAAATCAAGAAAATGTAACTGTGACAAGGTAAACCACAACCAAACACTACTGAAATATTCCAACTCTTGCATTTTAGCGAAATAAATTCAAAATGAACTTTGAAAAATCAAGAAAATGTAACTGTGACAAGGTAAACCACAACCAAACACAACTGAAAAATTCCAACACTTGCATTTCAACGAAAGAAATTCAAAATGAACTTTTAAAAATCAAGAAAATGCAACTGAGGAGAGGTAAATCATAACCAAACACTACTGAAATATTCCAACTCTTGCATTTCAGGGAAAGAAATTCAAAATGAACTTTCAAAAATCAAGAAAATGTAACTGTGACAAGGTAAACCACAGCCAAACACTACTGAAATATTCCAACTCTTGCATTTCAACGAAAGAAATTCAAAATGAACTTTGAAAAATCAAGAAAATGTAACTGTGACAAGGTAAACCACAACCAAACACTACTGAAATATTCCAACTCTTGCATTTCAACGAAAGAAATTCAAAATGAACTTTGAAAAATCAAGAAAATGTAACTGTGACAAGGTAAACCACAACCAAACACTACTGAAATATTCCAACTCTTGCATTTCAATGAAAGAAATTCAAAATGAACTTTGAAAAATCAAGAAAATGTAACTGTGACAAGGTAAACCACAACCAAACACTACTGAAATATTCCAACTCTTGCATTTCAACGAAAGAAATTCAAAATGAACTTTGAAAAATCAAGAAAATGTAACTGTGACAAGGTAAACCACAACCAAACACTACTGAAATATTCCAACTCTTGCATTTCAACGAAAGAAATTCAAAATGAACTTTGAAAAATCAAGAAAATGTAACTGTGACAAGGTAAACCACAACCAAACACTACTGAAATATTCCAACTCTTGAATTTCAACGAAAGAAATTCAAAATGAACTTTGAAAAATCAAGAAAATGTAACTGTGACAAGGTAAACCACAACCAAACACTACTGAAATATTCCAACTCTTGCATTTCAACGAAAGAAATTCAAAATGAACTTTGAAAAATCAAGAAAATGTAACTGTGACAATGTAAACCACAAGCAAACACTACTGAAATATTCCAACTCTTGCATTTCAACGAAAGAAATTCCAAATGAACTTTGAAAAATCAAGAAAATGTAACTGTGACAAGGTAAACCACAACCAAACACTACTGAAATATTCCAACTCTTGCATTTCAGCGAAAGAAATTCAAAATGAACTTTGAAAAATCAAGAAAATGTAACTGTGACAAGGTAAACCACAACCAAACACTACTGAAATATTCCAACTCTTGCATTTCAACGAAAGAAATTCAAAATGAACTTTGAAAAATCAAGAAAATGTAACTGTGACAATGTAAACCACAACCAAACACTACTGAAATATTCCAACTCTTTCATTTCAACGAAAGAAATTCATAATGAACTTTGAAAAATCAAAAAAATGTTACTGTGACATGGTAAACCACAACCAAACACTACTGACATATTCCAACTCTTGCATCTCAACGAAAGAAATTCAAAATGAACTTTGAAAAATCACGAAAATTTAACTTTGACAAGGTAAACCACAACCAAACACTTCTTAAATATTAAAACTCTTTATTTACAGAGAAATAAATTCAAAATGAACTTTCAAAAATCAAGAAAATTTAAATGTGACATGGTAAACCACAAGCAACAGCTACTTAAATATTCCAACACTTGCATTTCAAAGAAAGAAATTCAAAATTAACTTTGAAATATCAAGAAAATGTAACTGTGACAAGGTAAAACTGAGTCTCTCAATCCCCGTAAAGCTCTTTTAAAAGATACAAAAACTACTTATTTAACACAAAATTTCTTTTATAATGACCACCAAGTAAGGGAAAACCACACGGAATTAGGCATCTGAGTCTCTCAAACCCCTTAAAGCACATTTAAAAGATACAAAAACTACTTATTTAACACAAAAATTTCGTTTTAAATGACCATCAAGTAAAGAAAAATCACACGGAATTAGGCAACTGAGTCTCTCAAACCCTGTAAAGCTCTTTTAAAAGATACAACAAATGACCGCCAAGTAAAGAAAAACCACGCGAAATCAGGCAACTGAGACTCTAAAACCCCTTAAAGCTCTTTTAAAAGATACAAAAACTACTGATTTAACACAAAAATTTCGTTTTTAATGACCACCAAGTAAAGTAAAACCACAAGGAATTAGGCAACTGAGTCTCTCAAACTCTGTAAAGCTCTTTTAAAAGATACAACAAATGACCACCAAGTAAAGAAAAACCACACGGAATCAGGCAACTGAGTCTCTCAAACCCCTTAAAGCTCTTTTAAAAGATACAAAAACTACTGATTTAACACAAAAATATCGTTTTTAATGACCACCAACTACAGAAAAACCACATGGAATCCGGCAACTGAGTCTCTCAATCCCCGTAAAGCTCTTTTAAAAGATACAAAAACTACTTATTTAACACAAAAATTTTGTTTTTAATGACCACCAAGTAAAGAAGAACCACACGGAATTATGCAACTGAGTCTCTCAAACCCTGTAAAGCTCTTATAAAAGATACAAAAACTACTGATTTAACACACAAAAATTTCGTCTTTAATGACCACCAAGTAAAGGAAAACCACACGAAATTAGGCAACTGAGTCTCTCAAACTCTGTAAAGCTCTTTTAAAAGATACAACAAATGACCACCAAGTAAAGAAAAAAAATAAGTATTTTCAACTAGAAATAAGGAGCATCGTTAAAAACTAAGACGAATGGAAATTATCCCGTAGATGAAGTTAGCTACCCCCTCCGAAATACCTTGTTCTTTATGTTAGACTTTGACTTTTCATTCCCAATTAAATTATAAAATAAGCATTTTCAACTAGAAATAAGGAGCATCGTTAAAAACTAAGACGAATGGAAATTATTCCGTATATGAAGTTAGCTACCCCCTCCGAAACACCTTGTTCTTTATGTTAGACTTTGACTTTTCATTCCCAATTAAATTAAAAAATAAGCATTTTCAACTAGAAATAAGGAGCATCGTTAAAAACTAAGACGAATTGAAATTATCCCGTATATGAAGTTAGCTACCCCCTCCGAAATACCTTGTTCTTTATGTTAGACTTTGACTTTTCATTCCCAATTAAATTAAAAAATAAGCATTTTCAACTAGAAATAAGGAGCCTCGTTAAAAACTAAGACTAATTGAAACTACTCCGTAGATGAAGTTGGCTACCCCCTCCTAAATATCTTGTTCTTTATGTTAGACTTTGACTTTTCATCCACAATGAAAATAAAAAATAAGTCCTATTATCTTGGAAGTTATTAATGTAGTTGTTAAGCAGAAAAATACTTCATCAAACTTTTATGTCTTCGCTCAAGGTTGAATGGAGTTATGGCTAGGGGGATGAGTCCTAAAACCATCTGAATTCATTGTGAGGAGGAGTCATAAAACCCCTGGAAGTCATTGAGGGGAGGAGTCATTGAACTCTCGGTAACTAATAAATTCATTAAACTTCCCAAAAAAAATCACACGGAATATCCTCACTTTTTGAACGAACACCATGTAAAGAAAAAATCAAACAGCTTAAAACAACAGAGCCCCCTCAAACCCCCGTGAAGTCATTTTAAAAGGTATAACAATTATTTATTTAACAGCTAAGACCCCAATACTGTGCTAGTGGATTTCAACCATTCTGGCACTTTGACTTTTCATTCCCAATTAAGTTTAAAAAATAAGCATTTTCAACTAGAAATAAGAAGTATCGTTAAAAACTAGGACGCATGGAAATTATCCCGTGGATGACATTAGCTATCCCCTCCGAAATACTTTGTTCTTTATGTTAGACTTTATCTTTTCATTCCCAATTAAATTAGAAAATAAGCATTTTCAACTAGAAATAAGGAGCATCGTTAAAAACTAAGACGAATGGAAATTATCCCGTAGATGAAGTTAGCTACCCCCTACGAAATACCTTGTTCTTTATGTGTTACTTTGACTTTTCATTCCCAATTAAATTAAAAAATAAGCATTTTCAACTAGAAATAAGGAGCATCGTTAAAAACTAAGACGAATGGAAATTATCCCGTATATGAAGTTAGCTACCCCCTCCGAAATACCTTGTTCTTTATGTTAGACTTTGAATTTTCATTCCCAATTAAATTAAAAAATAAGAATTTTCAACTAGAAATAAGGATCATCGTTAAAAACTAAGACGAATGGAAATTATTCCGTATATGAATTTAGCTACCCCCTCCGAAATACCTTGTTCTTTATGTTAGACTTTGACTTTTCATTCCCAATTAAATTAAAAAATAAGTCCTATCATCTTGGAAGCTATTAATGTAGTTGTTAAGCAGAAAAATACTTCATCAAACTTTTATATCTTCGCTCAAGGTTGAATGTAGTTATGGCTAGAAGGATGAGTCCTAAAACCATCTGAATTCATTGTGAGGAGGAGTCATAAAACCCCTGGCAGTCATTGAGGGGGGGAGTCATTGAACTCTCGGTAACTAATAAATTCATTAAACTTCCCAAAAAAAAAAATCACACGGAATATCCTCGCTTTTTGAACGAACACCATGTAAAGAAAAAATCAAACGGCTTAAAACAACAGAGCCCCCTCAAACCCCCGTGAAGTCATTTTAAAAGGTATAACAATTATTTATTTAACAGAAATCCTTGCCTTCAATTGAACGGAAAAAATATAAGAATTATTTATTTAACAGAAATTCTCGCTTTTTTGAACGAACACCATGTAAAGAAAAAATCACACTGGCTTAAAACAACAGAGTCCTTCAAACGGAAATTTTAAAATCAAGATAATTTAAAAGTTACAAGGTAAACCACGGCTCCTTTGGGAACCTAGAGACCATTTGTGGACGGGGGGGTTCCTGGAGGTTGGGGGGGGGGGGATCGGAGCCCGTTGGGGTTGTGGTAAGGGAACCTCATAACACAGTTCAAATGGAACTTGTGTATTATAACGACCACAGAGTTTCACCCTCAAGTCCTTTTCTAAAATCATCTCTTAAAATGTCTCTAACTGTTTCACCGAATTAATTGCCTAAAATAATAATTTGTTCTGACAAGATATAATAAAGCCTTAAAAAGTATTATAATGGGGGGACTCAGGAGGCATCGGGGCGCCGGGGGTCCTTTGGGGGTCCAGAGAACCTTTGCTGTCTGGGGGGCTTCCTTCGGGGTTGGGGTGGGGGGATCGGAGCCCTTTGGGGTTGTGGTAAGGGACCTCACAACCCTCTTAAAATGTCTCTAACTGTTTCACCGAAATAATTCCCTAACATAATAATTTGTTCTGAAAAGATATAATCAAGCCTTAAAAAGTATTATAATGGAGGCTCAGGAGTCTTTGGGGTGCCGGGTGGTCACACAAAATCAGAAAAAATGTTCAATGTTCCTTTAGTAGCTATGTAATTAGATTAAAAATGAAGATATTTATGCAGAGTTTCTGGTAGCTATGGCTAAGTTTGCTAAACGACCAGTTATTTTCTTGCGAAAACACACAAAATCAGAAAAAATAACTGAACCCCCCATGTAACTGAACCCCTGTATAACCGAAACCCTGTACAACTGAACTTCCGTGCTACTCGACCCCATTTAACTAATCCCCGTGTAACTGAATCCGCATGTAACTGAACCCTCGTGCAACTCAACTCCCTCAAAACACTTCAGCCATTTCTTGTTAATTTTTTTTATTTCTAAACTATTTAAAATTGACAACACTGTGCAAACCAAAATACTTTTCGGTAATTTCTTGTTAAAATTATCCAATCGCTAATTACCCCTTTTTTTTCTCCACCTTCAAATGTTCCTTTTGTCATTGCCCAGTTAACACTAAGATGTAAATTGAGTAATCCTCTCGCAATTACATACCAAACCAGATTATACCCACTTAACCAGATCAAAAATGGCGGTCACACTAACTTGATTATTAATTGTAATTTACGTCCTAAATTCACTGGTTTATGCAAATTTATTTTTAACTAATTTAAAAAATACAAGTTTAAAAAAAAAAACAAAAAAAGAAATTTAAATTTTAAAGTGCGTAAAAATCTTGACAAAGAAATATGTAATGACCAGTATAATAGTAAATCAATCAGAAAAAAACCTGTTTGGTACGGAGGGGCCATAGAAATGGTAGTTCCTACTCTACTATAGTGACTCAATATGTTTTAACCTATTTAATGCTACCCAATCGAAAGTGACACAAAAGAAGAGAATGAGCTTAATACAAGGACTTACCAAAATTCGGACTTACCAGAATTTCTTGTATTTCTTACCATAACACGTTGTAATTTTTACCAGAATACAAGGACTTACCAGAGTTTGTTGTATTTCTTACCAGAATACTAGAATACCTTGTATTTCTTACCAGAATACAAGGTCTTTTCAGAATTCGGACTTACCAGAATTTCTTGACAATTGCATTTCTCTTCTTGTCCAGGCTTATTTGTAGTCTACTTGATCGACATTTTTTTACTTGGCAATAAGTTGGTAGCTTTATTTTGACAATTTTTCTGTTTCAAAATCATCCGTGGTGTCTCAAAAGTGACCATACCCAAATATACAGCTGTGAATTATTCTTTTCTTTGTGCAATATTATAACATTGTTACCGGCCATTGGGATCAGATCTATTGGGAAGTCCTCCTAAGCCCCCCCCCCTAGAGACAGCCCCCTTCAAAATATTAAGGATAGCTGCTCAAAATATGTCGTTTTCATCAACTCTTCTTACTTGAAAACATCTTTTGGTTCCCTCTTAAGTGGTAGAACTGTCCATTGTAAGTGTCGGTAACTGCTCAATTCGCATAAAATTTAATTTTTTGCTCAATTTAATTTTTCTTTTCTCTTCAATTCTTATTCAACAGTTTTCTTGATCAATTTTCAATTCTTAAGATTTGTCAAAGCATAGTCTCCTATTTTCTTTTTTTATGTTGGTCTATCTTTTTTGAAACGTACATTTATATAATTTACATAATTTATTTATATAATTTACATAATTTATATGTTGTTCTTGTAAACTTCTTTGCGGGAAGGGGGAACGAATTTTTCGTCTACTCTCGGAATTTAGCTTAACACTCGCTTTTAGAGTTGTTTTAGGGGGGGGGGGCTTTCGCACTGTCTTCCCTAGCTACGCAAACCTAATTGAATTTTAAATTACAGTTATAAGACAATCTACACCGGCAACCTGCGAAAACCTATCAAGTTATCGTGTTAAATTATAATTGCATAGTTCTTAATTAGTAATAGTGACTTTCTAAGCGTATCTATGAAAGATAAGGGTGGAGCATATTCTGGAGAATCAGAAGGCCAGACTACATAGAAACATGGAAGCTCGATCTAGTTGACAGGTCTATGTTGTTTTTTTTGGGGGGGGGATAAGTTCTAGAAAATGCAAAAGGGGTGAACTGCGCGACAAATATGGGGCATTAAGGGAAAAACGTAAAAAAGCTTCGACATTATGTAATAGGGGCAAAGCTTCACTGCGTACGGGCCTTTTTGCAGGTGCATGACCTGAGACTTGCGGGAATTTGGGTTTAGAGAATTCACCGTACTCTGTAGAATTTAACTAGAAATTCATTAAGAAGGAACGTCTGGTGTAATCTCTTATAAAACCAGTTACTTTTCCTTACATGTGCAAATATATCGTGTTTTTTAAATGGGTGACAGTTCGAATTTTTGATTTGCCCTCTGATTGGGGAAATTGCGTGCCAAAAGGGTTAAAAAAATGGATAACATTTTCAGTACTAAAAATATTCTATTACTTCACTTTTATTTCACTCATATATGTCAAGTTTTTTGCATATAAGCCTGTCTTTGGCCAATTTCTAATGGGCAAAGACCCGAGACTTTTTCGGGGGAAAGATCTATGTATATTTATACGAGTCTGTAGAGTAAAAAAGGGGGGCTTTTAAAGTCACAAGAATTATACTCGAGTGTGCACAATAGATTAGCAGTCTTTCAATATTTTGATTATCAAAAATCAAATAGACAATATAAGTGATCCAAAAATAAAATTTTATGCAGTATTCAGAAGACGTTTTTGTAATAGAAAGACGTCCGATGGGTTGATCCCCCAAAGCCCCACTCCCATATACACCCCTGTATATTTTTCATATCGCACAAGTTGCAGCTAACATGGTCTCAAACTGTAATGAATAAATATTCCCAAGCCTTGCAGGGCTTAAAAACCCTGCAAGGGTTTTCCAAATCCAAATTCTTACGCACGATTGAACCCAGCGCACTCGAGTGCAAATGGGTGTACGCCAAAAGAAGAGATCGAACTCAAGCGGAACTAAAATGCAACCTGGGCAGTCCGTAGCCCAAGGACACTGTATATAAATAATATTCAGTAGAATCATTCCCTATCTCAACCATTATACAAAGTCGGGCCGAGATGCGAGTGCTTTGGAGAACATTTAAACAAGTAGAAACATAAGCGACATTAGATTTTTTCACTGGTAGACAAGTCAGATTTCTCTTGAACGCGAAACTTGGTTTCACCTTTGTAACACTAAATTTTAAAGAATCTAATTTTCAATTAACTTATTCCAATACATATATAAAAATCGGTAATGAGTAGTGCAATGTTATTATTAAATGTTTTTAGAAATTACAAGTAGGTTTCAAAGTCTAGAGTTGGTTTCAGAGGCATTTCGGGAAAATTTCTGCCAAAATACGTGTTCTAGGATAATATACAATGAATTGTTGATGAATGAGGACGGACGAGTATGTGGGCGGAACTTTTATACGCACCAAGACTGTAGTAGCCAAATATTACGGAGTCGTGATTCTACTGTATAGAGTGCCCTAGGACCAGAAATATTTAATCGTCTGGATTCATACTCCCAATTCTACACACTGCTTGTACACGAGAGCGGAAGGGTTTGTGCCGCATTAAGAGCGGTGGCGTTAATTCACGAAAATTTGGGAGAGGGGGGTGGGGAAAATGTATATTTAAAGAAATAGGAGGGGTGGTGTAGTGTTTTTCAATTACAATTACCAAAACAAAAAGACATTTTTTTCTATGGAAAAACTCTCAAAAAGATATTTTTATAGATGGGGGTGCAGCCCAGATTTACTGCGATTCAGCAGTACATTGATCTACTAAAATTCCCATCAGTGCTCCTGATAGAAACATGCTCTTAGCTTCCCTCTTTAGACCATGAACAACAACAAAAATATTAATAATAAAACGTCTACGCCAAAATAAGAGGCTGAGCTGAAGTGGCACTAAAATTCGGCACTTCAAATGAAATACTCCAAAAACGGTATTTCTGAAATCTAAGGTGGGTGTACTGACCAGATATACCGGTATTAAGCTGAACGTGGATCCCCTGACAGTACGACCAGTGTCACTGAAGGAAAATCTTCCCTCTATAGGCCTCGAAAAAAAAAGTCTACGCCAAAATAAGAGCCTGAGCTCAAGCGTCACTAAAATGCAGCCCGAACAGCTCTAGGCTTAGAAACAGCCAATCGACCAAATTGGAACGCCGTTCAAATATGACCACGACCAATCGCCCATTCTATGCTGTAGTTATAGACCAATCTATAATGAAAGTTATAAAACAACTAAACTGAAAAACACATGGAAATTCAAGGTAGAATAACGTTTTCTAATGAGTCATCTAGAACACCTGTTAATGAATGTATTAAGCAAACCTAGTAACCAAGTGAATATTGGTCTTATTATTTTGATGAAATATTGCTATAATTTAATTCAAGGTTTCAATGCTTAAAATTTTGACAGGGAATAAAGTCCAAACAAAACTTTATTAGACAAAACTAGCGTGTTTATTAGTGTCGAATTCCAAAATATAATATTTCTTCAGGGTCTGATCTTCGAAAGTTATCCAGCCCCATTAAGGAGAATTTTTATTATCTTCCCTCCTGTGGGCTGCGAATGTTAAATAAAATTCTTTAAAAAAGTATACAAAAAATGGGTTCTCTAAGACTGGGATTGTATACAAAGAATGTGAACCTTCAGCCCCCACTCCCATTTTGCAACCTTGACATAATTAAGAACAATAATATCGTGCTTCATACCATGTATAAATAATTGAAGGCGTTCTTTCAACTGTATAGCGTACTTGCATCCTTTTGCTTTCAAAATTATTCTATATGCAGTTTCATGTTTCTAGCTTGAATAGTTTAGTTGCAAATTGAGCTGACGGGAATTAAAGTTTGATTATTTTTAAATAGACTAGCAAAAGTTCAACTGCAGTCTAATCTCGTGCACCTTTTACTTTCATTGGGTGAATTTGTCAACTACCCTAGGGGGTGAAAGGGCTGAGGTTTTTTCGTATCTGACTTATTACACCCTGTAAGTAGCTTCACATGGGGGTAATAATTATGTAGAATCCCCCTAAAAACGTCCCAAAAGACTTCTCTTCTTCTGAATTTGAAAATATTCTTGACGCACACCCTCTGTCAGGGATAAATCTATGATCAGGTGTGTACGTGTTTGATTTTGGATCTCAATATTTTATATCTGATCCGTGAAAGGATATTTCAGAGAAAACTTTTAAAAAAGCATTTTATAAATTGTTCATTAAATGAATATTAATTTGTCTGAAATTATTATATAGTCTCTTCCCCTTCCCCCGCCTTAAAAAATAGTATTCTACATTAATGTGTCTCATATCTTAATAGTTTTTTTTTAAAAGGAATTTCGAAAATTGCTTAGTTTATTCCCTATGGTTAAAATAGACTCATATAAAGTGTTAAATTCCGTAACCATTTTCTAAGAAAAATCGTCTTTTTTTCAAAATGGCATTTGTGCTTTTTCCATCGCATAAGGGTTCTAATAAAAAGGCGAAATTAACAACACGCCGAAGATGAAAATAAAAATAAAAAATCAGAGGCCATAAACTCAGAAAAAAAATCTATGCTGATGAAGGAAAATTGTATTATTTAAATCAAGTGCAAATCAATGAGCCTTTATCCTAAGTCGCCTAAGTTAGCTTAAATAAACTACCAACAAAATGAACAAGTATACGCTTATAAGGCTCGTCATGATTGGAGGACGCTGCGCAGGAGGGAGCACTGCGCATGTGCTATACATATGTTTATTAGAAAGTTTACTTCTGCAAGTTCTGTTAGCACAAATAAGGAATGGTTCTTTTTGCTGTTTTCGACTGTCAAGAATTCATTCCATTTTCTTGGCAGTCTCCCAAAATGAGTCTTTTCTCTTATTTGTTTGATGGCTTAGCTTTGATTTTACGATACTGAAATTAAAAAATTCTCCCACAAGGGACGGGATTCTCTTCTTTGTCTAATGCCTTTTTTTTGTTAACAATGCTGTGACAGGGAAACTTTTTTTTACGAGCTACAAATTCTAAACAAAAGAACCATTCAGATTATGTGTTCTCTTTAATTTATTTAAGTGGTGGCCTTAACTGATGAAAATTTAGGGTAGGGGGCCAAAATTTATTTTTCGATATCAAGGGGAGGGGCAGATCTCTCTTTTTTCAATGAAAATGCAAGAAAAGGCGTTTGTCAATGAAATTACCCCTCTAAAAGGTATTTTCAGAATCCACGGGGAAATCCAGAGGACATGACCCCCCTCCCCCTATCCAGTTGACCATACTGAACGTTTTATAGTGTGTAACTATAACCTGTGTAAAAATAGTGTGATTAGCTAACATGGAGGTACATCGCTAAATAAACCAATGGGTTTAAAATACGCTTTTTAATTCAGAAGTACGTCCAAGTTTGTTCAGGTTTTGTAACCCAGCCCAATTGAGCTTTCCCTTTAACCTTTTTATTTTCCTCATCCTGTTTTTCAATTAAAGTCATTACATGTTTCTTTTTCAGAGATTGTCTGCTAAAAAAGCTGCGTCCATTTGTCAAATGTTGCTTTGGGCCCCTAAAGTATGGATTGATCCAGAAGGCAAGATACCATCTGAAGAAATGGTATTCACTTCTTTATTATTTTTTTATGGCTATGGGATAAAATCTTTGTACTAATAGCTAGAGATTAATTAATTAATTAGCTAAGAATATGATTAATTAATGATAAATTATGACAGTTTAATTAATTAATTATGAATGTGATTAAGTAAAGATGTATGTGTTGTGGTTTATGAAAACTAGCAAACCGAAAACAACATCTCGACACTCGGCACGCGGCAGGCTTTTATATATAGATTTTCACTGTCGCTTGTCTTCTAAACGCAGACAATATTGTTAAGGTGGTGGGACGAAAACTTCTTAGTACATAACGTGATTTGCAAAAAACAAAATTAAGGATCTTCTGACCTATCTAGATCACTTTTTATGCAAGAATATCCCCAGATACCAATTTTCCCGAAACAATGTGGAGCTGTTTTCGAGAAATAGAATACATATATGCTGCATAATTATTGCTGACTTATAAAGATTATGTGAAAAAAACTACGTTTTCTAAAGAGTTAAAGAGGCTGAGTTACAAGGTCGAACCTTAAAACGTACAGGGATTAGGAGGCACAGTTGGGGGGCTACCACCCCCTAAACCCCCCCGCTTTCGCAGCCTTTAAATATAAAAAAAAATTTCTTTAAACTGAAAGTAAGGAGCGACATTAAAACTTAAAACGAACAGAAATTATTCCGTATATGAAAGAGGCTGTGCCCTCCTCAACGCCTCGCTCTTTACGCTAAAGTTTGACTTTCTCACAACTCTTTTTTTAAACAATAAAAACTTTAGCGTAAAGAGCGAGGCGTTAAGGAGGGCACAGCCTCTTTCATATACGGAATAATTTCTGTTCGTTTTAAGTTTTAATGTCGCTCCTTACTTTCAGTTTAAAGAATTTTTTTTTATATTTAAAGGCTGCGAAAGCGGGGAGTTTGGGGGTGGTAGCCCCCAACTCTGCCTCCTAATCCCTGTACGTTTTAAGGTTCGACCTTGTAACTCAGCCTCTTTAACTCTTTAGAAAACGTAGTTTTTTTTAAATAATTTCTGCACGTTTTTGTACAGTTTATTACTTATTATTGCTTGACTAACTGTTAGCTGATCGTGTCAGGAGTTAAAGTTGGGGGCTGCCGCCCCCCAAACCCCCCGCTCTTGAACATTCTTGTGTTAAGGCTTTTAATTCCTGAATACTCAAATCACGTCGTACAGGGTGCCTCCTAATCCCTGTACGTTTTAAGGTTCGAACTTGTGACTCAGCCTCTTTAACAGCCCCCCAACTGTGCCTCCTAATCCCTGTACGTTTTAAGGGTCGACCTTGTAACTCAACCTCTATAACTCTTTAGAAAACGTAATTTTTTTCAAATAATTTAAAAAAGAAACTGAGTTTCTTTTCATAGTATATAAAAAAGTTGCTCCGATGGTGAATCAAACCCGGATTATCCGTCTGAAAGTCTGGGGTATCAGCCGCTGGACTATACAAATACAATAGTAATTGTTGTTTAGCAAATAGAAGCTATTTTCGACGCAAGCAAATTCCCAAAAATCTTGATATGTGTTTTTTGGAAAACAGGGAAGGAGTGATCAGATTGAGCTGAAATTTCGAGGTTAAGCTCCCAGGCCCCAGGAAAGCTTATCCTCTAAATTTCAGCCCGATCAGACAACGTTAAAGGGGGGTTGTGGTGGGAAAAATTAACAAGGGCTAATATAGCACACCGTGGTTTTTCGTAAATGTAAATTCGGGGGGTAATTTTTTCGGTCTGAAAATATCAAAAGGCCCTAACAGGTCAAATTCTGCTTTGAATGAGTCCTCATTCACCCGGATCCGTTGCCAACTGTGGCCTGTAGGCGTGGCTAAGAAAAAAAAAATATGAATTTTAAGTGGCTATATTTGGTTTTTTGAAAACAGGGAAGGAGTGATCGGATTGAGCTGAAATTTTGAGGATAAGCTCCCGGGCCCTAGGAAAGCTTAACCTTTAAATTTCAGCCCAATCGGACAACGTTAAAGGGGGCTGTGGTGGGAGGGTCCAAACTTCCGGCCCAGTTTACCCCATGAAGATAAAGTCGGAGGAGGATGAAATTTTGCAAGTTTCTTAGTTTGAGCTTGGGCTACAAAATGCGATTACCGCCGTCTCTCTGCGACCTCTAGGACCTGAAATCGCTTAACATTGTGGTGGGTCGCCTCTTTATAGAGGCACAAGTGTGCCTCCTTGATAGTATATAGTCTGAGTGAGAAGCAAAGCTGGCATAAGCCTTTTTCAGAATTGTATAAAAATGATGTCATTTTCACTTTGTGATAGATACTCTATCATCCGTCCTTGGGCAGAAGATAGATAGTCATAGAACTAAGGGATGATCGAGATTTTTAGGTCGATTCATGACGGATAATGTTCACTGGACTTGTATGTAAAAGGGGGGACTGAATTTGCTTGGACTCATAGATGAACAAGGGACCTAAGCCTAAAGACTTGCTCGCTTAGAGTCTCAGGCGGACTACCGTGTTTCAGGATTGACACATGACCGACAAGTCACCTGGGCATTGTGTACTAGCTTTTGGACTTTTTGGTGTACTAGCTAGCCCGTCTAGAGTCTCAGGCAGGTTGACCAAGTTTTAGAATTGACACATGACCCTTAAGTTGCCTAGAATCGCAGGCATATGCGGTATACCTGATTGGCTCTTTTGTATGCATATTTTTTAGCCAGTAAATAGATCGATAAGTTTTGAGTTGCAATACTTTTTAGTGGTGAACTCTAATTCTCTCTGCCAGAAGTTGAATAAAGTAGATTCTATATTTTTTTTTCTTTTTTATTTGATTCTATATGTATGTTTTTTGTGCCTCATCTGTTTATGCCCAAAAACACATACACCTTAAAAGGGAAGTTATACCTTCTTAGGGTTTTTGGTTAATACATTTTTAGCTTATTTTTGCTGATTTTTTTTAATCTAGCGACCACTACTGCCAAAAGTGTATATCTGGATATTGAGGTCTTTTCACTAAAAAGGAATTGCTGATTTTTCCATATTTTTAAGACATATTAAATAAAAAAAACAAGTTTTTATAACTGAAAGTAAGGAGCGACATTAAAACTTAAAACTAACTGAAATTATTCCGTATATGAAAGGGGCTGTCCCCTCCTCAACGCCTCGCTCTTTACGCTAAAGTTTTTTATTGTTTAAAAAATAGAGTTGTGAGAAAGTCAAACTTTTGCGTAAAGAGCAAGGCGTTGAGGAGGGGACAGCCCCTTTCATATACGGAATAATTTCTGTTCGTTTTAAGTTTTAATTTCGCTCCTTACTTTCAGTTAATAAAACTTGTTTTTTTTATTAAATTTTTGAACGTTTTTGAATAAATGCAGGTTTTGATCTTGGCTCACAGTACATGAATAATTAAAACATAATTTTCATATTAATTTACTTTTATTTGGTTAAATGGCTTTCTCGAAACTTGTTTCATTTTATTTACGAAAATTTTTATTAGTAATAAATATACGTAACTTACGAATTAACTTACGTAACGAAATTCTATATTCATATATTTTTAATACGTATATTAGGGGGTTCGCCCCCTAGTCAATACCTTTCTCTTTAAGCTAAAGTTCGAATTTTGTTCCAATTCTTTAAAAGTGACCGCTTAATCACAAAGGCCGTTAATTAGAATAAATAGCTCTTATGAAAGTACTAAAAATCTCTGGCTTAAAGAGTGAGGTATTGAATAGGGGGTGAACCCAATCATATATGTAATATTTTCTGTTTGTTTAAAGTTTAGGGCCAAGTAAATATTTTCAGAAGGTATAAATAGGTTAGAATTGGTAGGATAATCTCAAAAGGTATTATTTACCATAGGGCCTTTTTAGTTCAGTCTATACCATTTTAATATTCAAAACATTGGCAACCGTAGATGTTAGTTAATAGTGCTATAATTAAATACTTCCTGGGGAAAACATCCAGAATAATAGGAGAGATTTTATACGCAGGGAAGAGGATTTGGGTCCGTGCCCCTAACTTCATGTATCCAGACTTGACCAGTTTTCTAATTCCTATGTTTTCCATACATCTCACTTGTACCTTGGGTTCGACAAACTCCCCCCTCCCTAAGAAATAAATGAATGTACCTGTGCCTGTTTATAAAACACAGACTATTACTCTACGTCACTTTGTAATTTTTGTCAAGGTCATTTTACATAGCGAATCCACACCTGGTAATAAAATGTTCCCGTCTTGAAACATCGTCTGAAACTGGAAATAAAATCATGAAACCTAAACTTTGATGTTAAAGCAACTTGAATTTGACTTTGAAGGAGATTTTGAAATAAAATCATGTAATGTTAATTTTGAGTTTAATCTCAGATTTTTTGTTTGGGCCTAGAACAAAAAAGTACTTGGGTACTATATGGGCCTTTACAAGGGAACCAGTCTCGAAAACCCCGTTTTTGACGGGTTAATTCAAGACACCGCTATAGAGTAATGCAATGCAAAGCGTGGTTTTCATTGCGTTTACGATATTTAAACTGTTGTTTTTGGGGTTTAGGGGGGGGGAGAAAGGTACCTAGATTAGGTTAGGCCACGTATTTATTATATACTCTGCTTTACCCCCCACCCCCTAATGTGCAAATATATAGCCAAAATTTGCTTATAAACTATTATATATTAATCTTATTTTATTTTATTTCATAAGCATTAACCAAACTTGACTTTTTAGAAAGGCCCATATAATGCACCAGTACCAACAAAAATAACTAGAAACCTTAAATAAATCTGTCATTAACAGGGTAAATACAAATGTCTTAATTATACCTTTTGACGTTTTTTTTTCTTCTTAGTTGCCCAGTTCGCCGAGACTTGAATTCCGCTAGAGAGCCTCTTAGCAAACAATTTTCTGAAAAATCTAGCTCTGTTATGGTAGTCTAAAAGACAACCCCCCCTGTAAAAACCCCCAAAGGGATTCCCTATGAAAGCGATTTCTTCAAAAACTCTCCTTTAAAAACGTGATAACGGTGGCACTAAGTTTAAATTTTATATTTCAGACCTGAACCCACCCTCCTCTCCCACCGATAAATATCGATGAGTCTAGTAAATCATTTTAAAAAATATTTAAGAGTTAGTTAATTTTTCATTATTAACATGAATTGAAAATCCGTGTCATTTTCTGTGTTTTATAGGGGCGATTCCATCCTGGCCATTATCATATATATACCCTGATATACCAGGGTATATGCTACGTCGCTTCTTCGGGGATAAAAAACATTTTTGGAAAATGCTATAGGAATAGTGAACTTAAATTTAAAATGGGAATTCAGGGAGGAGAGATGGTGGCCTCCCTAACTTTCCGAGAGTTCTGGTCCGTAGTTACAAGCTGTAGGGAAAGAGAGATATTGCCCAATAGATTATATAATAAACAAGTTTTTTTTTAAAATGAAAGTGAAGAGCGACGTTTAAGCTTAAAACGACCAGAAATTTTTCTGTGTATGAGAGGGACTGTCCCTTTTTAATTCCCCGCTCTTCGTGCTAAATTTTTAATGTTTTATATTTCATGTAAAACTTAGGTTTACAATCCATCCCCTCAAGTTAAACCACTTCTGTCGATTGGTTCAACCTCTTTCTCAACCTCTTTATTTGATTCTCAAAACATTTAGAAGTTTCTATTTTTTTAAGTTCGTTTTACATTTCTTTATCACTCGCGGAAATAGCCGTGAATGATTAATAAAATAAAGATTTTGTGTTAAAAATATTTTTGCCACATCCTGAATGCCCAAAGAAAGATTTCCTCTTCAACCAAACTGTACTAAATAATATTAAAAAAGGGAAATACTTTTTTTTTTTGGGCTGGGTATGTTGGTGTGACATCCCGCCATTTATTAAACCGCATTTGATATACAACCTCGCAGCCGAACTGTGCATGTCACTTGCAATAACTGGTTTTATTATTTTTTTTAACTTGTTTGGAACTCTCCTTTTTGCTTCTCTTTATTTTACTTTTTTCCAAATTTTAATTTACTTTCGTGATTCTTATATTTTCTCCTTTATAAGTGTAAAGCATATTATTCAAAGCAAGGGGTAATAAAACTTATTAAACCTATGTATGGTTTTACAAAAGGGGTTTGCAAAAAGTATTTTTTTTTCGGGGGGGCGGGGTACAAAACAAAAACTTTAAAAAACGCATCAAAAAAAAATTTTATTTTCATTTTTGTTACGTTTGTACGAGTCAAAATAACATTTCGAGGTGGGGGTTTCGAAGTATTCATATTTATTTGCACTTTTGGCGGGGATCAGACGTTTCTGCGTCGACTGGGATGGAGAATCTGAGACTTTTCTAGTCTATGCTGAGTGATGTCTCAAAATCCTTAAGATCGATTCGCAACAACTTCCCTCCTAGCATCACAAGAAGTTTCTCTATCGTCCCTGTTGCTTTGTTCTCCTATTATATATCAATTAATATTCCTTCCCTTCATAAAAATATTCACAATCCCCAATAATATCTCTCTAATCATTAATAATTCCTATAATATGTGAAATTGTTATCTTATATATAAAAACCATATAATCTAGAATTTAATAGTTCTTAATAGTATCTCATAATCTTTTTGCTTATATTTGTAGCAGGAATCAATCGTCTCTACATCTCCTAGTATTAGAAGTAATTTCCCTATCGTCCCCGTCGCTTTGTTACCCTATAAAATAAAATAAAACAAGTTTTTTTTTAACTGAAAGTAAGGAGCGACATTCAAGTTTAAAACGAACAGAAATTATTCCGTATATGAAAGGGGCTGTCCCCTTCTCAACGCCCCGTTCTTTAAGCTAAAGTTTGACTCTTTTATCACAGCTCTACTTTATAAAATAATAAAAAAAAAACTCCAGTGTAAAGAGCGGGGCGTTGAGGAGGGGACACCCCGTTGTATATAAGGAATAATTTCTGTTCGTTTTAAATTTTAATGTCGCTCCTTACTTTCAGTTAAAAAAAAACTTGTTTTTTTTTTAATTTAATTTCTTAAAGTTTTGAATTAATGCAGGTTTTGAACTTGGCTCACAGTACATGAATAGTTAAAACGGAATTTGCATATTAATTTTACTTTTTTTAAACTAATAATAACCTTATAAAAACCTAAGTTTGATTTTTGTTCGTTGTTTAAGAATGACTCCTAAATCACAAAGGTCGTTTTATTAGAATAATAAACTCTTTTAAAAGTTAAAAAAGAAACTTTAGCGTAAGAGCAAGCTATCGAGGAGAGGCAACCCATCGCCTATACGTAATGTTTTCTGTTCGTTTTAAGTTTTAATGTTGCTTCTTACTTTCAGCTGAAAAAACTTGTTTTTATTTAATTGCTGATCGTTTTTTAAATAATGTCGGAAAATCCAGCTCCCCCACTATGGAAAATTCTCTTTCCCCACGATAAATTTCTCCATGGAAAGATTCTCCCACGTAAATTAAATTAGCGATATTAGCGAAAATAATATTGTAATGCATAGTAACAAAACGTCCAAAGAGATGGTACGTATATCTTTAAAAGATATACGTAATAATTTATGTTCGTTTTAAGTTTTAGTGTTATTCCTTACTTTCAGTTGAAATTTCTTTATTTATTTATTTAATAACAACAAGGCCGTATCCAGGGGGGGGGGGGTTACCCGGTTTGAACCCCCCCCCCCCCGAAATTTTTGACCGACTCGAAAATAAGTCGAAAATTAGTAAAACCTAGGTAAAAATCAGTAAAATTAGTCGAAAACTGAGTCAAAAATTAGTAAAACCCCTCCCAAAAAAGTCGAAAATTAGTAAAAACCCCCCTGAACAAAAATCCTGGATACGGCCCTGAATAACAACCACAACCCGAAGACCTACAATATCTTTGGTTTATTATCACATAAAAATCACAGTTATGAAACTGCTTAATGTAAAATTGGCCGGAAAATAACACAAACAAATTATTGCTTATATCGGCCATTATTTTACAAAATTCGAACTTTAGTGTTAAGAGCGAGGTACTGACGAGGGGACGAACCCTCCCATATGCGCAATAATTTCTGTTCGTTTTAAGTTTTAATGTTACTCCTTGCTTTCAGTTGAAAAACTTTTTTTTTAATTTGATTTGATTTCTTCTGTTTTCTTCTTAGTTTTTTTTAATTTGGTTTCTTCTCGTTTTTTAAATAATGCTGGGATATCCAGCGCCCCCTTCATTGAAGTTATCGTCCCCTATGAAAAATCTTTCCATGTAAAGATCCTCCCACGTAGCGTAATCCCCTCGACCCCCTCCCCCCCCCACCACCCGAAAACATCTCCCTGAAAAAGTCTGTATACTTACCAATAACTAATACTATATGTAAACAATGAATAACGTTCATAACTTACAGCCCTTCCCCCGGAGACCTCAAAGACATAGTTATTAGATATTTCGACTATGCTGAGCAAAATGGCTATCTCAAGATTTTGAACCGGTGACTTTGGGTAAAAACGAGCATGGGATCCAATTTTTTGGTCACTTAAAAAGGGCACTAGAACTTTTAATTTCCGTTCGAATGAGCCCTCTCGTGAAATTTTAGGACTACTGGGTCGATACGATCACCCTGGAAAAAAAACAAATAAACACGCATCTGTGATTATTCCTCTGGCAAAAATACAAAATTCCACATTTGTACAGATAAGAGCTTGAATCCTCTAAAATAGGGTTTTCAGATACGCTGAATCTGATGGTGTGATTTTCATTAAGATTCTATCACTTTTAGGGGGTGTTACCCCCTTTTTTAGAAAATAAGGCAAATTTTCACAGGCTCGTAACTTTTTGTGGGTATGACTAAACATAATGAAACTTATATATTTAAAATCAGCAAAAAAATTTAATTCCTTTGATATATCTATTGGTATCGAAATTCCGTTTTTTAGAGTTTCGGTGACTCTTGAGCCGGGTCGCCCCTTACTTACAGTTCGTTGCCACGAATTCTTTGGTAGTATAATCAGAAACTAACATTTCCTTTCACAATCTCTATAAGCCATCATCTATAAGCTATCCCCATTTCCTTTCACAATCCCTAAAGGATCTAATAATCTATCAATATCTCTCATATTGCCTCAAAATTTATCCCCGTCTAGCATCACAAGTAACTTCTCTATCCTTTCTGTAACTTTCTGTAACAATACCGATTGATCGAAGTTGATACGATTGTGGCTAATCACAGTAAAGCAAAAATAAATAGCCTAGGCGATTCAAACGCGAGCCTAACCTTCAAGGGCAATCAGGCGTCTCCCGATGTCTGCTCGATGGACAACTCCCCAGTGCCACAAAGAAATAAAATGCACGAGCCCACTAGACAGAAAACTGTACGTTTTCAGCCTGTCAAACAATTTAGTTATGAAAATAACCCTACGATAATAAGATGCTATATTTGTAATCGACCTGGGCACATCGCGAGGGAGTGCCGTTATGTCCCCAATCGCACACCAAGAATTGCTGTTGGTAATACGCAAAATTATGGCAACAATTTGTTCGGAAGAACAAATTTTAGCGCCAGTGGTGCACTAGGCTATAGCCAGGGAAGATTGCGGCAATCAGTACCTTACAACGCCGTACCAACCAAATTTGTACAATCCTCCCCCCACTAGACAAATTAATTACCGATTTGAAAACCCAAATAATCACCAAAGCCAATATAATGCGAGAATGGTGTATAGAAATCCCGAAAATTTTCCGACGGGAAATAGAAATTTTTCAAGCCGACGGCAAATAGTGAATTGGCCGACGGGAAATGAAAGCTTTTCAAGCCGACGGCATTGGTAGTCAGCGCCAGCAGCCGGCGCTGTCACAGCTAGAGATTCCACGAACATATCCGAATACCTATTGCAGGCACCGACGCATGAAATAAATCCTCAGGGAAACGTTTCAGGCCCCTCAGAAATATAAATTGGACGCAGAGGGTGCCTAGAATGTTTTATAGGTCCAAACTGATAGTAGTACCGTCTTGTAGTGATAGTAATAACAAGTTACCTATATTTAATGATTTTTGTGTAGCAAATGTTTACTTTAAAGCTTTGTTGACTCTGGTGCTACCGCGAACATCATAAACTCATGCGTATTCAATATGTTGCCTCTGAATATTAGGCAACAAAGAGCTTTTAATAATCCTAATTTAACTAGCTTGACAGGACATAAATTGGATGCAAAAGGTTCAATTTGCCTAGACATAAAGAGGGATAATAGAATCTTTCCGACAAATTTTATAATATGCGATAACTTTCCGTAGGAAGCACTTATCGGCGCAAATTTTTTAAGGTCTAATAGAGTACTATTAGACGTGGCTAACGAAAGGCTTGTCTACCCTGCTAAGGTAAGGGAAGAGATTTCTGCCTTAACAAATTGTAACAGAGGTTACGAAGACAACGTAACAGTAAACAAAATTTACACATGTTACACATGGAAAAACGTGATTTCTTTTTGATCAGAAAAAATATTCACTGGAACTTAGACCACCTTGACTTAAATTTTTACTTGACTCAATTATATGTTGGTTGTATGCAGGTTTTTATTTGTAAAATTTGTAAATTGAAATTTTTTTGAAATTTTTTGCTTTTTCGTTCTTTTTTTTTTTTTTTTTTTTTTTTTGCTTCTTTCCCTTCATTTCTTTCAGGTGTCAAAGTGGCTGACGACCTTGGCAACGAAGGTACTAACCATGGAAAAATGGCTCGAAAATGACCCTAAATTTGATTTGATTATCACATTTCTAAAACGTGCAACCGTGAAAGATTGTCTCGGCGCTATTGCGTTTTTACGGGGTATATAGATTGTGAACTGAAAATGGGGGGTTCTTTTTTTTAAGCATAGTTTATAGAATTAAAAGAATATTGAATTTTTCTGAAATAACAGACATCTATGTTTGAGGCCATACTGAGGAGAGGATAAGAGTCTTGGGGCTTCTAATCGAAGATAAGGGTTTACGGTTGATAGGACTAATAGGTGCAACAGTAACAAGATTGGGGTGTTTGTGGTGAGATTGGGGCGGTTGTGGTCAGGGTCTGTTCCTGAGATAATTTGGAAACGTCTCAGCTTGCGGTTTTTGATACAATTATATCCTCCTCCGTCCTCACCCCCCCCCCCCCCCCTCTCGGAAAAGTGTTGAAAGTTTATTTTAGAATGAATTGTTGATTTGTCAGTAAATTGCGACCTGTTATTCAAATTGATGACTCCCAGCTACTCCGGAAAAATAACAACCCAAGCTTGAATTTTGTTGATGGGTTTAACTAGGTTTGATGTATAATACTTTAAAATAAAAATCGAATAAAACTTATTTTTGTTTAGGAGATGGGGGTCAGTGAAGAGTCGTTATGTATTTGCTATTTTATAGCGGGTAGGAATCCTCAAAAAAAGATGAGAAATGAGTTGTATTGTTGCTTCTGTGGGACTTAAGCCTAAAAAATGTGTGTTTTGCTTCTTTTTTTTTTCTTCGATATTTTTCTAAGAAGAGTTTGACAAAACTAAGAGTAAAGATGTATTTGGCCCCTTAGGTAAAAATGTATTAAGAATCTTGCGAATCTTGCGAATCTATCTTCTCTATAGAACTCTATCCTCTTGTCAGAATTTTCCTTAGGGTCCCAAATAGTGCTCAGAATTGTAGCGATGAAAAAAAATTAGATTGTGTTAATTGTGGTAATAAAGATTGACCGCGTCGATGTAATATTATGCTCTAAAGCTGTGAACTTACACCTTATAAGTTCTTCGATAGCGCCACTTATAGCGCTAAGGATTGTGCCGTCGAGGCCTGCGCCACCGCAATGGGGAGTAATGTTGATGGTGGACCACGCCACCCGCTGAAAGCGAGAAAACAAAATATATAGCTATATAAACGTAGCCTCTTTTCCTTCGATTTTCTCGAAATAAATTACCTACTACATTATGTAGAAATCGGATCCCTGGGGGTACCACCGTGGGAGGCATACGAATTATTTATCTGTCGTGCAATTAGATAAAGACATAAAACGTAAAAGAGACAAAAATAGAAAAGCAATAGTTTTATTGAGACTTACATTTAGGTGTACAACAGTGCTTCACTTCAAATGACGATAACAAAGGCAAGGATTAAATTGGCTCTCAAAAATAATGTTGATGGTAATAGAGACAATCCATAATTATGATTGAAACGAAAAACAGTTTTTTCAATATATCACGAAAATATAAATTCTGCACTTTTCCAGCTTTTTCACGATTGGCCCAAGTCCTGTGGAGGGGGCCGCTATTTTGTAATTATGTTCGCAAACTCACTACATTATGCTCACTGATCGCCCAATGATTTGTTTGAAATATATCTGATGATTAAACGTTGTAACTTAAGCTTCCTGAGAAACATTGTATCTAGCATTTTTATTTTATTACCAAATATCTTAGCGAAATTCAAACAGAATAGCGTCGTTGTTGGCTGAGGCTAAAATACAATTTCTCTTTTTGCTGATTAAGAACTTTTTTTTTAAAGCTAGATTTAGACGGTAAAATGTGAAGGAAGGGGAGGTGATACCTCAAAAATCCTACCGACCACGCCATTTGTAGCGATGAAAAAAATTTAGATTGTGTGTTAATTGAGGTAATAAAGATTTACCGCGTCAATGTAATATTATGCTTTAAAGCTGTGAACTTACACCTTATAAGTTCTTCGATAGCGCTAAAGATTGTGCCATCGAGGCCTGCGCCACCGCAATGGGGAGTAATGTTGATGGAGGACCGCGCCACCCACTGAAAGCCAGAAAACAAAATATGTAACTATATAAATGTAACCTCTTTTCCTTGAGTTTTCTGGAAATCAATTACCTCTAATGTTGTGTAGAAATCTTACCGACCGCGCGATTTGTAGCGATAAAAAATTTTGGACAATTAAAGGCATTGTGTGTTAATTGTGGTAATAAAGATTGACCGCGTCGAATGTAATATTATACCTTAAAGCTTTGAAGTTACACGTTCTATAAGTTCTCCGATATCGCCACTTATAGCGCTAAAGACTGTGCCATATGTAATATTATTGTTTTAAAGCTATGGTGATTAAGATGCGCCAAATGCGGCAATGAAGTCTGGGGCCACAAATGTAATATTATGATTAAAAGCGGTGTACCGATCACGCCACTCGCTGAAAGCGAGAAAATAAAATGCGTAATTATAGTAGGTTAAGAATTCTCCAGCTATCAGTCCGGGAGCGTAACCTCGCTTCCTCGGGTTATCGCCGTGTCGATTACCTCTAATGTTATGTAGAAATCAGATTCCTGGGAGCGCTACCGATGGAGACATACGAACTAATTACCTGCCGTGCGATTTAATACAGACATATAAAGTAAAATTAACACAAATAGAATAGCAATACTTTTATTGAGACTTACATTTAGGTGTACAACAGTGCTTCACTTCAAATGACGATAACAAAGGCAAGGATTAAATTGGCTCTCAAAAATAATGTTGATGGTAATAGAGACAATCCATAATTATTGAAACGAAAAACAGTTGTTTTTTTACTATATCACGCAAATACAGCTTCTGCGCTCTACTAGCTTTTTCACGATTGGCCCAAGTCCTGTGGAGGGGGCCGCTACCTTGTACTTATGTTTGCAAACTCACTTCATTGTGCTCACTGACCGTCTAATAATTTGTTTTAAATATATCTGATGATTAAACGTTATAACTTAAGCTTCCTGAGAAACATTGTATCTATCATTTTTTTTATTACCAAATATCTTAGCGAAATTCAAACCGAATAGTGTCGTTTTCTGGCTGAGGCTAAGATGCAATATCTCTTTTCGCTGATTAAAAACTATTCTTTTTTTTGAAGCTAGATTTAAACTTAATAAGAGGACGTCGGTATTATCTTTAGAAAGAAAAAGATTTTTATTTTTTTGTATTTTAAATATATCACATTTTACTCACGGTACAGAATTTTTCTTAAGATACACAAGAGCAAAGTTATCTGCTTTCATTACGAACCAGATCCATATCCAGGATTTTTTCTCCGGGGGGAGGGGGGCAATAAAACTGTACAAAACACAACAAAAATATGTTGTTGTGTATTTGTTACTTTTGAACGAGTCGGACAAAATTTTCGCGTTGGGAGGGGGGGGGGTATAAAAACCAGGTACTCCCCCCTCCCCTGGATACGACCCTGTTCAAACAATCAGGCTTCAGAGTAGATTTGCTTGGATCCAACTTTTCTGCTGAGACGATTCTTTTTCTCTCAGTAAGTTGGAGTAGATATTTGACAGAAATTAAAGTTCTAAGATAAAAAGGATCCAGGAGATTTTTTGCTAATAAAATAAATTTTATGTCAAGATTCTAAAGGATGTGTGAACTCCAGCTTGGGTGTAACGATATTTCAGAAGCACATTCTTGTGGCTTTTTGCAGAATGTAATCCAGTGTACTGGATGTTCTGGGTTCGAATCCCACTGAAGGTAAAGTTTTAAATTAATAAGCAGAATTTTATTTCAAGATGGCGTGATTTTGAGCTTTGTAATAGTGATGTTCTCGTAGCTTTTAGTAGAGTCCAATCAAGTATGCTGGAGGTCATAGGTTCGAATACCTCTAAATGGTTAATTTTTATGAATAAACTCAATCCTATGGCAAAGATCGTTGAAAATAAGGCCTTGATCTTCGCTATAATGACTTGTCTGAAGCATGTTTTCGTACATTTTTGTAGAGTGCAGGATGCAATTTGCAATTTCCAGAACACAATGGGCTCGATCCCGCTGATGGTTAATTTAAAAATTATAAAGTTTGGAAATACAAATTAGATTCACTATATTCTCCGCTGCTATAAACATGTATATGTAGGTCTGTATATCCTGTGATATTGCAAAATTTATTGTTTGGTTATATTAGTTTCTATTTACCCGTGTTGGTAGAATTGGAATATATTACGGTACGAATATTATATCTTGTGTTTAATAAAAAACAAAATGAGATCGTTTCTGTGTTTGTTTTGGAATTTGTAGAAAAAATCAGACTGTTTAGAAAAGTATTTTCCCTAATTTTTAACCCTTGAAATAAATTAAATCTCTCAAGTAACCCGGCTTTCTTCACTTTCATATTTGCTATCTTGGGGAACTGGGCACTTTCTGTGTAGGCCAAAGGACTAGGGGCTCCAAGAGGCCCTAATATCATTCATCTACTATTAGGAGCCCTCATGTTATTTCTCTTCGGGAAGCTTGAAGAGATTTAACAGTATGGGGGGGGGGGGGCACTATGACAAGTTTTCAGTAAACTGGAAGTTTAACGTCACTCTTTACCTTCCTGTGATAGAATTTTTTTCATTTGATTTCTGTTTTAATTTATTACAGATGAAGAAGTATGAAGGGTGGAAACACAATAATAAGCTTTTAGTAAAGGGAAAGTAAAGATTTTGTGTGAAGAATAATTGGAGGCAGTAACTCTCTTCATATTTATGGCAATTTCTGTCTGCTTCTGCTTTTAACTTCGCTTTTTATTTTCACTTGAAAGAAACTTATTTTCATTCATTTCCGTTTTAATTTGTTACTAACAAAGAAGTATGAGGTGTAGAAACACTCTGACAAGTTTTCAGTAAAGCGAAAATTAAACTTTTATGTGAAGAGGTATTGAAAGGTGCATTTCTCGTTTCATTTGATTTCTGTTTTAATTTATTACAGATGAAGAAGTATGAAGGGTGGAAACACAATAATAAGCTTTTAGTAAAGGGAAAGTAAAGATTTTGTGTGAAGAATAATTGGAGGCAGTAACTCTCTTCATATTTATGGCAATTTCTGTCTGCTTCTGCTTTTAACTTCGCTTTTTATTTTCACTTGAAAGAAACTTATTTTCATTCATTTCCGTTTTAATTTGTTACTAACAAAGAAGTATGAGGTGTAGAAACACTCTGACAAGTTTTCAGTAAAGCGAAAATTAAACTTTTATGTGAAGAGGTATTGAAAGGTGCATTTCTCGTTTCATTTGATTTCCGTTTTAATTTATTACAGATGAAGAAATATGAAGGGTGGAAACACAATAATAAGCTTTTAGTAAAGGGAAAGTAAAGATTTTGTGTGAAGAATAATTGGAGACGGTAACTCTCTTCATATTTATGGCAATTTCTGTCTGCCTCTGCTTTTAACTTCGCTTTTTATTTTCACTTAAATGAAACTTATTTTCATTTATTTCTGTTTTAATTTGTTACTAAAGAAGAAGTATGAGGTGTAGAAACACTGTGACAAGTTTTCAGTAAAGCGAAAATTAAACTTTTATGTGAAGAGGTATTGAAAGTTGCACTTCTCGTATTTAGGCAACTTCTGTTTGCTTCAAATTTTAACGTCGCTTTTTCCTTTCATGCGAAAACAAAACTTTTTTTTTGGTTTCGGTTTTAATTTATTTCATTTTTTGTTATTTAGTTTATTCTTGTTTGTAGTTTTTATATTAGGGACTACAGAATAGTTTGCTTAAAGTGCTAAAGACATCAAAATTTTCTAAGAAAAATTATCAAAATTTAACATAAAAATGTGATTGAATAATTTCACATTTTTGTTAGTTTTGCTGGGTTAAGACGTAAAATCTAATTAGATTTGTCAGTACTTTTCGTTCGTAAAAATGCAAACATCATTTCCAAAGACAATTACACCTTCGAAGGAAAGTTACACCTGCTTAAGATGTTTGGTGTTTTTTTGCCTATTTTTGCTGATTTTTTCCAACGTTTCTCCTTTTTTTAGTTTGGCGTCCGCTGCTAATAAAAAAAAAATGATAACCGCACATAATGGTCTTTTTCATTAAAAATTGGATTCCCGGCTTTAACTAGTCTTTTTAAGGTTTATATGGCTATATAAGTTTCCACTGCCCTTGCCAGATTTTATTTTCACTGCCCTTGGTAATTCAAGGATTAGACGCACAATCACATTGGTAGATCTTTTTATGCTACTTCAAACCAAAGGACTGCCTCATAACATTTGATTTGCGAACACTGACGGATCCCCCCCCCCCAAGATTTTTTCTGGTGTCTTCGTATCCTTTTTTTTTACTCTTTTTTTAGACTAAATTTGTCAATTATTGTCACCTTTGTCACATATCCCCCCCCCATCCCAAGAATTTGCTCATTGGCGCCCTTGTCATATGGGCCTCCCCCAAGATTTTCATCTAGATCCTCACCTGCTTGTGAAATGTTTGGCCGATATCGGCCAAAGTTGTCATTGTAAATAAAAGGGTAGAAAATTGGAATTTTATTCTCTTTATTTTCTATTAACATTGATTTAGCGTGATAATCCCTGAAGAAAAACTCGTCCGTAGAGGTCTGGAATTCCAAAATTCAGAATTCAGGGTGTATGTTTCCATTCTTTAAATGGTTATTTGGAAAATATTAATAATAATTATATATTGCTTAAATAAATCTAACAAGCATCTAATTATAAAAATGAAAATAACACAGACTTGTCTTCAATTCAAAACTTCTCTTCAACTCAAACATCTTTTCGGAACTTGTTGATATAATACACTTCAAGATAAAATGTTGCGTTTAATTTGTTTTAAAAAGTTGAAATCGTGGGACAGAGGATAACCTCAGCTGATTTCATGCATGCATAATACAATTTTGTCCAATATCTTTGTGGAATCTCTCATCTTTGATTTTAAAATTATTTCCTCGCAGGGGGGTTTTGGTCAATTAATTATCCTCGCAGGGGGTTTTAGTCAATTAATTATTCTGTTTGTAGGCACTTCGGATTCTACATGACATATCTTGTACGTTTCAATCAAATCACAACCTACGAATCTGTAAGCAAGGGTTGGTAGTTTTAGCCGCTCTTTGTAGGGGAGGTTGTTGAGGCTTAAGATAATGATTTTTGGAAAATCTCCCCCTATGCCTATTTCTGTCTATGTAAGCACGTTATGAACGTATAATTATTCTTTTTACAATAATAATGTTTCCGCATTAGAGGGGGGCTACCACCGCCCCCGTGACCAGGTTGCTTTGAAGGACATCTCATGAAAACTTGACCCTTAAATTTAGCTTTTGAAGCTTCAAATACTTCCCCCCTCCTTTCCTTCAAGTTATCACCAAATCACCCACTTTAAGAGCTATTGTGTACCGAATGTTGTACTTTGCATACAATTATAAAGGGTCAAAGATAGATAAGATATACATTTATTAAAAAAGAAAACAAACACTATTCGTCTTTCGCCTGCCAAGAAAGGCAATAAGCTTGAAAGGGCAAGCGAGGTTATCACTCTCAGCTAATTAAAACAACATCCATACCGAGCTACTTAAGACACAAGAAACTCATCTGATGAAGGAATAAAGGAATAAATAGAGAAAGAGGAAAAGACAAGAAGTAGATAGAAAAAAAGCTAAGTAAATCGGGGAAATACCTTAAATAAAATGACAACCTGGAGTGGGCTTGACACCAAATTCACTCATGAGATAAAAGAAACTTCTTTGCCCGTGACTTAAAAGCCGGAAGACTAGGCGCATTTTTCACACATTCGGGCAATATATACCAAACATGGGGACCATAATGGCGAATCACAAAAGATGCCCGAGTGGTGCTCCTAAACTCATTAGTTAAGTTATCAGCTTTTCTTGTATTATGATCATGACGGTCTCTATTAAAAGCAAAAGGATTTTCAAAAGCAGGGCTGAACAGCTGATTCAAATATTTATACGAGAAAATCGTGACTTGGTAATCTCGAATTTGGCATACATCCATTAACTTATTCTTTTTAAAATGCTCATGAGCAGGAACCTCATAAGAATCATCAAATTCAGACAATAATTTTACAGGTCTATTCTGAAGTTTTTGTACTCTTTTGAAACATGTTACAAAATTACTTGCCCATATAGAGCATCCGTTGCTAATATATGGGTAAAATGTAGAAAAATAAATCATTTTCAGGATCTTTTTTGGGACTAGATTTTTAATTCTTTGCATCACCCCAAGGCCTCTGTTTAATTTTTCAGCTATTGCACTTGAATGGTTTTTCCACGACAGGTTTTCATCAATTAAAAACCCCAAATACTTAGTTGTTGCTACTCTCTTTATCACATTTTCTTGAACCGTGATATGGTCATTTCCAGCACTAGACGAAAGTCTAGAAAATATCATGAAAAAGGTTTTAGAAAAGTTTAGGGTTAACATATTTTACTGAGAAAAAGTTAGAAATTCAGAAACTGCATTATGAATAGTGGCATAATTTCGTCAAAATCCTGGGGGGGGGGGTATTGGAGCCATTTTCCTCAATCAAGTAAAAATGACAGTGGAAACTGAAAAATGAGCCCCATATAGTGACAAAAAAGGTAGATGTACTAAAGAAAAATAACCCGTTTCTGTGGATTCTTGGATTATGCAGGCTTATCTTAGTTTTGACAAGATTTTTGGAGAAGCTAAATTTCAGCAGAGGGGGAACTGGGGTCAGATAGGGGCATTTGCCCCCTCTGCCCCATTAGCAAATTGCGCCCCTGGTCAAAGAAACAACTCATTCGAATGAAGTTTTCATTTTCTTGTCTATAACAATATTTCATGTTATATGGACCTAAAATATATTTAGTAACGATTTTGCCACTAAATGGTGTTAATCCTTGGAGATTCAAGGGAGATTCAGAGATGTAAGAGGGAGGTTTGAAACTGGGGTTTTCTATGTGGTTTTAATTTAAGGGCCAATCCTTCCTGGTTTTGAGCAAATGTATTATCTGACAAATGTTGCCCTAAACTTCCAGGGTTTTTTGTCTCTGCTTAGGCAAAATGGTAAAAATTATTATTTTGCTTGACAAAATGAGTAAAAATATCCCTTCAATATGGTAAGATCAAAGTTAATGTCTAAGTTATTACTTAAACGACTGGTCTAATAAAAAAAAGGATAAAGATCATCCCGAGTCATTAATGGCGCATAGGGCATTGAATCGACGCCTCAGTTGCTGGGTCTGTTTTTACAGAGACACGTTGCAGGCCTATCGTCCCTTTTGTGGCAGCGGGATCCAAACTCCGGGACCCTTACTACCAAAGAGAGCATCAATACACGGTGCTACCATAGGGCAACTTGTCTTTAGCAGTTGAAAAATCAGGTTTCAAAATGTCAGGTTTTCAGGTCTCTCGTATAATTTATCTCATGTAACGTGACGCCTTTTGAATTGGTAAAACCCGAATGAACGGCTATAGTACCAGAGGGAAACTGGGCCTGAGTGAATTTAAGTCCTAGAAGATCCACATGTGCCCTTTTAACAAATCGATACTTTTGAATCGATGCCAATTGAGGGAGTTTTAAAGGGGGGGGGGCATATTTTTCAAAATCTAGGGGTGGTAGGGTACGAATTTGTCACTTTCAAATTTGTCTTATGAAAATGCAAAAAGAAAGGCATTTTTGATGAAACTATCCCTAAGAAAGGTATTTTTCAAAATCTAGGGGGTAGCGAACACTGGAGGCAAATGCCCCCCACCTCCTAGAATCCCCTCTCCAATTGACGCCATTGACTTTAATTCTTCATACTTGCTTAAAATTTCCTTCATCTTGGGCTATCCATGATAGTGGAAGAGGCAGAAACTTTCATTGAACATATATTATCAGCATCATATTATTACGAGTATTAGCAATCATATCTTATATTAATCTTTATTAATATCTTATTAATAATATTAATTATCTTTTATTATTGATAAAATTAATATTTATTATTATTTTTTTTACTTAGAATATTTATTATTAAATATTCTATTAATATTTATTAATTATCTTTATTAATATCTTATATAGCAATCATATCATATATTACTCTTTTATTCTCATCTTCCGCCGATGCTGACTCTGGGATTGAAGGCATCAACAGCCATGGCCAAGAATTTCAGAAATTCCAATCTAAAAACTGTATTCATAAAGTAGTGCCATTCAACCTTTGTCACTCTGAGTTGTATTTTTTATCATATTTTTTTTTTAAGACCACGCGATGACACGCCCCAATCCACACATAGCTTACAAGTCATAAATTTAACGCTGTCAATCCAGTAACCCCAAGTTCATGCAGATAAAAGTCATTTTTCGTCAATTGCATCAATGAGCAATTTTACTTGCCTTTATGTTCATGCAGCATTGCCACGGATATGATTGGCCTTTCAATGAGATGTTCAGTTATCGAAGATAGCAGTTTCTCTTGTTCAGAAATATTGGCTAGCTGCCCGAAAAAGGTCAAATGTTTTCAGCCACATTAATCACTTGACTAGGAAAATGTACATGCTAAAGTTGGCAACTAGATTGACGTGAAAAGTGAATACAGATCCTGTGTGGACATCTCGGCATTCCCATCTATATTTAAATGTATGGCAAACAAGTGCCTTTTGGACGAAATATACAAGTAGTGCTGTCTCTTTGAAGCAGAAGTAGGCGTGGTCTTACTAGCCCGATTTTGTTATTAGAAACTTAAATTTGTCCAAAAATACTAACCAAAGACTAACAAGAATCAAACAAGAAAAGAAAAACAACAATCTTCGAAAGCACCACAAGTTAAAAGAAAATATGCTACCCAGAAAAATCGACATTGGTTAAGATGCGTAAAAATTAAAGCGTGGGCATTTACGGCATATTTATAACGAATCGGGGACGATTTTTCTGCCCCGTACTTTTTAGTCTCAAATTTTTTAGTTTTTTTTATACAAGCGGGTATTTATCATGTCTTGTTTGAGCGTCTGGCATTGATGCATCCCTGTGATATATAATTTTCCATATTCAAATGTGAACTTCTGCTCAGATGAAGTGAAACAATTGATCCGTTTAGAGAAGAGCAATGACGTACAGAGGTGATGGCTATGCAGAAGCATCATCAATTTCTTAAGGTGCCACAATATTGCATAGAAGAGTACAGCTGAATTAGCATCACTTCTTCACACATCATCTCCAGTAACTGGGAGAAACATCATGAAGCCAAACAAAACTGAAGTGGGTTCCAGAAGACTCTCACGTAAAAGAAGAAGCAGAAGAATGACCTGTGGACAAACTGTCATTGTTCTCGTGCATAGGCGACATTCTTTCATACAAATTTGTGGCATGGGGTTATGATTAACTACGAAAATGAATCAGTAGCACACCTATAGCTAAACAGTATGTTGTGCTAGTATTCAGGGATATATTTGGGACTATATGGTACGAGATTATCAAACTAGCGTATGTACAAAACCTCTGGAATGACTTAGAGTATCAAGCTGAAAATTTCAGGGGAGAGGGGGCAGGCGGACCTCAATCTTATCAGTATAATGATAGTTTGATTCTCGATGCCCACATGATTAATATACACTCGGTATATTATCATAAAGCTCAAAGGAGACCGAAGAAAAGTCAAGAAGGCTTTCACGTAAATGAGGAGGCAGAAGGATGATCTCAAACTTCCGTCGTAACGTGCCGAGTTGACATAATTTCATACAAACTAGTTCTACTTGGTTATCATTAACTACAAAAATAAATTAGCAGCACACCTAAAGCTAGGCGGTATGCTGTGCTGGTATATGAGAATGCACGTGGTGCATGGTTATCAGAATAGCATATCTGCAATACCCCTGGAATGGCATGGGATATCAAGCTGAAAATTCCAGAGAGTGTTAGGAGGGCAAACGGACCTTCATATTATCAATAAAATGAGAGTTTCCTACACGATGCACAGATGATTATTATGCATTGTACAAATCATCATGGAGCTGAAAGGAGGCTGAAGTAGAATTTAGAAGGGACTCATGTAAAAGAAAAAGAAAAATGATCTGTGTAACACCTTCCGTTGTTTTGTGCCTAGTTGACAATGTCTAAAAAAAAAAAATCTTCAGAGCCATTCAGGGCGTATAGGGCAACGAATCGACGTTAAAGATCCTGGACCATTTTCAAAGGGACAAGTAGCCAGCCTATCGTCGAATGTTGCCGCAGCGGCGATTGATCTCTGGGCTCCGTATTGCCAAGCAGAGCATCCATCCACTGTGCTACCACAGCGGATACAGTCTCAACCAGTGTATATAGATATAACCCAGTACGATCAATCCCTATCTCAACCATTCTCAAAACCCGGACCGAGATGCAAGTGCTCCGGAGAACATTTAAACAACTATAAACATAAGCGACATTCGATTTTTTCACGAGTGGACAAGTCAGATTTCTCTTGAACGCGAAACTTGGCTTCAACATTATACACTGGCCCACTGATGTCAGATTAAATGGGAGGAGCTGTTTGTACACGCCGAGGATGTAGTTCTAAAAAACACTGACCCGTGATCTTACTGTTATATTATTTATATACAGTGGTCTCAACAAACTTTTCATGTAATTACTGTATAGTAAATCCATTTTTACCTGGAACTATTTATTCTATAACAAAAACAAGAAACTAACAATTTGTACTTAATGGAATGTATTATTTACAAAAGTACAACACTGCATGGTGGGGCTCTCAACGCCTCCCGAGATTCAATCAACAACAAAATCACAAACATTTATACTGTCCTCTTAGGCACTTCGAACTCAGAATGTCACACATTCGCAAAAAATAATTCCCTGATCTTTGATTAATTGTCAAGGCACGTTACTTTAACAATATGTTCGTAAAGATAAAATTGGCACCAAATTTAAGTCACATAAGATGGAAATCTAACACTTAAAACTGCACATTTAAACTTTGTAAATTTGAAAAGAGTTTATACCATTTGACTTTCATCTAGTATCAATATGAGAATTAAAATGAGATGTTACTTGCACTTTTATCAAGTATAAAGACGTTTTTAGACATTTAATTACTCTAAGTTTTTAGTTTCAAAAACTTCTTAATTGATTCTACTCCATCAAAATCGAATAGTCTGTTTATTGATATTAATTTGATAACTAGGCGGGTCTAAGAAAATTACGTTTTTTACATAACTGGGGCTACTACTTGACTGTTATCTTCTTCGTCCTCACTCTCAATACCTCCATTATCATAAACTTTTTCTGGGCGCCATTTCTCATCTGCTGCGGGGCTTACCACTGCATTTAGTGCATTTCGTTTTCTTGGATGCATGAACATTTTCTCAATGTCATTTAAAGCCTTCCCTTTTGTTTCTGAAAATAAAGAATAATTTGAGATTGTAAATTTGAGATCAGTAGTGAATTTAAAAGGCAGTAAATAGTAGTAAATTTAACAATAGTAGTAATAGCAAGTGGTATATTCAAATAATATTCAATTATTTAAATTAGAATATTTAAAAACTACTAAGAAAATTTTGTAAATTAATGTACTAAACATTAGTATATTTTAAGTTTTATATTTAATAAAAGTAATAAGTAGTACATATAAATTTGAGATAGTAAATAAAAAACGCTGTACTGCTCGTACTACTAATACAGATAAAAAAAAATCTTGGACTCGTAGGAACTTGGA
Organism: Artemia sp. Qi Xiang Cuo; assembly: GCF_049724085.1. Taxonomy (NCBI): domain Eukaryota; kingdom Metazoa; phylum Arthropoda; class Branchiopoda; order Anostraca; family Artemiidae; genus Artemia; species Artemia sp. Qi Xiang Cuo. Next base: position 6,059,959 of record NC_142796.1, on the reverse strand, counting down.
AGGACTTAACTTCTCGTTTCTTTTCCTGGGTTCAAATTTTATAGTTCTCAGAATTGAAACGATTTCAAAAGGTGGTGTTGTTTGTCTCTCCAGAAACAAGGATTAATACGATTAGCTTACGAAAAAATACCTCAGATGTAAGCTAATAAAATCAAAGCAAATTTTTACCATAGAATTACAGACAAGGGGAAGGTGTCATAACATCTAACCGTCAGGAGCACTAACGTCAGGACATCGACAAAATCCGTCATAACATCGACAAAAATCCGTCAGAACCACTAACTATCATAAGATCTAAGATTTCAAAACTTTAGTCTTTTGGGGTTTAGGGGGGGAAGGTACCTAGGTTAGGTTAGGTTACGTATTTAATATATGCTATGCTTTACCCCCACCCCCCTGATGTGCAAATATATAGCCGAAATTTGTTTCTAAACTATTATATACTTATTACTATTATATAAACTTATAAATTTTTTAGATGTTATGACGGTTAGTGGTTCTGACGGTTAGATGTTATGAGGTTTAGTGCTTGTGACGGTTAGTCGAAATAATAGAACCCCACAGAAAAGTAGTGTTTTGTGTTGACTTCGCTATTACTAGCAACTCAATGCATCATTGAAGGCTAACAAAGCCACACAAGCTCCTTCTTTATCCCAATCTATTTAAAGCTTCTCTTTTTGGTCTCCTCGTTAAATTTAAATTTTGTTAGACCCTTTTTTATGATCTCATCCCTCAACATTCAAGGAAATCCTGCTTTTCGTTTCATTCCCTTAATTTTTAAAATTCATTAAAAAAGAGGGAGACTTACCTACTATTACGGATTTTCAATGCTTTTTCCAATAAAAAGGCAAAATCAATTTCAGAATGTAATATAATAAATGGTAACTACTGAATCTGAGCTATCAAATGGAGAGCAATTTTCTTTTTAATTCTACAGTAGATTAAGGCAGTTTTGTTGTTATTTTTTTTTGTGAAAATACTAAGACATTTTTGGATGACCCCCCCCCCCTAAAAAGGCATTTTTAAAATCTAGGAGGAGGGGGCAAATGCCCGATCCCTAATTAATGCCCTGTTTGCACTGACCATAAACATTGACCCAATTATATTTTTGTCTTGTTTATGCAATGAGAACCGATTCATTAAATTTTAAAATGTCTCGTATTCTATTTTTGGATGAGTTTAATTGGTGTTAGAATGTCCCTTTTTGAGACATTATAAATAAAGAGTACACACCTTAACTAACTTTTTATCTTCCCGCAGGAAGTGATTTCTCTGAAATATTCTTTGTGGCAGTTTCCCCTGATAGGTGTTTATCGTTTTTCATTAGTCTTGTTTTTCTATTCGAGCCTTTCGTTTGTTAGTTTATTGCTTATATCAACAAATTTATTTATTTTATTAATTATTTAATTTTATTGACTTTGCTAACACGTTTCATGAATTTTTTGGGTATTTTTTACAATTAATTTATTTTGTATTTATTTTTCTATTTTTAGCTAATATTATTATTTTTTATGAGGCTAAGAAATATACTCTGAAGTTATCTCTGGGGCAAATATGAGTAAATGGATAGGCAAGGAAGGTTAAAAATGGTGTAAACAGTTGAGTCAATTTGAAAAGGGATTGTTAGGGCAGTGGATTTCCCCTGTTCCCAAGATTTTTTACCCCAATCCCTATATTTTGAAAAATATTTTTTTCTGGTGTTTCCACCGAAAATGGCTGTTTTCGAATTTCTGTTGAAAAAATTGAAAAAGCAACAAACCCCATTGACACCACTTGGAGCAAAAGGGTAAAAGAAACACATCTTACCTGGTAACAAGAAGAACACGAAGAGAATACCAACAACACAAGAAATGGCGTAAAGCCAAAATGCTCCATAGTATCCAATATTAAGAGCCAATGTTTCAAATGATTTGACAACAGTAAAAGTGCAACCAAGATTGAAACAAGAAGAGAGTGATCCAAGAAGTCCTCGATATTTTGTTGGGAAAAGTTCACCCATAATCAAGAATGGCACGCTAGCGTATCCAAGTGAGTAAGCCATAATGAAAACCATAAGGGATACCAAAGGAAGCCATCCAATACCCGAAACCGCTTCCTCGCCTTGCTTGACCTATAAATTAAAAAGTTTGAATTTATTTTATCACAAAAGAACAAAATAAAGAAAAAGATAGATGATTGTCCTATACTTGCTTACTAGAAAGTGCTTCAATGCCATTGGTTTATTCTTGTGGCGTATTTTTCACAAGCCCTTCGGATTATTCCTTATCACTGGAGAGACAAATAACTTTTTTTTTTTGCTAGGTTAACTAATTCTGAGCAACAAGTTTAGACAGAGAAGGAAAATCAATTTCTGGAGAGACAAACAATCCTGCCTTTTTAAAGCTTAATTGTTTCTCTTGTGCAAAAAATCAGCCAGGAAAAAGAACGAGTTGTTTTTTATTTGCGAAATATTTGCAAGTAAACTTTGTGTCACTCTATGGGTTAGGTATTTTTTTTTTCAAAAACAAGAAGTTCTTGGGTAGATAACATTTGCGACACGGTTTGAAAAATGATCGACAATTAAATATAAAAAAGCGAGATTTTTAAATGAAAGTTTAACAAACACTAAAACGTAAAACAAAAAGAAATTATTGCTTATTTGAGGGGGGCTGCCCCTTTCTCAACCCTTGATCTTTACGCTAAGTTTTACTTTTGTCACCATTCTTTCAGAAGGACTGCTTAAAAACAAGGGCCATTGAATTTGAAAGAGAAGTATTTCTATGAACTTCAACAGTTTAGCGTAAAGAGCGAGGGCTGAGTAAGGAGCAGTCTCCTCTTCAAATACGGAATAAGTTTTTCTGCGTTTTAATGTTGCTCCTTACTTTCTTTTAAAAACACGAGTTGAAAATCTATGTGAGGAAAACGGTTTATTAACTTTGTGAACAGCTTTATTAACTTCATGGGCGCCATGGGAGCGTCATTATTAATGTCACGTAATATAATAGAGATTTTTACAGATATCAAACTTTTGAAGTCGTGATTAGCTGTCTGATTACTGGGTACCTTGCCCTAGCTTAGGGTACCTATTACCGTGAAGTACCTTACACTGCGTCTGAAAAGCCAGTCAATTAACTGGTACATTGCATTGAAATCAGCTCTAATTAAAAAAAAAGAAGAACAAAATTGGCCTAATCAGGTTTACCACTATTGGGCTTAATCCGAACAACCTGGCGACAACTTTTGTTTATAGGACAACCTTATATGGGCATTACCTTGATATAGAAGTAAGCTCCCAAAGCACCTAGAGAAATGGCCATCAGTGCACCAGACGTCAAAAGAAGAATTCGTCGACCGGCTCTATCAACCAAAAACATAGCTGCAACAACTGCAATCAGCTGCACAATACCAACAATAATAGTTGCATCGTTAGCTGGTATAGTACTCCCAGCTGCTTCAAATATTTGCACCTAAAATAGAAATTTATGTCTATTTGATAAAAATGAAGCTTAACATATGTAATAATTTTGTATTTTAACTTGGCTAAAACTAGCATACTGGTAAATAGCTGATTTATGGGGAGTTTTTTTAAGTTAACTTCACGCTACTAATAATAGTTAATTGTTTTTATTCATATCAAATCCAAATACTTAGAATATATTTACCGTAACCAGACGAGTAGCTCCAGCATTTTATTGAAGGGGGGAAGGCAAGAGGGTCTATAGCCGGATAGTCAAGGGGCACGGGCTATATAATATTTTTTCTCCAAATTATTGAGGTGGCAATTGCCCCCTCACCGAAACGACGTCCCTGACCATAAGGCAAGCGGGCCCATAGCCAGATAGTCAAGGGGCATGGCGCTGACGCCCTTGACCATAACATACGTACATATAATATATGTACGTATGTTATGTACGTATGTCATATATATTCGTTCTATTGTTAATTTTAGAATGTTAAAAATTTAATAATTAAGGGTGTTATACAATTAGCTGCCCTGTATTAATGGCAACAGTTAAGTTGTTTATAAATACCATTGCATACACTGCAGTAGCATTTTTCGGTAATTAGTTTTAACTAAATTCCTTTTAAGGCGTGTTTATCCATGTGATGCACTTATTCTTTACCCTCTCGAATACACACAGCAGGAATGTGCGTCAAGGAACTTCAAAGCCGTCCCCATATCCTTAGCTTTTACTTTTCTTTTTAATCAGGGGGATTTGGGTAGCATACCTCTCTTGGGCATTATAAATACCGTATAATGTTCTTTATATTTTGCATAATTATCTATTTAATGGGAACAAGTTCTTTAACCTACATATGCAAATTCTTTTTCTCGAGGAAGGGGTTTTATTTCCCACTTCTTAATAATGATTTTCAACTGATTTGAGTTTTTATCTATGTTTGGGTCACAAGAGGTTTCTATTCTTTATCCACTGTACAACACGCTTTGGGCATTTATATCAAAAGGTATCCACAATCTCCATTATTGTGTCAGTGTTTTTGGAATAATATACTTTCTATCTACAGGTTTAAATAATATACCTCCCCCCACACCCAAAAGTAAAAACTTTCGAATATAGTATAATATATTTTATTCACTACAATAGCTGGAGCTAACATAATTATGTCGTGACACACAAAAAGACCCAAACCAAGAATTAAAAAAAATACATAGCAACATAAAAAAAATTAAGACAGCAAGTGCTGCTTCACGGTCAATAAATTAAAGTGAGTCAATAAAAAAATTACTATAAAATTATTGTAAGTGAAGAATGTGTCAGGTGTCAATTGTAAAAAAGGCCTGTCAAAGGCGTTCCGCATTGACTGCGACATTGCTTTATCAATCGAACTTTGCTTTTGTAAAAGTTTAATTTTACTGAAAATTTGTTGTTTATATCCAGTCACATTTCGTTTATATTTAGTCGCATTAAGCAAAAGACCGAAAAATCGTACAAGTCACATCACTTACGAAACCAACCAATTACTATAGCTAAACATGAAATTTCGTTATTAATTTGATTCATGTAATCTAATCAGATTGAGCACGATTTAAGACATAATGGCATGGTGCAATCTAAATTTGAAATCCATAGTCTTAATATACTAATGAAATCAAGCTAAAAATCATTTTTGCCCCAAGGATTCATCTTAGGTCTAATCAATCCTATAAAGGGCGAGGATTCGAATCCTAGTGTACCCAATTATTTCGTTTGGGACGGGGGTCAGTAGCATGACTCTGTAAGCTCAGTCAGATTCGACCCAGCTCTAAATGGGTACCTGGAGAAATCTCGGGAAGGTTAATAGGAAGGGTGTGCGAAAGCACAAGAGGGCTGGCTCCCATCCCCGCATTGCACTTTTGGCTGAAGGGTCTTGAGAGGGAGATCAGCACCGCTGGTTCGGACCTTAAGGGTTTAGTACCGCATCCTTTACCTTTCTTTTTCCCCTATAAACCAGGATTTTCCAAGATTTTCTTTTGACTATTTCAAAATTGCAAAATTATAAGGGTAAAATGACATTTTCGTCAGTGTTGTCACATCAAACTGTGGAAATAAATAATAATAACTAATTAATTACGTTTGACAACGCTTTCGGTCCTCAAAAATTCAAAACATTAGCAATCGTTTAATTTCCAAACATAGCTACACCTTCAAAAGAGGGCTATGTTTTTTTTTATTTTTTGGTCCCCGCCCTCGTTTTTTTTTTTATTATTTGGCACCCAAACACACGCACACTGAAAAAGCTGCAAATGGAGAAATTTTTCGTCAAAAGTTGAACTCCCACATATCCCTGAGTTTTTAAATATAAATGGCTGTGTAAGTTTCCGATTAACTAATCTCACAAACCAGAATTCATTTTCAATGTACCATAAGATTTTAAAGCAGAAGGGCTCCAATCTTACTTTAACACAATCTGGGAGGTAAGCAGATCGATAAATCGAGATGGGGCACTTTCCATTTCTCCTGTTATGTGTGTTTCTTTTATTGATGATTGGACCTTATACTGAGACCGCCTATAAACTAACATGCTTATAGAGCTTGTATGCCTGACACGTTTTCTTAGTTCTTAGTTACCGTTTTCTTAGCTCGTCTAATAGTTTAAAAATTTGATCTTCTGTACATTACACACCAATATCAAGGCATTCTATATGTAACTGAGCAATGAGCACTGAGCAATGATCAATGAGCAGTTGTTTATGAACATGATGCAAATGATTATGCAGATGTAAAACAATGCATGACATACTGCCAGGTTCGAAACATACGATTTTTTTGTGAAATATCGCAATCGAATGATTGAACTTGAAATTTAACACAATAATTATTATAGGGACTATATAACCTAGGTTTTCATTCTCATATAACTTTAAATTCCAAAACCGCAAAATGATAATTCTAAGTTCTTCATAGGAAGCACGGGCCCACGGGGAATGAAATTCTTAAGAATCGGTTCTAGGTCTAAATTATGGCCTATCTCCAAAATAAGTAACTATCTCCACCCGTTAATTCTCAAAGGCTTTTGATTGACCAGGACAAACTATATGGGGGAAAAAATAAACTGCCTCACATAAATCTACAGAACAAGTGCCCAAGGAAATAGTTATAGTGTCGCGTCTTTCCACAATCCTGATTAACAACGTTCTACAGAGTTTACAAAAATTGTTTATATTCAAAAATAGGCTTAAATCCAATGATGTTTATTTTCATAGCCAACAGTCAAAGCAGGGATGCAAATTCACGAAAATGTGGGGGAGAAGGATATTTTTTTTTTCGTTTTTCTAGTGAAGGTGCAAAAAACAGTTTTTCTAAAAGCTTCGGAGAGCATTTTGTTTTTCTTCTATTTTTTCAATGCTCTCCCCTCCAATTAGTGCACTTGAGTCAAAGAAAAGTGGACCGAAACCATAAAAGTGGATTTGAAACCCTCGAGCTCAATTTTTTCTTTTCTAGTAAATTCTTTTCTTTTACCTTTATAGTCTTCTAAGCAAACCTATTCTACGCGTACTGTTGGAGCGTCCTCCTTCCATAAATATTCACTAAGGCCTGGGGATCCTCAGGGTAGTATCCTAGAACCCACATGTCCCCTTATATATATCAATGACAGGGGGGGGGGGTCCCTTGAATCCTCTGCAGCTTCGGCAAGCGAAAAAACTAACCTTCAAGGAACATATCTCCTCTATCTAAAAAGTCAGCCGGTGAAAAGTTTCTTCTTTTTCTAGAGGGTGTAAAAACATTTCAGAAAACAGAATCCTGGTAAATTCTGGCACATGGTTATAAAATTAGCCGAAAGGAAAACGAACAAGAGATGTCACTACAAAAATGATGGTTGATATATTTGATTTAGAGTAAGTTTTCTAGTAATATTCCAACCCTATTATTCATAAACTATCCATCGTTTGACCCCTGAGGTCTATCTTGATACGCAGGAGTCCTTAAAGACATAATACAGCACCAAACCAACCCGAATACTTACCCTCGTGAACGCATGTGACCCTTGTCATAAACTGGTTCTAATAAGTTATGTTTTACTTACTGTATAATAAATAACTGCATTGACTCCACTGAATTGTTGAAAGAACATGAGACCCATTGACAACAACAAGGGCTTATGTACAGATCCTTTTTTCAGGTCGCTCAATTTAATTCCTTCACTACCAGAACTGGATGCTTTCATCACGTTGGCCCGAAGTCTCTCAAATTCTGGTTCAATATTCGTACGACTGAAATAGATATGTAGATGATTGAATAAAAAAAATATGTAAAATTAGACAAAGAACCTATCGGAGGACAGACATAAAAAAGGAAGAACAAATAAAAAAAAGAGCAAGAAAAAAAAATATGCTCACTGTACCCTCTTCTCTTATATAAAGGACCGAGAAAAATGTTTACTCCATCCCCTCAACCCAAAATTATTGGTCTTCTTATCCCTCCCCCAACAACTTAACAAGAATTCAAAAGTTTCAACTCGGTTCCTCAGCAGAAAAAAATAGAGTCCATGATCGTCCGATGACTCAGAGTATACGCTCTTGTGATGACAGCAGGTTGACCCTGACTGTAAAAGTACTCCGTGTAAATATTGGCTCAGAACCGCCCATTGTATAACCATACATGATTGGCTAGCTATTACAGACAATTTCCAGTTATATAGAGGATCTTTGTATAAATATATTTTTAGGACATAGTACATATATTTAAATAGCTTCCTCTGTAAATTTTAAAGATAACGAATAGTCCCTGCGTCAATTTCCAAGGAAAGGAAAAGGAAGTAATAAGCAGTTCATTATTTTAGTGAAACAAAGGGCAAATTTGAAGAGTGGGCCGAAACAAAATTGGAGAAATAAGCTTCATAACGAAATTAAGCTATGAAAGGGATTGAAATAAAGATTTAATTCAAACAACAATAATTGTTAGCACTAATTGATCCAAATCTAAAAGAACAGGATACTCTTCAGATAGATTTTATGAAACAAGGTTGGCTTTGGAGGAATTTTCAAATAAACTTGTTCACAGATAACATCACACCTTATTTCATATAATAAGTAAGTTAACGCAATTCCCACCCTATCACTAATCTGAAAATAGTCATGTATGTTTTAAGACAGTTACCTGAAGCATCTCCAAATCACATGATTTGTTTCTTTCTTTCATGGTTGAAGCCTGAAGGCAAGCGAGTAATTCTCGTTATATAAATCATGCAGTCAGTCGGTCTCATGAAAAGGGAACCAATCTTATATGTAGGTTGGAAAGTATATTTTGTTTTTGTCTCACGCCTGGGGGGTTGAGTTGCAACTTTCTGGATAAATATTTTCAGGAAAGAGGGATTAAAAATTACCTAAGGCTAATCAGGGCCAGATTTAAATCTTTGGTGCCCCTAGGCCGAAGCATTTTCGCACCTCTAGGCCCAAGCATATTTTTCGGGGAGACACTAAGATTTACGAGGAAATTTCCGAAAATTCAGGGATAGTGGAAGCCCCGAACAGAAGGCAACTGATGAGTATGAGCCAAAAGTAATGCAAGAGATACCGAGCTCTCAGCTGCCATTCTTGGGAGACATCTGTCAGTTTATAAGTGGCTACGGAATTCCTGTTTTGTTTTTAAATCACTTTTCTGTGAATAGGCTGCGCAGCCGCAAAGTGCACCTAGCACTATGACCATAAATCAAAACAGTCCAGTTTTTGTTAAGAAAAAAAAATTGCTCAGCGTTTTTTTTTTGCGCCCCAATGCATTGTGCGCCCCTGGGCCCGGGCCGAATAGGCCTATGCGTAAATTCTGATTTGAGGCTAATATCTAAAGGGAAATAGGCATATTGTTGTGTACATTTACATACAACAATTAAACATGGTATCTTAAAATACGAAATAATACACTGTTCTGTTAATTGCAGAGTTTTACTGGGATTAAAGTTATTTATATACATATATGATTTAGACCGATAGGGCCAAAAATTGGTCTAATGTGATAATTGGAATGTCACAGATTCCAATTATCTGTGAGATTCAAAAAGACGTCATTAATTTTTCACTTAAAAAAAATAAATTGAATTTTAATTGATTTAAAAAATAAGAATTGATTGCAATCTTGGTCAATTTTAATAAAGTAGACATTTCTTCAAATTGATTTTGTCTTATGCCCCTTCCCTCCTACTGAGGTTTTGGTACCTAGTGGACATATCTCTGTCGTCTAGGATTTCTTCATGTAATACTCTTTTAATGTCCAGCTTGTGAATACTTCAGTTATTGAAAATATTTTGAAAAATCGATCATATTCCTTCTAAATTTCCAGAACCTATATGGAATATCCTAAGATCAGTGAAAATCCATTCCCTAAGAAGTTGCAAACCCTTTTACCTTCCTCTGTAAAATTGCAGTGATTTTTTTGCTTCATCTTCTTTGCCTTTTTTCAACAAAAATGTGGGTGTTTCTGGCATATACAACATCGACAGAAGCAGCGTAATAGGCATAGCACCACAAATCCAAGCCAGTTCATCCCAATGTACATATTTACCAATGACGTACGTAATTAGAATACCCAGAGCCAAAAATATTGCAGTGAAGCTCCCAAGTGCTCCACGAACCCTTGGAGATGCACATTCACCAATCTGAAAGATTAAGCGTTTTGAATTTGTATTTATTACACTTTTTTTCGTGTTATTTTTATTTCATTTATTCAATTTTTACTTGTTTATTTTTGCATTTATTTATCTAGACAAATGCCAAGTTCTACTTGGCACGCTCCCCTTGGTGTATATTATTTATAAAAGTCGGTAATCCATCGCACCAGTCTAGCGTATTACATTGTTGTGAGTAGATTAATGAAAGATGTCTATAATAATCTTGTGCGAGTCGCGGTATTGTTTCTACGTATTTGTCAATTCACTGCTAAGTGCTTACGATGCAGACTACTCGTCATAACTCACACCAGGCCCTTCATCCCTGCGGAAAGCCTTGTCCATGGTCAGTAGAACTAAGATATTTTCTTACTGGGATTTTTGCCACGATCTTGGAATTCGGTCCTGAGCTTAGGACGATAATAAGAAAATAAAACCTATTAGATATAATTTTCACAAAACATTTTAAATATTTAAATTTCTTGGCTGATTTTTAATTTTAAGATTTTTTTGCAAATGAATACTGACACCATAAACCACCGTTGTGATATTGCGGTGTTTTAGCCTGAGTTCAACACCACATAGCCGCTATGCGGATCATATTTCTGCACAGACACTAGATGTTCTAAGAACGAATTATGAAATTGCATCACATGTTACGATGTTACGACGAACGCCGTCAAGACGTTACGACGTCACGTTTCCACACGTTCCGACGGAAACGTTATAGGGAAATCGTTGTGCCTCAAATTTTCATTTTTCAAATTAGGCTGGGATGAATTTTTTTTTTAAACTGAAATAGTGAAGATCTGGATAAATATTCTTTAGACTCCTTTGAAGAGCTACTGTCACTCAAACAACGTCTGTTATCTGTTTGCCTATTCCAAAATTATCTATACACAATGAGCAGGCATTAATCACTTATGGAATTATTTAAGTTTCTTTGAATACACTTGATAGTACCCCCTTTTTTCAAATTGAAAAAAGGGGGATATAACATAGCCATAACCCTACAAAAGATAATATGGTGAAAGTATCATTTTTTGAGTGAAAAAGTCAACAAAATTGAGGGTGTTTCCGGCATATACAACATCGATAAAAGCAGCGTAATAGACATAGCACCACAAATCTAAGCCAGTTCATCCCAGTGTACATATTTTACCCCCTTTTTTCTCCCCACCTCAAAATTTCTTAGCCAAAAAAGTTTGAAAAGCATGCTAGTACTACATTTTGAACGGGGCCTATGGTTCAGAAAATAAAATGCAAGCCCACAAAATCTTTGGAGTTGCAAGGACTTAAAACCAAGTATGTTTGCCCTTCTTGACCCATCTATTCATGCATGAAGACCGTGAACTTCTAAAATTTATCCTTTGGTTGTTTAAAGATCGAAATGTGGCATTGCCACATTTGTGGTAGTGTTACCACGGTGTACAACAATAAAATAAGCAAAATAAATTAATTAATTAAACTTGACACTGCTTTTCGTCTTCAAAAATTCAATCGTTACCAATATGTTGACTCCTGAATCAACTACACTTTCAAGTAAGGGCTTCACCTTTTTAATCTGTTATGCACCATGTGTTTTTGGGTTATTTTTGCTCATTCTTTGCCCATATTAGTTTTCCCTAATGTGGCACCTGCTTTTTGCCAACAACCGCATTCCAACAACCTGAGGTATCTTTCATTAAAAATGGAGTTCCTTGTTTGTTTCTAATTTTTAGGATCTAGAAAAAATCTTATGAGGGTGGGCTAATGTGAAAAGGATACCAATAAGTAAAATCTTGGGGGGGGGGGCAATATGACAAGGGTGACAATATTTGACCAAATTGACAAATTTATTTTAAAAAAAGAGAGAAAAAGAGAATAAAACAAGGACAGAGGGCGCCAGGTAAAAACTTGGGGGATGGGCTCTCCCTGCCCCCTGGATCCGCCAGTGTTTAGATCGATACTATTTTGGTAGTTCTTACTTAATCAGTTCAAACCATCAGATTTTATTTTCACTGTATTTAATGCTTTAAGAAAAATATAGATTCCAAGAAATCCTTTAAAGCAACACTAGACTGGATGTATTCTGCATGATTCATTAGTATGACAATTAAGTCCTTTTGGTTATGAATTATTAGAGCCATTGTTGTATTATTCCTCAGTTTAGTATTGCCAAAAGGTACTTCTTTTCACTATTTGGGTGCTTTTTTGAGATGGTCGTGAATTGAATTTGTCAAATCAGCACATTTGTAAAGCATTTTTTAAAATATACCTTTAGCTTATTTTCGCTCGAAAAATCATACTTTCACCATATTATCTTTTGTAGGGTTATGGCTATGTTATATCCTGCTTCAGGAAACATGGGAAGGCGTCATAACATCTAACCATCAGGAGCACTAGTGTCAGGACATCGACAAAATCCGTCATAACATCACAAAAAAATCCGTCAGACCCACTAACCGTCATAACATCTAAAATTTTAAAACTTCAGTTTTTTGGGGCTTAGGGGGGAAAAGGTACCTAGGTGAGGTTAGGTTACGTATTTATTATTTGCTAAGTTATACCCCCACCCCCCTGATGTGCAAGTACATAGCCGAAATTTGTTTCTAAACTATTATACTTATTACTATTATATATACTTATAAATTATTTTGTCGATGTCCTGACGGTTTCCATTTTAGATGTTATTACGTTTAGTGCTTGTGACGGTTAGTCGAAATGGTAGCACCCCGGAAACGTTCACGTCGACTATCTACATAGGGAAAACTATTGTTTTGTGTTAATTAAAACAAGACTATCTATCTTATCATGCAGTGTGTAAATTTTGTTGGAAACTAAGACTGAAAAGTAATTATGAATTTGAATAATCTAACTTTTCAACATTTTTACGAGCAAGAACAAAACACCAGAACAGGATTTTAAAACAGTTTAGACCATTCAATTTGGCATAATCATTTTCTGACAGTAGGGTATAAATACCCGTTCATAAGTAGTGTCACATAATGCCTTTTGAATAGTCAAAGCCGGTATGAACATAGGGGAAGAATTCTACTAAGGACGGGCCAAAACACCACCACCCAATCAATACTTAAAGAAAATTAAAAAGAAAAGACTGAAAAGAGCTTAATGTGAATATTCGAAAATAGAGCGCTTGCTGATGACTTCTAGGTTAAGGTGGCTAAAGGTGCTTATGGTTTACGGTGCTAAGATGTTATACGGATGAGGGATGACAAGTTGCCAAAATTACGGTGTTTGGCTTACATTGTTTATAGTATACAACTTACGGTGTTAAGATACGGTGTTACGGTGCTTTTTGGTCATCCATCAGGGAAGCAGGAAGTTATCAAAGAGAGCGAGAAGAGACTTTCTAAAAAGGCTCCAATGGAAATTGGGACTTCATAGGAAGGAGCAAAGAGTGACGTTTGATTGGATTTAGTCAGTTTGAGTATGCGCAGCTGCATTGGTCTCAGACCGCTTGAGCTCCAATGAGTTGCTAGTAGTAGAACTATCGTGAATTACAATCCATTTGGCAAATATAACTTCTTCAGTGACTTTACTTATTTATAAAAAATAAAATTAAAAATGAAAATATTACAATTTATAATTCTATGAATCAATACTTGTCTTTTAATATACTTATATTCTGTAAATGTTGTATTAGCGCTTGATTGGTTGCTGGATAAATTTAAAAGGGCAGGTCCTCATTCAACTGTATCAGTAAATCAAGGAGCAAGCTCTTTCCTCTTTTTGGATTCTTCTTTACCATCTTCTTTCTACTATTCTTCTATTATTTTTTTCAGTCTTTCTCTGCTAATTTTCCTCTTTTAATATTCATTTTTTTCTGTCAAATTATAACAATCACTTATTAATAAGGCCTTCAGACTGACGCATATGTATATATGTTTGCCAAGAGGCGAAAAAAAAAACAAAAAAAAAACAGATAATAAATACTTTATATAATGACGGCAAGATATATGATACCGTGTTGAAGCATTAAGAATAAATACAGTGCTTATAATTTCAACTAGAAATATGAGAATAACCAGAACATTAACATTAAGAATGCGGTAGGAAATACAACATCAGGAATAAATCTATATATTAATATACTATGACATTTGTTTTCCTTCCTTCATAGCTCTAATGCCACGAAATTTTTTCTCTGTCAGACAAAGGTGCCAAACGTTAGATGGTGTTGATTTTTTTTACACTAGCGCCAATTTCCACTCTTTTGAGTTACCTATACTCTTTGGTTTAGCCATTATGACCTCAGAGGCGGAGCTAGGGTTTCAACTGCCCCGAGACAATGTTTACTAGATGCCACTACCCCTACCATCTCTATTACAATATAAACAATATCACAGTATTGATAAAAAATCCCTCAGTTTGGTGCCCCCTCAGAGGCAGTTCCTGAGAAAGGCCCCTTCTTGCCCCCTCCCCCTAGCAACGTAACTATATGTTATTTGAAACTTACGTAAATTTGAGCTGAGGGAGTTGCAACACCAATAATAAATCCTTTCACAATTCTACCGACTATGATCACTGAGGGGTGAGTCGCAAATCCAATAAGCAAAAATCCAATCGAATACGGTATCGAGATAAGCGTTAATGTCCATTTTCGTCCAAGAATGATTAACAGCGGACCGGCAGCTAAACTGCCAAAGACTGATCCAATTGGGGGCACACTACCTGAAAAGGGAAAGAAAGCAATTGTAAGGTTTCTAGGAGCTTTCGAGGAGCCAGAAGCCGAACTGAGCCTGCTTTCTGTGCAAGGAATTATATCGAGGAGCAAAGCCTATTGGAGAACAGGCATAAAAAAAGAAGGGTATGCTTTTATGTGAGGACAGAAGAAAAAGGACATTGTCCTCTTACTTTAAATTAAAATATTAAGTCCCTTTAGCCCCACCCCCAAAAAAAGAAGTTTAGACTCAATCTCACAGTTGTAAGATCAAACGTCACAGACTTACTAAAACTCCGCATAAAATTCATCAAATCATCACTGTTACCATTAAATCTATGGTGTGTAAAATGAGAATTACCCGCTTGGCCTTAGGCTTCAGTTATCTATTTTATATCGCCATCAGATCGTTTCAGAGGTAAAAATTAGTGATCAACCGAGTTTCCAACATGAGCAATTATATAGTTAGGTGTACGCATTAATGGTGGGCTACCATTGCACCTATCTATAAACAGATAGGTAACAGCTATTTTATTATTATGTTATACGTACTTTGTATTATTATTGGCGTCATTAGTATTTCATTATC
Source organism: Artemia sp. Qi Xiang Cuo (assembly GCF_049724085.1). Taxonomy (NCBI): domain Eukaryota; kingdom Metazoa; phylum Arthropoda; class Branchiopoda; order Anostraca; family Artemiidae; genus Artemia; species Artemia sp. Qi Xiang Cuo. Next base: position 6,044,627 of record NC_142796.1, on the reverse strand, counting down.
ATTATAGTATATACATTAAATCTATATTTCATATTATTATGTCACACTGTTATATTAATTTTTAATGCTATTTAGTATATTACCGTTTAATATTTTTTTATTTAGTTATTTTAGACACCTTTCTTAAAAGAATACCAATAGTCATTTGTAGAGCAAAAAAAATGCGATAAAAACAAAATAAGACATTTAGAATAATATAAGCAAAATAATATATAATATACAATATAAACAAAATAGTTCAATAAAAGCAAACATAATTAATATAATATAAACAAAATAATTTTAACAAATAATACGAAAGATAATATAAGAACGAAACCTACAAAATCAGAAAAAAAACATAGAAAAACAGAGAGTCTACTTATAAAAAAAAAAGTCTAGATCGAAACCTTTTTGCTATCTTTAATGGCATGTAATTTAGCACAGTGGAATAGATCAGGTGGTAGTCAGATTTTCGGTCCTTTTACTGACTTAAAATCTCCCATAGGAAACAATTAGTTTTTAAATATTGAGGGGGACTATTGGCTACCCTTTCTGGCAAACGCATAAGGCTCACGAATGAACGTTATAAACATTGATATTTACACTATTTACTAAAATACAGTCTATTGTTTTTAGCTATTTTTGACACCTTACTTTAAAAAAATCCCAAAAGTTAATTTTCACTAGTGCAAAAAATGGCACAAAAACAAATCAGATACTTTAAACAATTTAAGCAAATAATATAAATATAAATAAAATCTTAGAAAAACAGAGAGTTTACTTATTAAAAACCTTTCCAAACTTAAAATTTCCCATAGGAAACAACTAGGTTTCAAATAGTAGGAGGGGGACTATTGACTACCCTTTCTGGTATACGTATAAGGGATAATGTTGTTGGCTCACTAATGAACGCCATAAACATTTGACAATGAAAATAAAGCACTCTTTTGAGTATAAGATTATCGTAATCTCCCCTTTTCTCTTTGGCGGAACTTAACAAAAGCTATCCTAACCATTACTTTACTCTCTAAGATCAAATCAATTTCCCTACGCTTATTTCTTACTTTACTCTTCATCTCTCTTTGGTCTTAGTTTTTACAATATTACTCTCATTGAAGGTTTTATTGAGTAAAATAGTTCTCATTGACTTGATTATTATCACCAAGCCGCGCAAGGCCAACACAGTTACGCACGATCCAGTTCTATTCCCTTCTATTCCCTCTTTACACCCTCCCAGTAAGTTTCCCGTTTCCCTTAAATCTTTTTTTACAACGTTGACTTGATTATCCCTCTTTTTATCCTCATTCTTCAAATCAAACTTGATCAAGAATTTTTGTCTTGTATCAATGTTTGAATCATGCATCCCAAACATGTTTTTTAATCTTTATATAATATCACTGTATATAAATAATAGATTGTCAATAATTATATAATCATATAAAAATAATTATATTATCTATATGGTGTATAATATATAGTATATAGTCGCTTACCTTGGTCCAACTGTTTGAAGTTGATGTCTCTGATGCCACTTTCTGCAGTTGAGATCAGTAGACATTTCAATGGACCAAAAGGTTTAGGGTATCCAGGTCCTGATTGCATACCCAACAATGCAGGGAAATATGTTCTTCCTCGAATAGTCTTTCCCTTGGCAAACCTTGTGAATCTATCTTTCGAGAATACAATTTTTACCAGTTCCTTTATGCCAGTTCCTTAATTTCCCTTGGCAAACCTTGTGAGTCTATCTTTCGAGAATACAATTTTTACCAGTTCCTTAATTTCCCTTGGCAAACCTTGTGAATCTATCTTTTGAGAATACAATTTTTACCAGTTCCTTTATGCCAGTTCCTTAATTTCCCTTAGGCAAACCTTGTGAATCTATCATTCGAGAATACAGTTTTTACCAGTTCCTTTATGCCAGTTCCTTAATTTCCCTTGGCAAACCTTGTGAATCTATCTTTCGAGAATACGATTTTTACCAGTTCCTTTATGCCAGTTCCTTAATTTCCCTTGGCAACCTTGTGAATTTATCTTTCGAGAATACAATTTTTACCAGTTCCTTTATGCCAGTTCCTTAATTTCCCTTGGCCAACCTTGTGAATCTATCTTTCGAGAATACAATTTTTACCAGTTCCTGAATTTCCCTTGGCAAACCTTGTGAATCTATCTTTCGGGAATACAATTTTTACCAGTTCCTTTATGCGAGCTTGAGTGATTTTCTTATGCAGAGGCGGACTTCAGAATGATCCAGCTAAATATTTGCCGATATCTTTATTTTCTGTACATGCCGAAATTTCTGGAAAGGCTATGCTTTCCCATCTACCTTTCCTTCTAGAAGCTAAGGATTTTTTCATGATTTTCAGTTTGGCTTCTGAGGAAAGCACTCAACTGAGCATGCTTGTACTGTTCTTTTTAATAGTCTAGATTCGTCTCTTAATTCTGGTCTGATTCCCGCCATTATATTATTGCACGGCCAAAAAACTTTCGATTCACTGACCCGCCGAATTCTACTCCTTGTATCATCTCACAACGGAATAACAGTATAGTCTCAGAACAGGGTGGTCAGTGATGAGACACTTATTGCTGTGTTCATGCTTTCTAGTGTGCGTTTTTGGTTTCTTCGGTTTTTGCTCTTTTCTTTCTTTTTTTCCTCAAATATTTTTCCCTTTCCCCCTTTTACGTATTTTTGCCTTTCTCATTGTATTCCTGGCCGAAGAGCCTTGCTGGGGAGGGGGGTATTTGATGTTGAAACGTTTGCTTTTTCTTACTATCAGTGTTGTATATTACTTGTAGGCCTACGTTTTTGCTGAAATGACAAACCTTATCATTTCTTACGAGAGTATTTGGGCAGGACTTGCTACTCGTCATGTGTTTGGAAGGTGCCTCCAGTGAGTAATAAGGCAACTGAACATTTGCAGCAACTTAGAACTACAGCATCTACTTATCTACAAACTTTGAACATCTACAGCATCTACAGAACATGTACAGCAATTTGAAGAAATATTTTTGGGAAGAGAGGATGAGAAATCGTACGTAGTACTTTGTTGGGTCTATTTTTCGGACTATTTTTTTTTGCTTTTTTTTTTATTTAATCTTCATTAGAGTTATTCAATTGAATGTCTGGGTATTAGTTATTGTAGCCACCTGTCTTCATTTATTTTTTTTTCTTCTCGAACGGATACTTTCTAAATGATTAAGTGATCTATTGTTTTTCAAATAAAATTTAATTCAAATTAAAATTGAATTCTTGATTTTAATAATTAAGATTTAATTCATGTAGAGAAAATTAGTTGTACTTACTGATCCATGATGCTTCATTGGTCGTGATGTTAACGTCTCCAGACTCCAGAAGTTTGGGCATACCCGGCGAAGACCAGGCACGTGAACAACCCATTATCATGAAGGCGAAGGATGCAGCACTTGCTGCGCCCATCTAAAATAACACAATGTTGATAACCATCAAATGGCAAAACCAGAAAGGATGAGGCAAAGACACAAGTGAGCAGGGGCTTCAATTTACCAAATTGTATGGGGAGGGGGGTAAAATATAAAATAGCTTTTCAAAATTAGTCAGGCAGTTAATGTGTTTTTTTAATGAAAAATCGAAAAAAGACATTTTAAATAAAATGATAAAAGGGTATTTTCAAAATCGGAGGGAGGGCAATCATATGGGGAGGAGGAGGCAATTGCTAACCTGGCACTTCCTCCTCGAATTGACGACCCCTGAAGCGACTAGGTTCGTAACATTTTTTTAATTACAAATGGTTTTTTAAAGAACAAAGGACAATGAAAATGAAGTTTTTATTATTTGAAATAACTGAATGGAAACTGACTATTAAGAAGGTATAGCTTTCCTTTGAAGATCCAATTGTCTTTGAGAAATTTTTAACTTTTAAGGACGAAAGTATTGTCAAATTTAATTCAAAAGTACTTCACGTTTATTTTTACGTTCTAACATGGCAACACTGACACTAATATAGTACTGTCCTAAGAACTTCACGATACTAAAACAGCCAAAAAGAACATATTAGAAAATTGCGGGTTTCATGTATAAATAAAGTAAATATGAGTCCAAGAGGCAAAAAGTGTTTTATTCGGGTGAAGGTACTATCTGACATTGAGTATGGCTACTGGTCATCTTTTATCGTCTGGCAATGGCACCTAAATTGCCTCCAAGGAGTCACATACTTCCGAAAACCAGGTGTAAATCTCATAGAGCCACGTGTGTTTCACAATTTCACCACACATGGCATAGTTGCATTATGCGTGGCACTGATCTGGCAACACTTGGAACAGTTACGCCATCTCGCTTGGCACACCCCACGTTGTGAACGTGATTTCTGGAAGTTGGCGACTTTTCGATTGTCTCTGTATACTGATTTTGGAAGACAAAATTTTGTAGACGTACGTTATGGATTAGAGGCCATAGATATGCCATTTCAGGGGCAGGGAGGGTTGATCCCTCCATCTCTCCAATAAGAGCTAACAATAATAGGCTATAGAAAATACATGAGTTTTGATTGTTGTGCTACTGCATAGAAAATCCAAGCAGTCACTCATTGTAGTTGAACCGGCCTCCTGTATTGATTGACCCTCCCCTCCCCCATTCTACAATCTAAATCACAGGTACGAGCCTGTGGATTGGTCTTGACAGGGGCCCACGAAGAAAAATAATCATAATTTTAAAAATATTTATATTTTTATAGTGTTAAATTTCTTTTTAATTATTATCAACGTACTCAATTTGATCGTTTAAACACATAATGAGCTTCCTTAATTAGCCCTCCTATTTTCACCCCGTTTATCGAGTTTTCCTTATTAGAATGTTAGCATGGACTAAATGCATATATCCTATTGAAACTGATAATTTCTTTCCTCAAAATAGGCTGTAGTTTTATGCATAAACTTTAATATACAAACTATTAAGGGGACAGGACTAATCACCATTAACAAAATGACAAACAATAGCCATAGGAAGAATAGCTTCCTGTGGGGGGGGGGGGGTAGTGCTTTAATATGGGAAATGTTTGCTTTCGATTTTTTTTTTATATCAGTATATTGTGACATGATGCGGGTCCAGTTCAGCTGCTAATAAATAAATAAAATGTAAGTGACATCTAAAGTTTAAATCATCTTTTTTTTTCTTTTTTCTTTTGTGTGTGTGTGTGTGTGTGTGTGTGTGTGTGTGTGTGTGTTTTTGTCACTAAGAGAGGAGAGGAGGTGGCTTATAATATAGATTTAAAGGGTTGTTTCATGCGAGCTATTTTGAGGTGTTTATCTTAAAGTCGGCTAATGTAGTGTGGTTTGATACATCAAAAGAACTCTAATATTTTGACGTTATACCCGAAGGGGGGGGGGGGGATATATAGCCCGAATGGGATTAAAACCCTATCAGCCTTCAAAACAGTTTAAGTTCGATATTAGAAAGGGCTATGGTTAAGAGGTTAAGTTGTTGGGCTGATAAAAAGGGTGCTGGATGAAGAATAGAGGGTTTTAGGTTGATCTGACAGTAGTTTTTTGTTTATAATTCCGTCTTAGTTATCAACCCCCTCCTCATGATATTGAAGCCTTGGGTGTGCCCCCTCGCTCATAAAGAGAGATAAATACAGTGAATCTGTACTATTTATCGCCTATTTTCTTTATTGATGATATACCCCCTCCCCGTCCACCTAAAAAAGTTCATGGGTTTTAGGTATGGTTCCAATGCCCCCATCCCCACCATGAAATGTAAAAAGTTCAATACAAGTACGTATTTTATATAAATTACTTTCTACTTTCACTTTTTTGTTTTTTTACAGAAAAGAACACTTTATTGTACAACAATGGCGGAATTACAAATCAAAACACCGAAATTAAATAGCACAGCACCAAAAGCTAAGCTTAGAACGGCGTGTTACCAAACAATGATAGCGGAAAGTAGAAAAGAAATGATATTAAATAAAATTGAAGAAATGAAAAATTTTTCTATTTAAGGATTAAATTGATGAAACACATACATTTATGGCCTAAAGCAGTTTTTGGGGGAGTTTAATTTTTGGGAGGAGAAAGTACTGGGGATTTAAAAATACGAATGTTCTTACTTTCTCTTATGTTTTGGATAGTTTGTTTAATTATACTATTTATATGTTGAGCAGTGAAACTAAAATTGAGCCAGACGTGCAGCTTTAAGTGCAAAAAGAAGTTTTTATATTGTTATTCAAACTAAGACAAAATATAATTGACTAATAGTTTTCGATTGCAAAAAATGTTTCAACGTGTCGCTAAAGTTGTGTATTAATGCTGTTTTTCCCCCTTTGACGGGAAGTTAAGCATTATGGTGGAACAGGTCTAATTCTGGCATAGCATATATTCCCCAATATGGCTGATATTCTATATTTTGCACATAAATTCTATAGTCACTGCATACGATAATCAAGTATTAATCAGTCAAGATTTATCCTACATCAGTCAAGATTTATCAACAGTTACAAAAGAGCACTTCAAGGGTATATAATAGAACTTACAACCAAAGGTGCCAACTGGGTGTGGGCGCAGGGGAAGCAACAGCCCCCCTGGATTTTCAAACATATAATTTTTTTGGTATTTGTCTTGTAAACAATAAGTAGAACAATAGGCAAATTTTTATACAGGACTGTAGAACGCAACTTTAAATGAATATTTTGACCCTTTATCCAAGGGCCGTCTTCAGAAAAATAAATGAAGAAAAAAACAATATAAAAGTAGCTGACATTAAAATTCGATCATTAAAACTGAAATTTTTTTTTAATTTTTCAAAACAGCCCTAGCATCATTACTTCAAGGAAGTTCAACCAGGACTCTATAATAACTTTTTAGAGGACTCTAAAGTTTTCAAAAAACTTGTTCAGTTTTAATGATTGAATTTTAATGTGAGTTTCTTTTGTATTGTTTTTTTCTTCGTTTGTTTTGCTGAGGACGGCCATTGGATATAGGGTCAAAATATTCATTTAAATTTGCGTTCCACTGTATTATATAAAAATTTCCCTGTTGTTCTACTCATTTTTTATGATGGAATGGCAGTGTGGTCTTCGTCGCTATTTACGCATTTGTCTTGAAAAAAAATATTCCCCAAGATCTTAGAAATTCCCCTTTTAGTATCTTTATTGAGAAACATTGGAAAAAATCCTCGTCCCTCCCCTATATTTTTATGAATTGGCTCTCCTGCTTAGAGCCCGTTTCAGGTTTTGCAGCTGTAAAAGCTCTATGTGATATTTTTCGTTAATCTCAGATTTATTATTAGGACTATAAATTCAAGACGTTCTATCGATTGATTTTCATTGTCAAACAAATATATAAAATAAAGTAAAACAAACAAAAGAAATATTTTGTTTTTCCGTTAAATTTATGTTTTGTACCATAGTGTCTTTTGAATTGCAACAGTCAATCTGTAATTTTGTCAGTAAACTCTTAGCTAAAAAAAAATAAGGTGATGGAGACTTACCTGGACCAAGACCTTTTCAGGATTTTTGAAAAAGAGCTTTTTCAAAGACATCTTTGTCGTGCTTTATTCAGCGCCTGAAGAAAAATATCTTAGCCCTCCTGAAAAAAAACTGGGATAAACAAAACTGTAAATTTTCACAAATGTTCGCTACACTCGGAACAACTGCCTTGGAAATATGTGCTGCATCCAAGTGCAGAAAAGTAACTAAATAATTTCTAGCGAAAACCACAGGTAAATAGTCAAACTAAATTACCAAAGAACACGGAAAAATTCTATCACAAGCTCAACATTATTACGAAATTATAGCTCAGATATTTCGCTATGAATTTCTAATTAAATAATGTTAATTAAGGCTATAAAAATAAATTCTTTCAAATTGGTGCATTTGCACCAAATTGGTGTAATAAGGTGGCACTGTGATAGCCATACTCAACATTATTCTTTGCTATTTATACATTTGTTCCACATTTTGCATGTTATAGGATCGTTCTGTTGAATTTACAGCAGAAGATTGAGGGGGTACCGGGCCCTTTTTCATACAGGGAATTTTTTGCTCTCTTAACCTTTTCAACTCAAGATGGGTTTATTTTTTTCAAACAATTTTGAGCAAAAGTTTAATTTTTCTACTTTTTCTAAAGGGGGAGGGGATATATTTAGTCTCCTACTTTTTGTGCGTAAAATGTTCGGCAATTAGTGTGGAGCTGTTATCCACTTTGTGCTCATCCTTAAGCTTTAACAACCCCCCACCCCCGTTTCCATTCTAATCCACGTTCGTCTGAAGGACCTCCTACGTAAGGTTGGAAGACCTGCACCTTCAAAGGTACTTTTGAGACTCTGCCTTCACGCAACTGCTGAATGATCGAAAAACACCCTCCTCCGTTGTAATTTGGTGCAATGAAGAAATGTCTTTGAAATCAACATAAAAAGTTGATTATTTTGGTGGATATAATTGTTATGAAACAAATGCTTCTTTTTTCTAATTTTGGCTAATGAATTTAATTTTTTTTTGAATAGCCGACATGGGTCACTTTCAGACATAAGAAAAGCGTTTGGAAACTAAAGTAAAAAGCAAGGAGTCACCAACTTTCGGAAATAAAGTATACCAAGTAGTACGAGACGAAAGTATGCTACACGTGGCATACCTCTGCCAGGCGTGACGGAACTGTGTGGCACACGTGGAGATCCGAGACGAACACTGGCTGGTGGAAAATGGGCAACCCCTCGGTAAAAAGTGACATTAAAACACAAAGAACAGATGTTATCCTGCTTTCGCGGGGGATACCCATCCCTCTTAGTCTCAACTCTTTTTTTACAGTGTTATCATCACTGCCATGCCTAAAGCTCGCATCTTATATTTTGCACACATCTGATATAATTGTGTATAATTGGTTATTATATAATATATGTTATATTGTATTTATAATCAATTTTTTATTGCACGATTTTTATTATATTATTTTTTATGTTACATTATGTTTGTTATATATGATATATTAGAATATTATATGATAGAATTGTTAAAAACTGCCTGTTAAGCTTGATCTCAAAAGAAGGATTAATGGAACAACGGGAGACTTAATGGATCTCTTGGGGAGGATTAATAGATCACATTTTAATCTTCCTGATCTACCCTACCCTGATGACAAAGGCAAATCGCCCCGGCCTTTGAGACAACTTGGAAAATAGCCTATGCCAATTATCCTAGAGGTGTGAAAATGTTAGATATAAAATTTGATTGTGACAGTTTGGCATTACTGACTGCAATAAATACATTTAGTCAGTGGAAGTTCCAACCTCTCTTGTGCCCGGGGCAAAATCTTGATTAGCGCCCCCACTTTGTATCCCAATAATTTTCTGGCAAAATCTTAATACAAATTTCATTGATTAACAAAATGGTCGATTATTAACTTGTTAAATAGTCATTTAATTGATTGCCTCTAATTATTTACATTCGATACCCTACACTCTTTACGTTAAAGTTTTACTCTTGACTAGCAATGTTTCGAGAAAAAGGACTCATTTAGCGTTATTTGTTTCTCAAAATAAAATAGAATTTTCATAAATAAAGTATCGTTTGCTAAAGTACAGAAGAGCTTTCACCCTCTCTCCTAGAGCCATACTGCATGTAACTTTTCCCCCAGGGGTGGTCGTACCGTTTATGCCGCATGCAAAATTGCACAAAATGACAAACTACCCTGAACAGCCAAAGAAAAAGACATGGAACAAGAAACAGCAAAAATCACATTTAACTGCAAACGAAAATGTTGTAGGCTACAACAAAATGCCTGGTTTAGCGTGTTATTTATGCGTGCGTGAGTCTGTGAAGGATAAACAGGAAGGAGGGATTGAATTCACATCAGAATTATTTAGTTCAATTGAAGTTCCTCATTTTTCACCCTAAAATGAAGAAATGTTATATAGTGTCTGAGAAGAACGCAGGAAGGATAAAATAAATTATCGCCTGAATTTCTTTAAACCCTCGAATGGAATTAAGTTAGTTTGGCCCTACGAAGGATAAACAGGAAAGAGGAATAGAATCATGCAAGAAAAAATTCATGTGAGAGGCGTTGCATTAATATACACCCTTAAAAACAAAATTACATCATTTTTTTCCTCAAAGGTGGTCGTATCGTTTTTAGTATCTATGACACATGCAAAATTTAAAAAAAAATGACAAATGACTCCGAACATCAAAAGGAAAAGACATGGAACAAGAAACAGCAAATATCCCATTGAATCGCAAATGAACATGTTGTACAACGAAATCTGCGGTTTCAAGACAAAGAGAAATAACAATAGAATGGAGGAATGTGTTAGTTTAGGGTGTGTGAGTCTGTGAAGGATAAACAGGAAGGGGCAATTAGTTTTTATTCTCTATGATGCGTGCAAAATTGCACACAGTGACAAAGAACAATGAATAGCTAAAGAAAAAGGCATAGAACAAGAAACAGCAAATATCCCATTGAATCGCAAATAAACATGTTGCACAACGAAATCTGCGGTTAGAAGACAAAGAGAAACAACAATAGAATGGAGGAATGTGTTAGTTTAGGGTGTGTGAGTATGTGAAGGATAAACAGGAAGGAGGAATTAGTTTTTAGTTGCTATGCTGCGTGCAAAATTGCACACAGTGACAAATAACTATGAATAGCTAAAGAAAAAGACATAGAACAAGCAACAGCAAATATCCCATTGAATCGCAAATGAACATGTTGCACAACGAAATCTGCGGTTAGAAGACAAAGAGAAATAACAATAGAATGGAGGAACGTTTTAGTTTAGGGTGTGTGAGTCTGTGAAGGATAAACAGGAAGGGGAAATTAGTTTTTAGTCTCTATGATGCGTGCAAAATTACACACAGTGACAAATAACAATGAATAGGTAAAGAAAAAGGCATAGAACAAGAAACAGCAAATATCCCATTGAATCGCACATTAACATGTTGTACAACGAAATCTGCGGTTTCAAGACAAAGAGAAATAACAAGAGAATGGAGGACTGTTTTAGTTTAGGGTGGGTGAGTCTGTGAAGGATCAACAGGAAGGGGCAATTAGTTTTTATTCTCTATGATGAGTGCAAAATTGTACACAGTGACAAAGAACAATGAATAGCTAAAGAAAAAGGCATAGAACAAGAAACAGCAAATATCCCATTGAATCACAAATAAACATGTTGCACAACGAAATCTGCGGTTAGAAGACAAAGAGAAACAACAATAGAATGGAGGAAAGTGTTAGTTTAGGGTGTGTGAGTCTGAGAAGGATAAACAGGAAGGAGGAATTAGTTTTTAGTTGCTATGCTGCGTGCAAAATTAGACACAGTTACAAATAACTATGAATAGCTACAGAAAAAGGCATAGAACAAGTAACAGCAAATATCCCATTGAATCGCAAATGAACATGTTGCACAACGAAATCTGCGGTTAGAAGACAAAGAGAAATAACAATAGAATGGAGGAACGTTTTAGTTTAGGGTGTGTGAGTCTGTGAAGGATAAACAGGAAGGGGAAATTAGTTTTTAGTCTCTATGATGCGTGCAAAATTACACACAGTGACAAATAACAATGAATAGGTAAAGAAAAAGGCATAGAACAAGAAACAGCAAATATCCCATTGAATCGCAAATGAACATGTTGTACAACGAAATCTGCGGTTTCAAGACAAAGAGAAATAACAATAGAATGGAGGAATGTGTTAGTTTAGGGTGTGTGAGTCTGTGAAGGATAAACAGGAAGGGGCAATTAGTTTTTATTATCTATGATGCGTGCAAAATTTCACACAGTGACAAAGAACAATGAATAGCTAAAGAAAAAGGCATAGAACAAGAAACAGCAAATATCCCATTGAATCGCAAATGAACATGTTGAACAACGAAATCTGCGGTTAGAAGACAAAGAGAAACAACAATAGAATGGAGGAACGTGTTAGTTTAGGGTGTGTGAGTCTGTGAAGGATAAACAGGAAGGAGGAATTAGTTTTTAGTTGCTATGCTGCGTGCAAAATTTCACACAGTGACAAATAACTATGAATAGCTAAAGAAAAAGGCATAGAACAAGTAACAGCAAATATCCCATTGAATCGCAAATGAACATGTTGCACAACGAAATCTGCGGTTAGAAGACAAAGAGAAATAACAATAGAATGGAGGAACGTTTTAGTTTAGGGTGTGTGAGTCTGTGAAGGATAAACAGGAAGGGGAAATTAGTTTTTAGTCTCTATGATGCGTGCAAAATTACACACAGTGACAAATAACAATGAATAGGTAAAGAAAAAGGCATAGAACAAGAAACAGCAAATATCCCATTGAATCGCAAATGAACATGTTGTACAACGAAATCTGCGGTTACAAGACAAAGAGAAAAAACAATAGAATGGAGGAATGTGTTAGTTTAGGGTGTGTGAGTCTGTGAAGGATCTACAGGAAGGGGAAATTAGTTTTTATTCTCTATGATGCGTGCAAAATTATACACAGTGACAAAGAACAATGAATAGGTAAAGAAAAAGGCATAGAACAAGAAACAGCAAATATCCCATTGAATCGCAAATTAACATGTTGCACAACGAAATCTGCGGTTAGAAGACAAAGAGAAAGAACAATAGAATGGAGGAACGTGTTAGTTTAGGGTGTGTGAGTCTGTGAAGGATAAACAGGAAGGAGGACTTAGTTTTTAGTTGCTATGATGCGTGCAAAATTAGACACAGTGACAAATAACTATGAATAGCTAAAGAAAAAGGCATAGAACAAGAAACAGCAAATATCCCATTGAATCGCAAATTAACATGTTGCACAACGAAATCTGCGGTTAGAAGACAAAGAGAAATAACAATAGAATGGAGGAACGTTTTAGTTTAGGGTGTGTGAGTCTGTGAAGGATAAACAGGAAGGGGAAATTAGTTTTTAGTCTCTATGATGCGTGCAAAATTACACACAGTGACAAATAACAATGAATAGGTAAAGAAAAAGGCATAGAACAAGAAACAGCAAATATCCCATTGAATCGCAAATGAACATGTTGTACAACGAAATCTGCGGTTTCAAGACAAAGAGAAATAACAATAGAATGGAGGAATGTGTTAGTTTAGGGTGTGTGAGTCTGTGAAGGATCAACAGGAAGGGGCAATTAGTTTTTATTCTCTATGATGCGTGCAAAATTGTACACAGTGACAAAGAACCATGAATAGCTAAAGAAAAAGGCATATAACAAGAAACAGCAAATATCCCATTGAATCGCAAATAAACATGTTGCACAACGAAATCTGCGGTTAGAAGACAAAGAGAAACAACAATAGAATGGAGGAACGTGTTAGTGTAGTGTGTGTGAGTCTGTGAAGGATAAACAGGAAGGAGGAATTAGTTTTTAGTATCTATGATGCGTGCAAAATTGCACACAGTGACAAATAACTATGAATAGCTAAAGAAAAAGGCATAGAACAAGTAACAGCAAATATCCCATTGAATCGCAAATGAACATGTTGAACAACGAAATCTGCGGTTAGAAGACAAAGAGAAACAACAATAGAATGGAGGAACGTTTTAGTTTAGGGTGTGTGAGTCTGTGAAGGATAAACAGGAAGGGGAAATTAGTTTTTAGTCTCTATGATGCGTGCAAAATTACACACAGTGACAAATAACAATGAATAGGTAAAGAAAAAGGCATAGAACAAGAAACAGCAAATATCCCATTGAATCGCAAACGAACATGTTGTACAACAAAATCTGCGGTTAGAAGACAAAGAAATAACAATAGAATGGAGGAGCGTGTTAGTTTAGGGTGTGTGAGTCTGTGAAGGATAAACAGGAAGGGGCAATTAGTTTTTATTCTCTATGATGCGTGCAAAATTACACACAGTGACAAATAACCATGAATAGCTAAAGAAAAAGGCATAGAACAAGAAACAGCAAATATCCCATTGAATCACAAATAAACATGTTGCACAACGAAATCTGCGGTTAGAAGACAAAGAGAAACAACAATAGAATGGAGGAACGTGTTAGTTTAGGGTGTGTGAGTCTGTGAAGGATAAACAGGAAGGAGGAATTAGTTTTTAGTTGCTATGCTGCGTGCAAAATTAGACACAGTTACAAATAACTATGAATAGCTAAAGAAAAAGGCATAGAACAAGAAACAGCAAATATCCCATTGAATCGCAAATGAACATGTTGCACAACGAAATCTGCGGTTAGAAGACAAAGAGAAATAACAATAGAATGGAGGAACGTGTTAGTTTAGGGTGTGTGAGTCTGTGAAGGATAAACAGGAAGTGGAAATTAGTTTTTAGTTTCTATGATACGTGCAAAATTACAAATAGTGGCAAATAACTATGAATAGCTAAAGAAAAAGGCATAGAACAAGAAACAGCAAATATCCCATTGAATCGCAAATTAACATGTTGCACAACGAAATCTGCGGTTAGAAGACAAAGAGAAACAACAATAGAATGGAGGAACGTGTTAGTTTAGGGTGTGTGAGTCTGTGAAGGATAAACAGGAAGGGGAAATTAGTTTTTAGTCTCTATGATGCGTGCAAAATTACGCACAGTGACAAATAACTATGAATAGCTAAAGAAAAAGGCATAAAGCAAGAAACAGCAAATATCCCAATGAATCGCAAATTAACATGTTGCACAACGAAATCTGCGGTTAGAAGACAAAGAGAAATAACAATAGAATGTAGGAACGTGTTAGTTTATGGTGTTTGAGTCCGTGAAGGATAAACAGGAAGGAGGAATTAGTTTTTAGTCTCTATGATGCGTGCAAAATTACACTAAGTGACAAATAACTATGAATAGCTAAAGAAAAGGGCATAGAACAAGAAACAGCAAATATCCCATTGAGTCGCAAATGAACATGTTGCACAACAAAATCTGCGGTTAGAAGACAAAGAGAAATAACAATAGAATGGAGGAACGTGTTAGTTTAGGGTGTTTGAGTCTGTGAAGGATAAACAGGAAGGAGGAATTAGTTTTTAGTCTCTATGATGCGTGCAAAATTACACTAAGTGACAAATAACTATGAATAGCTAAAGAAAAAGGCATAGAACAAGAAACAGCAAATATCCCATTGAATCGCAAATGAACATGTTGTACAACGAAATCTGCGGTTAGAAGAGAAAGAGAAATAACAATAGAATGGAGGAACGTGTTAGTTTAGGGTGTGCGAGTCTGTGAAAGATAAACAGGAAGGGTAAATTAGTTTTTAGTCTATATGACGCGTGCAAAATTACACTAAGTGACAAATAACTATGAATAGCCAAAGAAAAAGGCATAGAACAAGAAACAGCAAATATCCCATTGAATCGCAAATGAACATGTTGTACAACGAAATCTGCGGTTAGAAGACAAAGAGAAATAACAATAGAATGGAGGAAGGTGTTAGTTTAGGGTGTTTGAGTCTGTGAAGGATAAACAGGAAGGAGGAATTAGTTTTTAGTTTCTATGATGCGTGCAAAATTACAAACAGTGACAAACAACTATGAATAGCTAAAGAAAAAGGCACAGAACAAGAAACACCAAATATCCCATTGAATTGCAAATGAACATGTGGCACAACGAAATCTGCGGTTAGAAGACAAAGAGAAATAACAAGAGATTGGAGGAATGTGTTAGTTTAGGATTTGTGAGTTTGTGAAGAATAAAAAGGAAGGGGAAATTAGTTTTTAGTTTCTATGATGCGTGCAAAATTAGACACAGTGACAAATAACTATGAATAGCTAAAGAAAAAGGCATAGAACAAGAAACAGCAAATATCCCATTGAATCGCAAATGAACATGTTGCACAACGAAATCTTCGGTTAGAAGACAAAGAGAAATAACAATAGAATGGAGGAACGTGTTAGTTTAGGTTGTGTGAGTCTGTGAAGGGTAAACAGGAATGGGAAATTAGTTTTTGGTTTCTGTGATGCGTGCAAAATTACACACAGTGACAAATAACTATGAATAGCTAAAGAAAAAGGCATAGAACAAGAAACACCAGAAATCGCACTGAATTGCAAACGAAAATGCGAATTAAAACTAAAGAATAACGTGATAATTATGCTATTGCGTAATTTAGGTATTTCAGAAACTGGAACGGAATAGGGAGCGTCTTATTTTAGTGTCGGTAAAGGATAAACAGGAAGGAGGAATTGAATTCACGACGGAATTTCTTAATTCAACTTAAATTGCTGATTTGCCATTCTATGACTTGAACCTAAGAATAAAACGACAATGATGCCAATGCGTAATTTAGATATTTCAGAGAACATAGGCAATGGAACAATCCTGGTTATTACTGTATTATATTAACGAAATTAAAGCAAAAATACATCCACCGGGGAAAAGCTAGGAAAGAAGTTTTTGCGGTATCTATAACGTCAAGCGAAATTACACATCATTTGAATGAATCTGAACAGCTAAAGCAAAAGGCAGGGACAAATTTTCTGAGGTAATGATGAACGAAATTGAAGCGCAACGATATATTCTAGAAAACAAGTGTCACAACAAATCCCAAATGAAAATAATGGAGACAAAAAATCCGTGATTTGAAGAAAAGCGACAGTGAGAATCACAACGAGTCCCGGGAGAAAACAAATCCTATAAAATTCCTGATTCTTTGATGTATTAACAGAAAGGGGGAATTGAATTCCCACCAGAATTTCTTAATTCAATTGAAACTGCTGATATGACATATCATGACTTAAAACTAAAGGATAACGCATTGATTATACTAATGCGTAAAAACAAGCCTATCGGGGATGCAACAATGAGAGAAGCAACATGTGACCGATAATAACCACCAGACTTGCAGGTGAAAAGACGAGCTAGATTTTTCATACTGTATGGGTTTTGCCTAGGTGGGCAATAGGGATTTAGGGTTGACACATGATCGACAACTACTACTACTACTACTACTAACAACTCACCGCAGCACCTAGCCGCCTGAGGCCGACACAGCTACGCACGCTCCTCCTCCATCCCAATCTATTCAAAGCCTCCCTTTTTACGCCCGCCAATGAAGTTCCCATTTCCTTTAAATCTTTCGTTATGACGTCCCCCCCCCAGACGAGGACGACCTGTTTTTCGTTTAGCTCTAGTACGTTGGCCGAAAAGAACAATCTTCGGCAATCTGTCATCCTTCATCCGCATAACGTGCCCTAGCCACCTCAACCTTTCTTTCATTATAGCCCTAGAGAGCGGTATTGAACCACACTTTTCATATATCCTACTGCTTTAAATATATTCTTTCAGTCTGATACCCAAAACAGCCTGTAGGCAATTTCTCTGGAAATCTTCTAATGGATTTTCATATACTCTTTAGAGCACTCATATTTCAGAGCCATATTTGACCCCCGTAATCACTGTAGCTTCCAATATTCTAATCTTGGTTTGCAGACTTATCTTCCTATTCTTCCAAACTTTTTTTTAACTGTGAAAAAACACCCTGAGCCTTGGCTATTCTACTTTTGACATCTTGGCTATTCTACACTGCCACAACCATCTTTACTAATAATACTACCAGGGAAAGTGAAGCTGCCCACCTGATCAATATTTTTGTCATCCAACTTCACCTTTTTATTTGCACTTATTCCTGGCCTTAGTGACTTAGTATTCTTAGCATTTATATTCAACCTTATTCTAGCACCTTGAACTCACAAAACCTATAAAACTTCATTTTGCTCATATTTTCATCTAGGATGCTTAAATCATCAGCATAATCTAAGTTCAGGAGACTTTTTCCTCCCCATTTGATTTCGTGGTCTCCCATTGCCTTTCCTGTGCTCCTTAAGACAAAGTCCATCAAAAATAATCCATATAAAGGGGGATAGAACACAACTCTGTTTAACTCCTGATTTAATACAAAACCAGCTGCTAACCTCAATTCCTACCTTAACCGCAGCAGTGTTATTCTCGTACATAACACTAGTCACTTTAATGTATTTTTCTGGTATACCATACAAGGATAAAACCTTTACTAAAGCTCTTCTATCAACAGAATCGAACGCTTGCTCATAATCTATAAAACTGAGGACCAAAGGTGTTTGAAAAACTCAGGCACTTCTCAATTATTAATCTAAGAGTAAAATTTGGTCGACAATTCCTCTACCTTTTTTAAAACCACACTGTTCTTCTCTTATAACTTTGTCTGCAGCATCTTTCAGTCTAAAAAGTATCATATGACTAAGTAATTTGCTACCTACAGAGACCAGACTAAACCCTGGATAATTACCACACTCCCTTTTATCACCTTTCTTATAAAGTGGCTTAATTAAGGTTTTCCTAAAATCGTTAGGTACTTCCCCTTTTTCAAAAATCACATTCATAGTCTTCAGTAACTTATTTCTATCCTCAGAGGCACCTTATTTAAGAAACTCATTTACCACCCTATCATCACCTGGAGCCTTATTATTTTTTAGTCCTTTTAGTACTGTCGCTAATTCCTCTTCACAAAACGAATCTTCCTTTACATCCAAGGTATCACAAACTTTTTCATTTTCCTCTATATCTCTTCCTTCAACTTTATCTCGGTTAAGCAGATTCTCAAATTGTTCGGCCCATCTCTCTTTAATTTTTTCCTTATCGCTAATTGAGGCCCCATTCCTATCCATATCTGGGCCAAGTCCGCATTGACTACTCCCTCTCAATTTGTTAACACGCCAGTACAATATTTTACTATTATGCCGTCTAGCTGCATCTTCTAGATCTTTGACAATTTTATCCATGGCCTCTACTTCACAACTCCTTAATTCCTATTTTAATGCTTTCTTCAATTTCTTTACATTCCTTTTGTTTTCCTATGATCTATCACTAAGGTAATTCTTGTACAAGTCCTTTTTCCTTTCTATCAAACATAAAGCTTTTTCACTAATATTCTTAGCTGCAGTTCTAGCTTTCTTCCCTAAGACACCTTCAGCAACTTTACAAATTATTTTTCTAAAATTATTCCAACCATCTTCCACATTATCAAATTTTAAACTCTCAAGATCCTCGGCAATTTTATCCATGGCCTCTACTTCACACCTCCTTAGTTCCTATTTTAATGCTTTCTCCACTTTCTTTACATTCCTTTTGTTTTCCTATGATCTATCACTAAGGTAATTCTTGTACAAGTCCTTTTTCCTCTCTATCAAACATAAAGCTTTTTCACTAATATTCTTAGCTGCAGTTCTAGCTTTCTTCCCTAAGACACCTTCAGCAACTTTACAAATTATTTTTCTAAAATTATTCCTACCATTTTCTACATTGTCAAATTTTAAACTCTTAAGTGTAGTATTCAACTGTTCCTGGAAAGTTTCTCTCAAATTCTCACCCTAGAGTCTACCAACATCATAACTTCCCGGAAGGTGTTACCCTTCCGATACTCCAGCTTTACATTAACCCTTGACATTTGTAAAAGGTGATCTTTATTCTTAACGTTAATGACGGCACTCCTATATACCCTAGTATCTTGTATTGATCCTGCCAGTCTTCTGTTTACAATAACATAATCAATAAGGTTTGCTGTCTTACCATCACGTGAATACCATGTTAACTTATGAGCAATTTTATCAACCACTAGATTTGCAGAGAAGAAGAGAAGTTGCTTCTCTAGAAGAGAAGTTGCTTCTCTAGAAGAGAAGCAAGAGTGAGAATCACAAAGATTCCCTGGAGAAAAAAATCCTATAAATGGATGATTCATTGATCCAATAGCAGGAAGTGGGAACTGAATTCACACCAGAATTTCTTAATTCAATTCAAATTGCTAATTTGAGGCGATGATTACCATAATGCCTGAAATGACTTTTTGTAAGCCTGAGGTGCCCCCCCCCCCCGCCCCCTATAAGAAAAAGCGTTGGTCTTTACTCTAATAGTTTGTGCGCGACTTGTGCCAGTCTACGATTCCTAGCTTTATTATATATACGGTGGATAAGAAATGTTCATTTTTTTATGAGCTGCATGTACGTTTAGACACGGCTGAGATGCTATATAAATACCCTTTCATTTTCGTTTGAATGAATCGTGGTTCGACAAATTACCTCCAGATATTCTACGACTACTGGTTCGATGCAATAACCACCGGGAGAAAAACTAAATATGCATTTGTGTTCATCCTTCTCTGGATAAATAGAAAATTTTATATTTTGTTGAGAGAAGCTGTATAGTTCTCCGACGTAGGCCTACATGTTAAATTTTATTGCATGGTTTTCACCAAATTGTAACCGTTTTTTGAAGTGATTTCATTGTTTAAAAAAAAATAGAGCTGTGAGAAAGTCAAACTTTAGCGTAAAGAGCGAGGTGTTGAGGAGGGGACAGCCCCTTTCATATACGGAATAATATCTGTTCGTTTTAAGTTTTAGCGTCGTTCCTTACTTTCAGTTAAAAAAACTTAGTTTTTTTTTATTTAATTTTTGAACGTTTTTGAATTAATGCAGGTTTTGATTTTGGCTCACCGTACATGAATAATTAAAAAAAAATTGAATATTAATTTTACTTTTATTTGGTTAAATGGCTTTCTCGAAACCTGTTTAATTTTATTTACGAACGTTTTTATTAGTAATAAATATACGTAACTTACGAATTAACTTACGTAACGAACCTCTATATTCTTATATTTTTAATACGCATATTAGAGCGTTCGCCCCCTAGTCAATTCCTTGCTCTTTAAGCTAAAGTTCGAATTTTGTTTCAATTCTTTAAAAACGACCCCTTAATCACAAAAGCCGTTAACTAGAATAAATAGCTCTTATGAAAGTACTAAAAAATCTTTGGCTTAAAGAGCGAGGTATTGACTTGAGGATGAACCCAATCATATACGTAATGTTTTCTGTCGTTTTAAGTTTTGATGTTGCTCCTTACTTTCAGTTAAAAAACTTGTTTTTTATGTATAATTTATGATCTTTTTTTAAATAATGCTGGGAAATCCGGCGCCCCCTTCATAGCAATGTCCCTTCCCCCATAAATACTTCCTTCATGGTAAGATCCTCCCACATAACCCCCGACCCACTCCCCCCACTACCAGAAAAAATCCCCTCTGAAAAGGTCTGTATACTTCCCAATAACCAATACTATATGTTAACATTGGGTAAAGTTCCTAACTTTCAGCCCTCCCCCCGGGGACTTTGGGGGATTATGTCATCCTAAAAGACATAGTTATCATATTTTCGACCATACTGAACAAAGTGGCTATCTCAAAATTTTGATCGGGTGACTTTGGGAAAAAAATGAGCGTTGGAGGGGGTCTAGGTGGCCTACATTGTTGTTGGTCACTTAAAAAGGGCAATAAAATTTTAATTTTCGTTCTAATGAGCCCTCTCACGATATTCTAGGACTAATGGATCGATACGATCACCCCTGGGAAAAAAAAAAAACAAACGAACAAAAACGCATCCGTGATCTTTCTTCTGGCAAAAAAAACAAAATTCCACATTTTTGTAGATAGGAGCTTGAAACCTCCGAAGTAGGGTTCTCTGATACGCTGAATCTGATGATTTGATTTTCATTAACGTTCTATCCCTTTTAGGGAGTGTTTCCCCATTTTTTCGAAAATAAGGCAATTTTTCTTCAGGCTCGTAACTTTTGATGGGTCAAGACTAAACTTGATGAAACTTATATATTTGAAATCAGCATTAAAATCTGATTCTTTTGTCGTATCTATTGGTATCAAAATTCCGTTTTCTAAAGTTTCGGTTACCATTGAGCCGGGTCGCTCCTTACTTACAGTTCGTTACCACGAACTGTGTGATTAGCCCCTTTTTTGAAACTATCCAAATTTTGCAAGCTATTAGATTTCAATCACGAATTCTAAATTAACAAAATTTGTACATTTAGAATAAACATAAATAGTAAATCTATTTATACATTTTTTGTAATCAATACTTCTTTATTTCTAGAGTTCCGGTTTCTGTTTCTACAGGTCGCTCTTTGCTTACAGTTTGTTTCTAAGAACTATTTGATCAAGGCATCTTTTGAATGTAAGGGGGACTGTCACACTCTCTTTAATCCATGTTTATTTTCAAATTCAAGTTTATTATTCCTATATCACAGCTTCAGTAATGATAATCATCCCTAAGAAAAAGTACACCATTTAAAATATTTATCAGGGAGGTCAAGGGACAAGGCCATACCCAGGATTCTTTTTTCGGAGGGGGTTTTACTAAAAAAAAATTCGGAAGGGGGGGGGAGCTTACACAAAAAAAAACAAAAAACGCATAAAAAATTTGTTTATATCCATTTTTGTTACGTTTTTACGAGTCAGACAAACATTTCGCGGGGGTTCGAACCCCTCTAACCCCCCCCCCCTCTGGGTACGGCCTTGGGGTCTGAAATATCAAACTATTGTCAAGGGTTAATATTTCCACGGTTTTCAAGGGGACCTCATGAACAAATATTTTGATAGGAGATCGATTCAACCCCTCCCCCTTCTGTACAGATAAGCAAATTAATGTAATTTTTATGTTAAACTCAAAATATTTCTTTAATAAGAGCGGAGCTGTCACCCTGAAGAACTCATACTGCAGGCTTAGTCCGAAAATATATCTGATTCCAACCCGGAAAACTCCCACTTAGAAAATCCCCCGCCCCCCGAAGAAAATCCCCTCGTAAACATCTCCAAAAAGAACTCCCCCTCGCGTTTTAATAACGATCTGTAGTTTTGAATTTTTCAGTATTTTTAAAATCCCCCCCTCCTTGGAAAACTCCTCCTCCGTGGAAAGGTCTCTCCCCGCCAAGGAAAAGATTTTATACCAAAAACCTTCGCAAGTCATTTTACTCAACAATTTCTTTAAGTATCTTGGCGACTGGGTGAAAAATGCAGTAATGCATACAGGAAACACGGACATATTTACGTTTATTTTTATTTCTTAATTTAAAAAACTTTTCCGCAAAACAAGTTTTTCAAAGAAAAGTAAAGAACTCTATTAAGCCAAAAATGAGAAGAAATAAAGTCAAATAATCTTCCAAGCATCAAACTACCACAAACACCATCAAGAAATAAATGAAACCCAAAACGGACAGAAATAACAATCAATAACCGAGTCAAAATCGAAACGAGCAAAAAACTAATATGAGTAGTGCTGACAACCCCCATGCCTTCTCAAGACCAGAACACATTTTGCGCTTTGCTGAAAACAAAAAACCTTTTAAATGTTTCCATTTTGTTTCTAACTTTAAAATTTTTTGAAACTTTAAGGAATAATTAATATCAGTATATGTATATTAAACTGACAATCCACGGTGATTGCTTTTTTTTCAGTAAAGTGCAAATTAGATTCTGGTCTTATCACATAGTATATAATTTTACGAAGCCTCAAATGGTCCAACTTAATCAAATGGAGCCTAAAAACAACTGTCTATAATAACGGTACAGTTTATATGGACTGCATGTCAGGGTTGCCATTACCTGCAAATAAAATTCCTAACATCTCAAGAAAAAAACGCATAATTATAATTTGACCTGCTTTCTTCATGAAAATTGTAGAAAGGATGTAATTTTCAGCTCTCAGGAAAAACCTTATTTTTAATAGAAACCTAAATGACCCATGCTGGTTGATGATAATCATGCCCGTATTGGCGAGTAACATTGTCATCTGGATGGGGGACAAACACAAGATGTAAATCTTATCGTGTTCAGTGGGATCAGGGACATGCGCAGGGGAAGAGCCTCTAAGCTCCTCATCCAAAATCGTGAATTTTTCCCGAGTTTTTGGGCATGTCTTAATTAGAAAATCAATAAAATTTGTTTATTATTATTGCCCCCTTCTTCGGGAAGAATTCCGGGTACGTGCCTGAGCAGACCCTTCATTGGCATGTCTATACTCTATATGCCTACTCCAAATCAAGATTGCTCAGAACTGATAGTTCAAGTGAACCCGACTTGAGCAGAAATAGATAATAATAGACCCGTTCGGGAAGGCGTCATAACATCTACCCGTTAGGAGCACTAACGTCAGGTCAGGACATCGACAAAATCCGTCATAACATGGAAAAAAATCCATCAGAACCACTAACCGTCACAACATCGAAAGTAAAAACATCGACACGTCAGTCCATCGACAGTCACAATCGCTACCCGTCAGAACGTCGACAGTCATAACATCGACAGGTCATAACATCTAATTTTTTTTTCATCAGGGAAATCCGTCGAAACCCCCCTGATGTGCAAATATATAGCAGAATTTTCCTTCTAAACTATTATATACTCATTACTTTTATATAAACTTATAAATTTTTTTACATAACGAAAATCTGTCAGAACCACTAACCGTCAGAACATCGACGCGTCATAACATCTAATTTTTTTTTTCATCACGAAAATCTGTCGAAACCACTAACCGTCAGAACGACGACAGTCATAACATCGACACGTCATAACATCTAAAAAATTTTTCATAACATCTAAAATTTTGAAACTTTAGTTTTTGGTACCTAGGTTAAGTTAGGTTACGTATTTAATATATGCTGCGCTTCACCCCCACCTCCCTGATGTGCAAATATATAGCCGAAATTTCTTTCTAAACTAGTATATACTTATTACTATTATATGAACTTATAAATTTTTTTACATAACGACGATCTGTCAGAACCACTAACCGTCAGAACGTCGACAGTCACAACATCGACACGTCATAACATATAAATTCTCTTTCATAACGAAAATCCGTCAGAACCACTAACCGTCAGAAGATCGACAGTCATAACATCGACACGTCATAACATCTAACAATTTTTTAGATGTTATGACGCGTCGATGTTATGACCGTCGACGTTCTGACGGGTAGCGATTGTGACTGTCGATGAACTGGCGTTTCGATGTTATGACTGTCGACGTTCTGAGGGATTTTGCTTGTTGACGAAATGACGTTTAGTGCTTGTGACGGTTGTTCGAAATGGTAGCACCCCGACTCGTTCTTTTGCACTAAGATCTTACATCTAAGATCTCACATCTTTCTGCAAAGATTTCCGTTCTTTTAACTCATCTTTGTTCTAAGATTAAAAAAAAAAAACAAGTTTTTCCAACTGAAAGTAAGGAACGACGTTAAAGCTTAAAACGAACAGAAATTATTCCGTATATGAAAGGGGCTGTCCCCTCCTCAACGCCTCGCTCTTTACGCTAAAGTTTTTTATTGTTTAAAAAAATAGAGTTGTCAGAAAGTCAAACTTTAGCGTAAAGAGCAAGGCATTGAGGAGGGGACAGCCTCTTTCATATACGGAATAATTTCTGTTCGTTTTAAGTTTTAACGTCGTTCCTTACTTTCAGTTAAAAATGCTTGTTTTTTTTATTTAATTTTGAACGTTTTTGAATTAATGCAGGTTTTGACTTTGGCTCACCTTACCTGAATAATTAAAACAAAATTTGCATATTAATTTTACTTTTTTTTGTTAAATGGCTTTCTCAAAACTTGTTTAATTTTATTTACGAATCTTTTTATTAGTAATAAATATATGTAACTTACGAATTAACTTACGTAACGAACTTCTATATTCATAGATTTTTAAAGCGTATATTAGGGGTTTCGCCCCCTAGTCAATACCTTGCTCTTTAAGATAAAGTTTGGGTTTTGCTCCAATTCTTTAAAAATGACCCCTTAATCACAAAGGCCGTTAATTAAAATAAATAGCTCTTATGAAAGTATTAAAAAATCTTTGGCTTAAAGAGCGAGGTATTGACTAGGGGGTGAACCCAATCACATACGTAATATTTTCTGTTCGTTTTAAATTTTGAAGTTGCTCCTTACTTTCAGTTGAAAAACTTGTTTTTTATTTAATTTCTGATCTCTTTCTTTAATAATGCTGGGAAATCCTTCACCCCCTTCATAGCAATGTCCCTTCCCCCATGAAAACTTTCTTTATGGCAAGATCCTTCCATATAACCCCCGACCCACCCCCCCCCACCTACCAGAAAAGAACCCCTCTGAAAACGTCTGTTTACTTCCCAATAACGAATACCAATAACGAATACTTAACATTGGGTAAAGCTCATAACTTTCAGCCCTCCCCCCGGGGACTTTGGGGGATTAAGTCATCCTAAAAGACATAGATATCATATTTTCGACCATGCTGAACAAAATGGCTATCTCAAAATTTTGATCGGGTGACTTTGGGAAAAAAAAGAGCGTGGGAGGGGGCCTAGTTGCCCTCCATTTTTTTGGTCACTTAGAAAGGGCACTAGAACTTTTAATTTTCTTTCGAAATAGCCCTCTCGCGATATTCTAGGACCACTAGTTCGATACGATCACCCTTGGGGAAAAAAACAACAACAACAAAAAAAAAAAAAACAAATATACACGCATCCGTGATCTTTCTTCTGTCAAAAAATAAAAAATTTGACATTTTTGCAGATAGGAGCTTCAAGATTCTAAAGTAGGATACTCTGATACGCTGAATCTGATGGTGTGATTTTCATTAAAGTTCTTTGACTTTTTGGTGGTGTTTCCCCCTTGGGAGAAACACTTTTTGGGGGTCTTATGTCAATTTTTGAATTCTTGATCAGCATGCCAAAGACTCTAGACAGGCATGCCTTTCCAAAAACTAACCTGACAAGTATGTGTCCAATAAGAGAGTCATGCATACTCCTGCCATTTACCCGTGCCCCAGCCATTTAAACATTTGCCTCTCAATTACTTGGACTATCTGTCTTGGCTTTTCTCTGTCTACAATTAGCCATTTCTTGATGCAACCTATGCAACTTATTGCAAAATACTTTTATTGCAAAAAATATTGCAAAATGGCTATCTCAAAATTTTGATCGGGTGACTTTGGGAAAAAATGAGCGTTTGAGGGGGCCTAGTTGCCCTCCATTTTTTTTTGGTCACTTAAAAAGAGCACTAGAACTTTTAATTTCCTTTCCGATGAGTCCTCCCACGATATTCTAGGACCACTGGGTGGATACGATCACCCCTGGAAAAAAAAAAAAAAAAAAAACACGCATCCGTGATCTTTCTTCTGGCAAAAAATGCAATACTCCACACCTTTGTAAATAGGTGCTTGAAACCTCTACAGTAGGGTTTTCTCATACGCTGAATATGATGGTGTAATTTTCATTAAGGTTCGTTGACTTTTAGGGGGTCTTTCCCCCTTTTTTCTAAAATCAGCCAAAATTCTCAGACGATTAACTTTTGATTGGTAAGACTAAACTTGATGAAACTTGTATATTTGAAATCAGCATTAAAATCTGATTCTTTTGATGTATCTATTGGTATCAGAATTCCGTTCTTTAGAGTTTCAGTTACCATTGAGCCGGTTCGTTACCATCAAACAGTTCGTTACCACGAACTGTTTGATCTTACAGCTCACTGATGTAAGCAAAAAGTGTGAAGGATGCCATCTTTCTGCCATATAGAACAATGAGGAGAGAACTTTGATGATATACTCATCATTGTTCTTAGACCACTGATCAGAGCAGAATGATGAAAGACGTTTGCAAAAGAACGCTATAAGATCTTAGTGCTAAGATTTTACTATTAAGCGTCCTTTGTCAAAAGATGTAAGATCTTAGCACAAAGATGATTAAAGGAAAGGCTCTAATATATGGTATCCTATCTCAGGGTCGAATCCAAAATTAATGTTTGGGGAGGCACTGACGAAATTTTGGTTCCCACTGGTATTTTTTACCCCTCCGCCCCGTATTTAGTACAATTTTTTACCTTCTTGGGGGGGGGGGGGACGTGCCCCTAAAACCATTCCCTGGATCTGCCCCTCCCAGCCTATCATTTTTTCGACCTACCTGTATAATCCAGTCTTGCAGATCGACTAAAAGAAACAGTGTACTCGTATTTTAATAAGAAAGCAGACATCTAAGGTTGGTTGTAGGCGTTTACCCCCCGGAAAATACCCCCCCGGGGAGGGGGAATACCCTTGCGGACAATCCCCCTCCAGGAAAATCCCCCCTCCCCGTGGAAAATAAGACTTTCCAAATTTGAGAATTTTATTTGAGTTTTTTTTTTATTTCCGTAGGCGGAAGGAATTTTGATGGTTGTGCGTTATGCGCCACTCACTTCAGTTTACACTGTGTGTAAAATTCGAGAACACACCAGTTTTTTCGTTACTTTAGAAATAAATTTGGGCTATAGATTTGCATATTAGGGGGGGGGAGGGGTAAAGTATAGCGGGTCTGCATGCGAAGTGTATTTGGTACAATTATTCTGCATATTAGATAAATAGATAGAGAATTGTATGCCAAAGCCAAATATACGGCCATGAACATAGTAATAAAACTGAAATAAAATTCTTAAATTTGGTAAGTCTTCTTTTCCACGGGGAGGGGGGGAGGTATTTTCATTTTCCGGGAGGTATTTACCGAGGGATTAAAATATTTGGACAGTTTGAAGTCAGTAAATAATTCTTTTTAGGTATATAGCCACTAAAAAATTACAGAAGAATAGCAAGGTATCTGGAAATTTTGTTAAGGAAAAAAAAAAAAAAAAAAATCCCAGTATAAAGTAAATGTAATTTTCATTACGATGATCGCTCGTTATGATACG
Source organism: Artemia sp. Qi Xiang Cuo (assembly GCF_049724085.1). Classification (NCBI taxonomy): domain Eukaryota; kingdom Metazoa; phylum Arthropoda; class Branchiopoda; order Anostraca; family Artemiidae; genus Artemia; species Artemia sp. Qi Xiang Cuo. Next base: position 6,016,254 of record NC_142796.1, on the reverse strand, counting down.
ATGTTTACGATGTGTTTTACGATGATCGCTGATCAAAGTTTATGTTATTTGTGCCTTTTATTTATGTTATTTTGCTATCTTCATGCCTGTATATTTGGCTTTAAAATACACTTCTCTATCTATCTATCTAATATGCAGAATACTTGTACCAAACACATTTTGCATGCAGACCCGCTATATTTTACCCCCCCCCACCCTAATATGCAAATATATAGCCCAAATTTATTTCTAAAGTAACGAAGAAAATAACAAAAAATTGGTGAATTCTAGAATTTTACACTGCGTAAACTTGAGTGAGTGGCGCATAATAGACAAGTACCAAAATTCCTTCCCCCTACGGAAATAAAGAAAATAAAACCCAAATAAAATTCTCAAATTTGAAATGCCTTATTTTCCGCGGTGGGGGTGGGTATTTTACGGGGGGGATCTTCCGCGGGGGAATTTTCCGGGGGATTATTTTAGGGGGGAGGGTATTTTCTGCGGAAGTTATTTTCCAGGAGGGTAATCACTGGGGGGAGGGGGGAATAAACGCCGGCCACCCTAAGGTTGCCTGTTTAATGAGAAAACTGCGCGAATAAAAACAAAAGCGGATAGAATGTAAGCTTGTAAGCCAATGTAAGCTTGAATGCGTGCAGACTGTAGAATCTCTTGGCAAGGGAAAAAATACACTTAAAATAGTGATGTAAACAATTTCATCCCCACTTTGGGGGGCATTGCATCCCGCAGGCACATTTGCTAGACATTTTATGTAGCTTGAACAAAATAACTTTTCAAAGTTTTGATTAGTGTTGAGGGAGAGGGCAAATATAAATGGAAGTGGGGGGGGGGCTTGTAGTCCTCCAATTACTTTTCAAGATATCCCTCAACATACCCAGCGAGTTTCAACTTAGTCCCCTATGCCGTTCCATAGATATTGCTGATACACTGTCAGCTGTATTGACATCCAGCATGCACAGTATATTTTGAATGTTTTCGGCATTCCGATCCAAAGGTGTGGACGGCCATGTCATTGTCATAGGCAGAATTATTTAACCTTTAGATAATTTAGACAAGATGGCTATTTCAAAATTTTGATCGAATATTTTGGGAGAGATGGCAGCTAAAGAGGGCATGGAACGGGGGCTGGCAGCCATCCAACCACTTTAAAACATCCCCACTCAACATACCCCGAAAGTGTCAGCTTAATACCCTCAGCCGTTCTTAATATATTGCAGATCCACTTTTTGATGAAGTGGATGCAGGCTACATAGTGCCTTTTGATTTAGTTTATGATCACCTCAAAATTCTCCAAAATATCACCTTAATACCCTTTGCCTTTTCAGATGCACACAGAAATCCCCTTTTACTAATAAAAATTCCTGGGTGTGTTCTATTTATAAATTGCATAATTTGCAATTCTTGCTCCAGGGGCTCTGAGGGGTATGGCATCCCTGGAGGCATTGCAATTACACCTCTTGACTAGTTTGAATAAAATGATAGTTACAAAATTGCGACCACTTTGAGGAAAGGGGGCACATAAAAGGGTAAGGAGGAGGGGGAGCTGGCTGCCCTCCAATCACTTTTCACATCCCCCTTAACATACCATGTAAGTTTCAACTTAATACCCTTAGCCGCTCCTTAAATGTTGCTGATACGCCCTTTTCATAAACAGCATGGACATAGTGTCTTTTGATTGTGTCTTGCATCCCTCTCAACATTTCCTTGAAATTTGGTCATAATACGCTTAAGAGTTTTTAGATATCCAGGATCAAAAATGCCCTCTTCCAGGGTCAATCAAGGATTTTTTCGGGGGGGGGGGGGTACAAAAGGATTTTTACGGGGGTTTTACAATAAAAAAAGCTATAGAAAAGCTTTTTATGTTCTTACGATTCTGACAAACATTTTTTTTTTGGGGGGGGGGGGTCAAACTCAATAACCCCTCGATTTATAAGTTTGTGTATGTGTTTCTTGAATTTAAGGAAAAAACCATTGATATGGCACCAAATTCTACTTAAATAATAGAAATTGCATTTTCGAAAACTAGAACCAATGAAAAAGAGACTGAAAGCCCAAAATTAAGGTAAAATATTATTTGTCACAATTAAGATACGTATAGACCTTTCATGTATGCAATCTTCTAAGCCCTAGAAATAAGAAAAGGGTAGTGATAATAGCTTGGTGATACCTTCTCAGAGTACATTCTAGACCCCGGATTCATTCCTGAAAATTTCATTCACCTAACTATACTACTATCCAAGGTTACAAGTCGCCCCTCAACTAGAAGTTAAAAAAGAAAAAAGAACTTGGGTGAGAAACCAGCAACAAATAATTCTAAGACACATGGCCTTTTGTCTTTGGGATTCAACAGATTATTAATATTTGAATTTTCAAGGACAAAGAGTGTTGTCAAATTTGATTAATTAACTTTGCTTATTTATTTTCACAGCCCGTAGCGGCAACACTGAAGAGAATGTCACACCTCCCTAAAAAAAACTTCATAATGCAACCAAAAGAAATATCCTAGAAAATTGCGGTTTTCAAATAAGAACAGACAAGAACGAATCCAGAATTTTTTTTAAGGGGGGGGGGAGGGGTAAAAAATAAAACGCACCAGAAATTTATTTATATTCATTTTGGTTAGGTTTTTACGAGTCGGGCAAACTTTTCGGAAAAGGGGGTTCAAACCCCCTGGGTACGGCCTTGAGAATAGACCTGAGAGGTTTTTTTTTTATAACGTTCTTGGTACTTTAAGAACGCCGAGGCAATGATTGAAGAAATAACTCAATACCTTCAGTAGGATTTACCATCTCTTCTGCACGCCAAAAATAACAGAACTGACACTTGTGTCTTGTCATATTGTTCAACCCCGTCAAATAATACGGCATACCAACGATTTGACCTGCTTTAAGATAACTTAATTGCTGATAAAAACCCCACCAATTATGTTAATATGTAAACAATGTAATCTCCCGCTCCTAGTTTTATTGAGACATCAGCACTGTGCAATATTGACAACAAACTTACGTTACCTAAGCTTACCTACGTAAACTTGTCAATAATTGTACTAATAAATATAGTTTTGCTAATTATTGATAAAACAGTTGATGTACGTGCAGTATTGCCAACCAGTGGCGGATCCAGGGGGAGGGGGCTGCCCCCCCAAGCGTAGTCTAAATTAGTGTAATTTATTTAATTAACTCTAGTTTGCGTTAATTAAACTTGCTCCTAACGCAAGTTTATCGGATCCACCTATTTTACCCCCCCCCCTAATTTTTTTTTGGATCAACCCATTTTGAGCCCCCTTCCCCTAAAAAAATCCTGGATCCGCCCCTGAGTGTTGCCACCCTGGCCTGGAAGAATTTACTAAATCTGAGAGGAAAAAATTGACTAAATCGTATCTGTTTTTACTAAATACTAAAAAAAAAATTTGCACCATCAAGCATCGATTTTTTACTATAGGAGGATAATCAATAGGATTTTCACAATCTTTTTTCTCTTTTCCTCTTTTCTTTGTCTTTTCCTCTTTTCTTTTGTTTTCATAGTATGATTGAAAATTCCGGAAACCTATAAGTTCAAAAATCGTTTTTTTGGGATTATTTGGATGTATTACTGGATAGGCTTCATATTCCAGATGCGGTGTATCCAAAACGTCAAACAATAGTCTTGAATCTTGGATTCTGGAAATTTTGCAGGTGAAGCCCGGCTTTAAATTTATCAGTAGTCTTAAGGTCATAAGATTCAGATATATTGCAAAAGTCTGAGAGTCTGGGAAAATTTTCAGAAAACAAATTACCAATCCTGATTTTAAATAGTTTGCCTTTCAAAGCGAGTATCAAGAAGAAGCCGAGAGAAAAGTAGAGATTTTTAAGCGCTAGGATTGACGGATTTTTTTATTTTTTTTTCCTCAGTTACTCTGGTGTCCTCACTGAAGTAACTCTACAATAGCATCTTTTCCCTACGTGGATCAGTTTGTGCCAATTTTACATTTTTTTTTTTTTTTGGTGGTGGTTTTATTGGTTTTTAGTTTTATTTTTTTTTTGTTTTTTTTTTATCCTGTTCTTCTTGTGTTTCTTTCGGGCTGAAGACGCCTTGTTTGGATACAGGCGAAATATCCGCGTTGTTTTGCATTTGTGTTTTCTTTTCTCTCCACTGGCCACAGTCTCGTTTTTTTTTTTTTTTAGATTTTTCTCTTTGTTGGTTTTTGTAAATGTTGAACCGATAGGCTAGTTACGCTGTAAGAATTAAGGGTATGAACCTCAGTGACAAAAAAAGTCACAGCGTTATTTGCATTACCAAAACAGTAACAGGGCCGTTTTTTCACTCATCAATGTCCTAAGATCTTACATCTTTGGTAAGAAAACGCTTAAAAGTGAAATCTTTAAACTAAGATCTTACATCTTTGGTCGTTTTTATGCAAACGTCTTTCATCATTCTGCTCTGATCAGTGGTCTGAGAACAATGACGAGTAGATCATGAAAAGGGCCGTTTTTTAGCACTAAGATCTTACATCTAAGATTTTGCGTTTGTAATACAGTTTAGTATTAATAAAATGATTGATTGATTGATTGATTGCATCTTTGTGCAAAGATTATCGTTTTTTTACTCATCCTTGTTCTAAGATCTTACAGCTCACTGATATTAGCAAAAAGTGTGAAGACTGCCACTGTTCTGCCGTATAGAACAATGATGAGAGAACTTTGATGATATACTCATCAGTGTTCTCGGACTGCTGATCAGCGCAGAATGCTGAAAGAAGTTTGCACAAAAATGACCAAACATGTAAGATATTTGTTCAAAGATTTAACTTTTAAGCGTTTTCTGACAAAAGATGTAAGATCTTAGTACACTGATGAGTTAAAAAACGTCCCTAAAGTTCTCTCATCAATGTTCTATATGGCAGAACATTGGCGGTCTTCACACTTTTTGCTAACATGAGTGAGCTGTAAGATCTTAGAACAAAGATGAGTTAAAAAACGATAATCTTTGCAGAAAGATCTTAGTGCTAAAAAACGGACCTAATATGAGATTATCACTTCTCTGGTCATGATGTTCAACCTTGCTAATATTAATCCTTCAACTTTGATAGACCCTTCTAAGTCAAAACAGGTTTTGCGCTTAAGTGTATGCCTTTGGAGAAATATCAAAGAGTATGAAGTTTGGGCTTTGGCAAGTCCTTCCATCACGTTTTTCTATGCAGAAATAGTTTCTAATGTTTCCCATTATTTTCATTCAGGTGCATTATTACAGCTTATTTATGTAATCAGGATGGGGGCTTTCATCCCAGGATACCCCCAGAAACTCATGGTGCAATCTGTCATCTACTATCTGTACCATTTACCATAGGTAGATGCCTATCATCTACCATTTATAGTTTAACACCAGCACGCACGCCTGTTGAATCGGTGTAACAGGCTGTAGGGCCTTCAATTCATAAAAACACAGTTGGTTTTGTTGCTTTTTAATTTTTTCAATAAAATATCAAGAAAGGTATTTTAAAATCGAGGGGGGAGGAGGAGCAAACTTAGTCGGGTTTGTTGCCCCCTTACTTTTCCTCTAATAGCCATGTCTTATAAGACAACCTTCAGAAACCTTCCAAATTAGTTTTATACAACTACACCACTCCCTTTCACCCGAAAAGTAAATAAAAATTGATTCTTTGAACTTTTTTTTTTACAGTTTCCACACAAAACCCTATTTTGCTGTTTTGACCAACTGTGATTAAGTGTTTCTTATTCTGTCTCATTGTCAGTGGCTTTGCTGGAGAAACAAAGAAGGAAGAAAAACAAAACTATATTTGTAAGCAGCGAGATTTCCTATTGAATGACTTTATTTGGGGTTATCGTACAACCAAGCAGGAAATTCATAAAAGGAAACAAAATTGAAAAAGGACAAAAGAAAATAGGAAAAGATAATAATTTGCAAGTTTAATAGGTATAATAGGCATCTAACTTTTAATTTGGAGCGAATCTCGAAACTGGGAAACTAAAAAATTGTTTGGGTAGCCTATTACCAAAAAACATGCCCAAATAATCCAAGCAGTATGTACAGGGCTGCCACCCTGACCTGGAAGAATTTACTAAATCAGAGGGGAAAAATTTACTAGATCGCATCTGTTTTTACTAAATGCTCAAGCATCGATTTTTACTATAGGAGGATAATCAATACGATTTACACAATCTTTTTTCCTTTTTTCTTCTTTCTTTTCTCTTTTCCTCTTTTCTCCGTTTTTTTTTCTTGCGTTTTCATAGTATGATTGAAAATTACGGAAACCTACAAGTTCAAAAATCCGTTTTTTGGATATATATATATATATATATATATATATATATATATATATATATATATATATATATATATATATATATATATATATATATATATATATATATATATATATATATATATATATATATATATATATAAGGTTACATTTCTACTTACTTTTAATTTCTTTAAGCAGGCTCCTTTTTCATCAATAAAAATTTTCAAGCTGAGGATATTCACCTAATTACCTTGGGTGGTTGGCTTTTGTTACCATTCTAATAGATTCCCAATCATCACAAACTCAAGCATCATTATAGCTTAGTTTTCGGCTTATAAGATTTGATACACAGAAAGCTGATTTTGTCGAAATTTAGACTCCAGAAGTGAACTGTTTACTTATAAAAATAGGTGACTGCTTGTCTATCTCTGAGACACACAAGCAAAAATGTAAATTGTAAAACAGACAAGCAAAAATTGTAAATTGTCATATGTTTACGATAATTTTTTTCCCAGATTTCATGGAAAATAAAAAAAAGTTTTGTTTACTATAGATCATGACTGTTTACTAGTTTTTACTAGATTTCGGGAAATTTACTAGATCCTCTAAATTTACTTGATTTTTCTTTTACTAGATCTAGTGAAATCCTACTGACGGTGGCAACCCTGAGTATGGATATGACCAAAACTAGTTCATCTAATTTTGAAAAAATTAGATAAAAGAAACTTCATATATCTGGAATGTTGTGTAATTCTAAAATAATCCCAAAAATTGTAGACGAATATGTCAAAGATCAAACGAAGCGTTTAGAAAAACGTTTTATAAAAAAGTTTTTTTCTAAAAATAAGTTTCTAGTCTTCCAAACTAGTAATTTATACATTTTTTCTTTGCATAATCAACAATTATTTGCAAATTGAATAGGTATAATAGACATCTAACTTTTAATTTTGAGACCATCTCAAAACTGGGAAACTAAAAAAATTGTTTGGGTATTACCAAAAAAACATGCCCAAATACTCCAACCAGTATGGATATGACCGAAATTAGTTCATCCAATTTCGAAAAGCAAATACTTTAAATCAGACCTTTTACACGAGTATTGTTATGCAAATAGTCAAGCTTTAATGTACAGAGCGGGGATTGTGAGGGATCATTATCCCCTCCTATATAGGAAAACCCTAGATATAGTTCTAAAAATGAACAGAAATTAAATAAAGACTGAATTGTTTCAAATGAACATAAATAAATTAAACCTAATATAAACGGAAATTATCATGTATTAGAGGAGGTCTGCTTATAAAATAGTAGTTTACAGGCTCCAACGGCACATAATAGTACATAATACAGGCTCCAACGGCAGCCATAAAGCTACTAAAGCTGTTGAAAAAGTTAATAAATCGTTTTCCTCGCATAACTTTATTGACCTTATTGTTGTCGGAAAAAAGTTTAGCTTTATTTCAATTTTTAAAGAAAGTTCACAAAATTCAGCCAATGCAGAAGACTTATGGAAATTTTCAAATAAAACACACACATTACTTGTTTAAAAATTCTGCTTGGTAAAAGAATGAAGGTTAGACAAAAATATTCTCATGCAAGGCTTACTTATTAAAAGAGAAAAAAATGCTTAAAAAGATAGTTTTCTCAGCTTCACGTCTGCATAATTCAGCTATTTGCTATAAAAAATTGCAGTGAAGTCGAAAAGGTAAAATTCTTGTGTAATCGGGACAAGCTTTATAACGCACAATTTCAAGAAAAACTTTATTGACGCCGTGGGATCTTTACACAGGACCACAACCCTTCCTTGTACTGAAACCGCATTATCCAAACCAGGGAGATATGCAGAGGAGCCTCAGGATCTGCCCCCCCCCCCCAAAAAAAAAATCCTTGATTTTTTTGAGTTTCAGGGCACTTTTTATTTAGAATTTTATTCCTTTTAATATTGAACCCCCTTCACCCTTCTGCAAAAAAATTCATATTTGGATGCCTGATCGGACTTATTAAGTGCTTAGAGTGTCCGTTGTCCCGGCATGGAGTGTAACTTTAATTTGAGAGTGAATAGAACTAGCTTACAATTCTATTAAAATAAAATCCGATTGCTGGAACTGAATAAGTGAAAAGTCACGCAGCCACTTGTTTTAAAAAGTAGGAAAGATAGAGAACTCAACTTTTAATGAAGAAGACCTTTTAATGAAGAAGAAATGTGGCAGAAATAATCCGCATAACGGTTTATTAATGTATGAATTATTGGGACGAAAAGCGTTGTCAAACTTAATTAGTTAGTGTCCCTTATTTATTTTCATGGATCAATGTGGCAACACTGATGAAAATGCGATACTGCCCTAAAAAATCTTTAATATTGAAGCAACCAAAAGAAAAATCTTAGAAAATCGCGGTTGTAAGTGTGAATTGACCTAAGATGGGTTTCTGATGTAGGCTAACTACTGCTTCTAACCAAGCACATCTCGTTTTTCTTTTGGTTTTCTTTCTTTTTTCTTTTGTCTTTTTATTTCTTTTACTTTTTATTTCATATATTTATTTTTTAGTAATTTTTCCTCAAGAATAGGGTAATGAAAAAGGCCTAGTAGCCCTTCTTGTAAAACATCAACATTATACAACTCCCCCCCCCCCCAACACAATTGAAATGTAAATAAATCACATAAAAATTGATCAGTTAGAAAGAGTTTTGTGAAAATAATTGATGTTTAAAAATGGAAATGTAAATCTTGTTTGATTATTTGTTGTAAAATTATGTAAAGAATGTTTTTCATTTGGCAAGTTTTAGAGCCTTTGTGACTAAATTGGGAGGAAGGGAAAGGAGGAGTCTGTTTAACTATATTGTTACCACTAGGAGGAGAGGAGGAGTGTAAAGGAGGAGTTTGAAATTGGCGAATGTTAGTTGGACCATCCAACTGCTACCAGCGAGAGGCCTTTTGGTGGGCAAAAAAAAAAAAAAAAAAAAAAAACAACGAAAAATACATAACAACTTTGTTAATATGCATTTTTGTTACGGTTTTACAAATCGGACAAAAACATTTTGAGGGTTCAAATCTGGAAACGCCCCTTGGACACGGCCATGCTAATACGCATCATGACTAAGTAATTTGCTTCCTACAAAAACAAAGCTATTGTCTGTAATTAAAGATCACTCTTGTCATATTTCTTATAAAAAAAATAATCTTTAGAATAATATCTTCCTCTTTAGAATAGTGCCAATTTGAGTTTAAATACCTCAAAAATAGACTTGAATATCCGAACCGCTTTGGTGACAATTGTATATAATGTTGTGACTGTTCTAAAGCCAACACTATAAATGATACTTTCACACTAATTTTCTTTATTTTAGTAGCTTTTTATTTGCTGATTATTATTAACAATATATAATTTTATTGCTGTGAAAATGAAAAAAAAAGAAGCTATTTATGGCTATTAAATACTCAAGGGTTGAATACTCTCAAAAACCGTGTGCACTAGCTGGCACGTGCTACATTTGACGTGAAATGTGCCGTTCGTGGTGCAAAGAGATACGATATGGGAATAGTGGTGGGAAACGGGACACTCCGAGTGTGCCAAAAACAAAGAGTTGCCAGCCCCTCGAAAAAACACCGAGAGTGAAAGATTTGAATATACGATAAAAAGACTGGGTAGCAGCGTTGCCAACGCGGCACAATTGAACCGTTTTTGGAACAATTTAGAGGCCCTGGAACTAACTCTGGTGCCGCACCTATTTATCGGCGGTACGCTGCTGATGAACGACGCGCTGGCGTGGAGATATATATTGGCGGCACGCCGGTAACTTTGGCGCGAGGGCGTGCCGCCGGTCTGTCTATATTTAGCCTTATATTTTTGCTGTGCCTTTTTGGTTTCGGTATGCTGAGTAAGCTAACTTGCTAAGTAATTTTGTAAAAGTCTATCGATATTGAGTTCGAACGAAAAACGGAAATAAGAGCTTACAGAGTAGGCAAAGGCGTATTAAAGAGGAGGACTGTGGACTGGACCCCCCAGAAATATCTCAAGACTTTTTTACAAGAGCTTATTCTCTCACTGGCAACAGTCCTGATTTCAAATATATAAGATTTATCAAGTTTAATGTTTCCATGAAAAGCTACGATCCTGAGAAAATTTCTGTGATTTTCAAAAAAGGTGGGAAACATTCCAAAAAGTCAAAGGCATCTCAATAAAAATACCACCACCCGATTCAGCATATCATTGAACACTAGTGTAGTAGTTTCAAGCCCCCATATGCAGAAATCTGGAATTTTGTATTTTTTTTTTTGGCCAGAACAGTGATCAAGGATAGTAGTAAGGGTGTACGCACTTTCACGGGTGGTTGTGTAATTTGTCTTATCTCTAGCATGTACAAGAATATTTAGCGTAGCTTCACGTACACATTGTAAAAAGTGACCAATCCTTTTATACCTATAAAGTGGTCAAACACGTTTTGAGAATATAGTCGGGATTGTATAACACAACCAGACTGGTTTTTGAGGCAACACCCATTTTTTAGGGCCAATCAGAGACAGCGGAGGTTATTCTATATGCGATAACTTGATTGGTGATTCGATTTGAATAAAAGGAGTGATTTTCATTACAATTCATATTAGTAAGAGAATTGAATTCAGAGAGAATAGTTTATTTGAGAGGATATTAGTAGAGAAAATGAGTGGTGCATTTACATTATTGGAGATTGATGGTGGAGCCGGTAGCAGCAAATATATACGAGTACCAAATGTGGCTGTGGAAATAACCGGAGGTTGTACTATGACTTGAATGGGACGATATGTTTGCAAGATACATATTATCATTAAGCAAACTTATGCTCGAGTATAAATTATATTTGGCTGCGAAACTGAACGTTGTGCATATAAATAGACTTTAGGCAGCAGTAGATGTGCTAGTGAAATATACTGAGGAGAACAAAATGCCCCAATGAATATTATTATTTTAACTATGCTCAATAAAATTGTTTCTAAATCAAAGGTATTTTTCTTTCTATAGTAGACTAGCGTATTTTTTTAGAGTAGAAAAAATTCTGGTTAGTCTGAAGTTGATTGCGAGGGTTTTAGGACTATAAAAAATGGATAGATTTGAGAAAGAGTGAATCATGGGGAATCTAGTGTTTATGGAAAAACGTTTGATTCAAGTTGATAACTTTCTAGAACACTTTATTCAAAGGAGGTTATTTTCTCAGGGAATGCTTGTCTATAAAATGCAAACTGAGTCACCATCATTAAACTATTGCATGACCCTTTTACACCGTGGTCCAGAGGCATTAACACAATTTATTGACATATTAATCACGGCACGGCAAAATGATATCGTGGATATGCTTTTAAACACCAGTTTAAAAATTTAGGACTTTTTTTTCATGAGAAAGATGGTGTTTAAGAATTATTTACTCCTCTCTCTCTCTCTACATCCCAGACAATTTATTGTTGTTGGTATCTCAGTTTCATTGTGGCGGTGAGAGTGTCAGCACATAAAAAAATGTTCCATACATGTCCACTATGTATGTACACACTGGGCAGCTGGTCATCATGTGAGAATTGCACAATGATTGATGAGTATGATGAAAAGTGTAGATTATTCAACCCGTGTAAATTGCATAGAGGATATGCTATGAAAATTAAAGGTTGTAATTCCTGTCTTGAAGAGGTGTGTGACTCTCATCCTAGAGGGCACCGATGCTCCAATTGCCATTATGATATACGTAATCAATGGGAGAATACATATCCCGGTATGATTGGAAAGAATCCTAACCGTGATTTTAGTTTATTGCTACGAGATTGGTATCGTTGTGGTTTTAGATTGTTCTGGGAGGAGGAGCCGGGTCAGTGATTCAACTGTTGGAACAACAAAAGAATATGGTTTCTACGTCATCGTTGTGAAGACAATGGGTGTTATGATTATAAGCCCACTGATTTTTATTTGGCTGGGACGGAATGTGATTCGCCACTTGAGGACACTGTTTGTGATATTGCTTCAAATAAACAAATTGAAACATGTGAATTCTATAGAATGAATGAGAGTAGTAACATTGACTATACAAAGTGAGATGACGAGTGTGAAGTTGCACTCCACAGTAGAAAATGTAACCCTGACATTGCAACTCATTAGGACCAGTATACTGTGAATTCTTATAATCTACCTGCACTAGTTGTTGTCAACAAATACCTATACCTAGTAGAAGATGAAATCTGAAGAGTAGAAAAGTCGTTTTTATCATGTATATACATTTTCTTCATTTATTAAAAAACATTTTCAAATATATTTTTAGGTTATTTTCTTAGGGCACTAAAATAAATATTGAACACGCTTATAAGTATATTTTCAAGTAGCAAGTCGTTCAATCGAGGCATGTCAATTTAGGTGTTGAGAAACTGCTTCTAGGTATATGTACGACATCTGAACATGAAAAAGACTAGTGCATGAAAGCCACATGTCTTACTCGTTAAATCCTGTACTCTTCGTTGATTTTGAATAATAGTTTTCCCACTGCTTTCAGTAAAGTTTCTGATGTAAGGACTGTAGAATTTATACAATAGGCCAAGAAGATAAAAAAATTCAATATTTTTCGCAGTTTGAAAGATGCATAGCCAATGGCCTGTCTTAAAAGCCGATGGACTGCTATTTACAGTGATTAAGGTATTATTAACGCTTTGAATTCTTTCAATGAAGTCCAATGGTATGCAATAGGACTTGTACTGAGAGATGTATGGATCCATACTAAATACGTTGATTATTTGGTTTGTGTTCATGGTGCTAGGTCTAGTAGAGCACTGCCGTCGGGTGTGATTTCCCAATAGGTTTCAAATTGACTCAATGATATTAGTGTGATACTCTCGTCAGAGCATTGGCAAATGTGAACCGTAAACTTGCATCCCCTGTTCGTATTATGCTCAAGTTCCGAGTCCCCAACAGGTCCAAAATATTTACCCTATGATTTTTTGAAAACATTGAATCCATTTTTTCACTTTCAAATAGTTGGGAGTCATGATCTAGGGATTGAATGGTCAACTCATACTGAGTTCTATAGGATTTTTGTCAGATGATAGAGTGTACAGAGGAATATCATTCAATTTGCACATAGGGCTAGAAAGACCAAAAAAATTAAAATAATGGGAGGAGTGACTCAAGGATCTAATGGCGTGACCACTCTTCACAACGGTCAATGCAAATTTTGATTGGATTTCTCCATTGATAAATGATGAATCGCTTTAGCTACGAGAGCCAGTGGAAATGTGACGTTTATTGGTGATCGTATGGGGGACAAGAAGTTTAATGTTGTTGCCATTGGCTCTCAGGTTTTCCACTGCCAATGCAACAGAGCTGATAACCTGTTGTTTTCGGACGTGGAGAATTGCCGATGTGATAATGACATTTGCATCGGGTGCTGCAGGAAGTGTTTTTCTCAAAATGAAATTCGATGGGGCCAGTTACAACTTTATGTCAATCTTAACATTGGGGGGTAACCATTGGGATATATTGAATACCTCATGATTTAATTGTCCGACCAGATGATATCCTGGCTCACTACAGGACTCAACTCGCCGTCAGTATCAACACCTGATCGATGTTCATAGCCCAATGACTGTCCTCTCAACTCCTTGTATGCCTTTGGTGTCATCATCATAAATTGTATGTAGCTTGCATAATTGGATAAATTATTGCTACTCCTCACCAATGTTCAATTAATAAATACATTAATTTGTTTGAACTGATTTTGTAGAATACAGTTTTCGCAGGAGAGATCATCAGCAACACTTGGCGTTTTTTTTTCTAAACTTGTCTTCACCGCAACATTTAAATCAATAAATGTTGATGACAAATCAATGAAATAGTCTTCATTGGAAAATATTTGAAAGTGCATATTTTCCGAGAGGGGCTGTTGGGGGTGAAATTGTTCATAGTAGCCATACTTGACACTGATATCAACATTTTCAGCATTGAACAGATTCAATGAGGAACTGATTGATGGATGTCATTCCTTGTGGAGGAGATAAGTCATCTTAAGAGAAGAAATCCTTCTTTGATCTAACAATCTTTTTCTTTTTCTTGTTCTGCTTATTGTTCTTCTTTGTTTTATTCCACAAAGTTCTTGTTGATTACCTTTGCTTCCCACCAGGGTGGAGCATGATGCATAGATGATACACACGCATCCTTTTCAATCCTTTCCGATTTTGCTGATATTTGGTTCGCTCACCAGTGGCTCTAGCTTAAGATTTAATATTTTCCCTAACAATTTCTTTGAAATTCTTGCCCGACCCCCAGTCCTGTAGTGTTGAGGCAGCAAAATTTGATGCAGCAGGTACAAGATATTTTCTGGCAAGGGGTAGTGCAGAACGAAATAGTCTAGCAAACCAGTACGCCCCTCGTAGTAGTCCAATCCATTGCCTATTTGACGTGGACTCAGAGCACCAACATAGCAATCGATATCGGGACAGACAAATGGAATTCTTTAATTGTTCATTTTAGGTGATGGTGTCGCCGACGATTGGTCGAAAATGACCTATAATCACTGCTAAGCCTTATGTTATTGCTAGAGGATCACTCAGTTCGCTTCTTAGTGTTAACTGACGGAGTTACAAATACGAAGTCTTTAAGGGAACATACTGAAGATGCTTCATCTCATATTGATGAACATGTTCATGAGTTGTTTTTGTTCAAGAGCACGTAGGAGGAGAACATTTGAATTACCAACTCTCGATGTTTCCACAAAGGATGCATAGAGAAATATGCAAGAGTCTGAGGCAAAACCGGGGGGATAGTCGGCAAAAATAACTTGATACATCCCGTTAACAGTGCCTGCGTTTTTCCCATTGATCATATTCTGTTTAAAGTCAAGACTATCTCTCAGATTATCAGTCAGAAGAATTTTTTCAGTGTCAACAGGTTAGGTAACTTAAATCCTATCATGTTCTAATGAATAATTAAAATGGAATGTACCATTCCTACGATATGAAATTTTTCTATTGATTTTACGACACAAATATCTCATATCATCATATTGAATATATTTCAATTTGACATGTGGATATACGCTAGATTTAAGTGCTTCAACCCATTCATAGTCGACAAAGAGTGACCAATCGAATGGTATAGCCTTTATATCATACGCACGATCCTTTCTGAGGATGTCAAAGGTATTTTTGAGAATACAGTCGACAAGAGCCACTTCATACGTGCCGTCAAATTTGATGGCGGGTGAGAGTTTTGTCCAAAAATCACTTGTCTTATTCAAGTCGTTGTAGGTAGGATCAAGAACGTTGGACATAAATGTTGCATAGAAATCATTGGGCATTGTCAATATCTTCAACACCGATCCAAGAATCAAAATCACAGTTGTATCCTAACCACCGAACAAGTAACTGTTTCCTGCCCCTGCGAGTATGAGTCTTTAATATCTTTTCAATTTGATAGATTTCACTATTATTTTTAACTTTTTGTAGTTCATAGTCATAAAAGCCGCCGATAATCTCTTCATCTTTGGTATCGCGCAAACGATAAGTTATGGGTTTAGCGTCTAGAATTTTTCCATTTTAAAAAGTTCTGTGGACTACAAGTAATTCCCCTTTTCAAAAACGTTAGTTGTTCTTTTAATTTGAACAGTATCACCAACATTGAATTTTTTTCTTCTTCTTGACAATCGTTTCGTTGGAATATTGTTTAAGAAAGGTGTCAATTGTATCAGGATCAAAATGATGAACGGGGTTGAGTTGGACAATGATCGATGAGGTCGTTGATTATAAATCAACATGATTTTATCTAAATCATGAATAAAAGCAGATGTATCTTTCAATGTACAATATATTGAAATTAAAGTCGAATAGCTCTTATCAATCGTTCGGCCAATCCTGCCTTTTTAGGCGTATGGCTTTGGTAGAGCAGGGTATTATATTTCACTAGTACTTTTGCAAAATGGATATTAACAAATTCAAAACCACTATCTGTATGAATTTTTTTATACGAATCATGCTGGAGAACATTCTCTATAGCCGGAGCATCTTCAATTTCCCTCTTTGTTCGCAGTGGAAGTGCATGTACATAACGACCACAAAAAGCGATTGCAAGTAGAATGAACTTTTATGGTATATTTTAACGTCATTGATTAGCATCTAGAGTCAGGAGATCTGCTTGCATTATATACAATGGGAAAAAGGGTTTAGTTTTTCGATAATGATAAGAACAACGCTTATGCACTCTATGCACAGTGCAACTTGATTTATTTTTAGATAGCCGTGTACACTTTTAGTGTGAACACCAGTGACTTTGGAAAGAGTGGTGGGAGAACTTCAACTCCGCACCTCACCAATTTTTTCATAAGCACGTTTCAGAACTTAAACCATTTTGAATGTAAACACGTAGTGTAACGTCCGCTACCCTTTTGTATATTAGTTGCGGTTGGTGATAGGGGTGATGGTGACATGATACGTTTTCTGCTTTTTTCTAGCTATCAATGGTGTGCTCCTCCTCGCCACCATTGTCAGGTTTCAACTAGGTGTGCTAGTATTTTCCAAGATTGATTTAAAATCTTCTTTTTCTTCTTCTTCTTCATATTTTAATGGTGTTGTTGATGATGATGATGATGATTATGCATGTTCATTTAATTTTTTTAGAATTTGTCTATTGCTAATAAGGCTTTTGGGTAAGTTTAATGTATTTACAAAGTTGTATAGATGAGCGTCAAGTGCCGATGGTCCTTTAAGATTTGTAACCATAGCATAAGTTAAATAAAGTAGATTACAGCTCTTTTCGTGAATTATAATCCCCTTCCCATTGCCATCAACTTGAATTTTATCCTGACTACTTTTCATGAGATATTCTAGGAGTTGTGTAATTTTTTCAAGATATTATTTGGGAATTATATTTCCAATTTTCAATACAATTGAATCCAATTCCTGCTTCATTAATTGTGTTCCAGAATCAGCAGACTCTTGAGGAGATGATTCTTTTTTGTGATCAATAGCAGCAGCAGTGGCCTTCACACGATAGGACTTATGTTTGTCCACTCAACGAAGTACATCTTGAAGTAAAGGCAGTTTTTTTATCCTCCTCAATATTTTCGTTGTCAATGAATTTACTCAGATTGTCCTCAAAATGTTCCACGGGCGAGAGAGCGAGTTTTATTGGAGTCAATTTATAGGGTTTTGCCATTCACTCTAGAGAAAACTGTTTACAAGTCCTGCAATTATTGGCAGTAAAAGTGTGAAAAAGCTACCGCCCGCCTGAAGAAGACGTTTTTTTTTAAATTCTTTACTTTCTTTTTAGAGGTCAATGTTAGTACAAAAGAACGATGTTGCTTGGTCTGTGGCTTAGCTACTTCTTGCAGTTGAACATTGACCTCGATCAAATTTACACAAGATTTGGATATTACATTTATGAAATTATTTTCAGTCCCATGCTTGAGAATGGCTTAGTTAAGCAAGAGTTTTTAAGTGCTTAGAACTGAAAATAAATTTACATTTTCATGTTGTTTCTTCAGTGTCACGATAGCGACTAATAGCTTTTTTAGTGTTCACGGGGAGATATGTTGTAATTTCATTGTCGAAAATATCTGTGACTACAAGCAGATCCTCGGGTGTATTTTGATTCAGATCCAATAGGAAATAGCCGTAGGGTTTATTACTAGAGAGCAGAAATTTAGGGGCGCCGGGGTATATTTGTTTATTGAGAGTTATTAGCGAGCTGGAATCACGAACAACTCTGTAGATGATATAGTAGGTGCAGTTCAAAGCAAATGGTTGCATAAATTTGCTCTGATTAAAGATATTGTGTAGAGTCAAATTGGTGAAAATCGGTTCGCGATGACAGCGAACAGTGAACAGTTATAGAACTTCTTGTGGCCATTGTTCATAAGATTCACCAAAGTCATCAATAATCAGCCAAGACTTAGGCTCAATAATACTGAAAACATCAAGTCCCTATATGAACTTCATCTGCACCATTCTCGTCATGCCAATTGCTTTTATTTCATCGTATGACTCCTGCCAAATATTCTAACAATAGTAGATTTTTTCGGCTTTTCCACAAGCATTTTATCACAAATTTCAATTATTTTAGTTAATAGTGTTGTTTTGCCTGACATTGACGGTCGACACAGAGACGATCTGAATGGTGTTTTAAATTGATACATGCTCCCTTCAACAGTTCACCTAGACAACTTACTGTAGACTATACTTCTCTAATGACTAAATAATTTCCCTACTACTACTAGTCCGTTCAAGAATAATAAGAAGACGAATAAGGAATCATATTTTCTTTTATTATACGAATAAAAGCAACAACACTTTACAAATACTACATTTAACACATGAAAGCACATTAAACATGAAAAATCTAAACTTCTTTTTTTTAATTTATTTATAATAAAAAATACAACATTTAAATAAGCACTAGAAAAAAACCACTTTAATAAATACACTTTTTTTTATTTATTTATAAAAAATAAAACATTTATTAGAATATGCACACACACACTTAAAAAAAATAATAATAATATCACTTTTATTTACAGCATTTTAAATGGGGTCCCCCGGGGGCGGCCGCTGCGGCGACGGGGCCCGCTGCGGCGGGCCGGGAAGCGCCATGGGAAGCGCCGCTGGGGCGGGAAGCGGGGGACCGCTTCGGAAGTCCGGGGCGGGTGGGGAGCATTAAATAGTGGAAATTGCTCTGTCTTGTACACACACTTTGAGCATTGTTTGAAAGGAAAAAAAAATTTAAAGACCTTCATCATCCAAAAAACCCTCCCTTCAAATTTGTACTTTTTTAATGAATGTATGTTAATTTTTGTAGACCAAACTGTCTTCTGTACTCTACACAATAAACTCAGCCTTAGATTAAATATTGAACGTGTGCTAGTACCTCCCCACCATTCTCAAGTACATATACGTTGTCTGATATGGCCAAAAGGGTGTTTTCTCAGCTCTGACTGTGTTGGTTTGAAACTATAATGAGTAAATCTCCTTGACTTTCCCTTTCCGGACTAAACTACGGTCCATTCCGTTTTTATACACGTTCGTATTGAAATAATTTTTTACAAAGTTTGTGAGCACCCCCTTGCAAACTTGTTTGATATCCTTGTTTTGCGTTTCCACACAGTATACCTTCGGTCCAGGAAACACACCACTGGATATCAGATCGCTACTCGTTTCAGATTTTAGCATTAACAATTGATTTGGAGCCTGACGTTTTACTTGCTCTGGGTAGCGGGAATCATCCCAAATAGTGTAGTTCATTCGAGAGCTAGTTTACTCACTATTTTCCATATGATGAAATAGATTTTTACCGTTGGCTTATAACAGGAGTAAATCGGTTTCCACATAGTACACTTGAACTCATCCCTCAATCGGTTAATCTACCTTGCATACATTGTTATAAAATGACAGCAGGGGTTTCTTGGATATTTCAGTTATTGCACTTGCCGCTGAAACATTTTATTTAAAACGACGTTCCTTTGCTTGCGTCCTAGGAGCAACTTATAAGATTCTATTATTGTGAACAGTGTGAAGTTTAAATCTCTAATGAGTCGAACACAATCTTTGCAATGGTTACAATGTCAAATCGACTTCTCTTTCGTACACTTTTTCCCATTTTACCGAAAGCTGAGTTCAAAATGAGTTTATAGACTTCTTATTTCAACTTTCGTTTTCGCTTGTGAACGCTTAATGACAAAGTTGTCAATAAACGTTTTCATGTAAGGCTTTTGATCAAATTAGAGGGCTCTATGAATCTTTGTGACTTTGAAACCATTGGACACCATCCATTTGAATAGCACGTGATGAACAACGATATTCTGTTTCGGGTTGAGGTCGGCAATTAGTTTTTGTTTTGAAGGTACCCAGTGCATACTCCCATCCTCTACTAAAGACACATTGTAGGGGCTCAGAGAGTCCCTACCCACCGGTCTATTTATACACGGAAAAACAAAGTCTTTTACCTAGTCATGGATTTATATGGGTATTTCAACGTCACTTTCTAAAAACCACCCCTGTGCCCCATTCCCTTCAATCCTAGCAATGTTGGGGAAATTTGAAGCACATGGATTGTCAAGCCATTTATAAGTGCCACACGGCAAACAGTAGTAAGAAATTGCCGATGGGTAAAGAGAATTCATATAAAAAAAAACTGCGTCAGACTTTTCATCGGTGTGCTGTCCTGTCGGTTCAGTTTTCATGAAACGATCGCCGTAAAAACATGCCCACTCCAAAATGATAGTTCTAAAAACAGATGATCATCCACATAGACCATAAGACTTGATTCTTATTTGTTGATTTTAAGTATCAATGCCATCACCAGATGAGGAGGGGAAAAATAATAACCTAAATCCAACCCAAATTCCCCATAGATTATATCTATATTTTTGCACACAATGTCCAGAAGAGTGATTAGGTCACTGGCCAAGTAGATTTTACAATAATCCCACCAATTTTTACATCCGCCCTTGTTCCAAACCCTCATGTCAAATTCGCAGTCACTAGTGGTGTAATCACTCTAAGTAAGAGAATTCTAGGCAGATTCAACTGGCCGTAAGGACACCTCATCTAGCCTCGAGCCAGATTTATAAAAATCATATGGATATGTACCCTTATAAGTTAATAAACCATACATTTCATTATTGGAGACGCGCTGTTAGAAGAGCGGGAAGCTATCAAAATTGTTAATTTTCTGTACCTGAGTCAATTGACTTAAAGATTTGGGGAAGAAGCTGAAAGAGTCTAAAAATAGATTTTATTTAGGCACGTGTTACCCTTGTCAACTGTTTCTCACATGAATACTAGCTGCAGTAGCTTCTCCAATTATTTGGTTATGATATTATATGGAAAGGGACCATCCAACTATGCCTCATTTTCGACTCTACCCTTGGAAATTCGGGCCAATGTCGATAAAACAAAATTTTGGTCATAATTGGAATTGTATATAAAACAGGCACGATATATTTTTGTCTAACGTTCAAATTGCACAACAGATATGGCACCCCTCTAAAGTTACTCCCCCCGATGTAATTTCCTGCCACAAATGATCATGGTTGATCACCTTCCTCCTCCCCCCATTCTCAACATCATCAAATCTTCCCTTGCAAACCCAACATATTTTACGATTTTTAATCGCCAATCTTTCATCTGGTGATAGGAGAAGTGGGTAGTTTTTGTAACGCAGGCGAAAAATTGCACTGTTTATTGTTTTCATTAGACTGACCAATGCCGAGCGGCTACAGTTTTCACCGTCACCAGACATCTCAACTACACCCAGCACTTGCTTGGTATAATTGGAATCTCATTGCGAGTGAGCGGAAGAGTCCCCTCTGGCTTTATGCATTTTTACGCATTTTGGATTTGATGAGTCGCACACGTCTCTGACTTTCGTTTTTTAGGCCAAAGCAATATTATTGCTCTGTAGGATCTAGTTTTGGAAAGTCTTAAAACATAGGATTGACCTTACTCTGCTAACCGTTTGCGCTGCCTCGTATTCTGAAGGTTTACAGTGTTTCAATTGATACTTTAACTTTAAATCAGAGCGAAATCTTGAGAGGCATGTTGGACAGTAATAACAAACACCATTCCACTTTTTACCCTCACTTAGAACCCTATCAGTATCGGTAATTGGATTAAAATGTCCAATTGAATCAGGCTCTATGGGTGGCGTGTATAGAGCCACTCCCAATTTTCCACTGATTCAATAGAAGGAGCCCTCACTGGAAATAATACGCCCTTCTTATCGGAACGGTGACCCTCCTCACATTTGGTTTCATACTGTAACACCGTGACACCAATCTTTAAATGTGCATTAGCCCGATCGAAAATATCTATTCCTTTTAGTGTCACGGGAAATTAACCAATTAAACAATTAAAATCAACTATTAAGATCTTTGAACCCTCCCTACCATTAACTGCCATTTCATCCAATTTTTTCTTAGATGCATCATCGCGAAGAGGTATGTATGCAGCAATTAAAAATGCAAACTTGAAATACTGTAGCCTCGTATCGAAACAGATTCGTTGTATCCCCGTACATCCCTCTAAATCTGAATGATATTTTAATTCAATATTCCCCGCTCCCCCTTTTAAAATAAAATCCTTTTTAAATCTACAAATATTAACGTTTAAACTTTCAATAAATAAAACCACCGATCCACTACCCCCTCGTTATAATTTTCCCATTTACTTTGAATACTATTAACCCAATTTAGAAAAAACCTCCTCATAATTTGATAAATGCGGACGAATTGCCAACATCTCTGCGTGCAAGTATGTCGAATACAGCTCGCTTGTATTTTCATTTAAAAAAATATTTTTAGCATTATTGATGCTTTTAAACTGAACGCTAAACCCCACATCCCCATCTGTTGTTCAAGAATGGCTCTAATCTTATTAGTATATAAATGTGTAATGGCCAGGGGATCTGTTATTATATCCCCTGACACTAGAGAGTTAAAGGGGTCACCGGATTTGGCGCTGTAGACCTTTGTGTGGTACAAGGCAGAGTTGGAAAGAAAAAAATCTGGAAGTGGTGGTACTTGTGATGTTGCTATAACATTACTACTACTACTACTAGATGTATCATTAACCAGAATGGTGGGGGGTAACATAGAATTGTCAATAGCACCACCCCCAGTCTGTTCAATTGCATTGGATGGAGGTGGCATGAAATCCTCTAAGCCTGTTAGTATGTATTCCAGGGTGTTTGGGGATAGCTGATAAAGCCAGCCTGTATTGTCCTATGGCGAGATTTATTTACAAGGACCCGATTCAGAAGGACTAGTACTACCAACATCGCCTTAATGCATTTACATAAATCTGTCTGTCCACTCCGGATCCTCCACCATGTCAATGTCACAAGTTAGATCGTCTAGGCTGGGCATGTCCCTAAAAAAATCATTTCGAAAACCCCTATGCCATTCCACATTGTCTAGAACTAATGTAGGTTCATCTCTAAACTCCATTGGTGGTGCTAGGATTGGTTCAGGTCCACCAAAAATGAATGATTCATGACCTGATGAAGATGGCGCTTCTAATTCATTAATCTATAGAAAAAAAGGTTTATTTTCTATGTGAAATAACCATTATTTTATAAAGTTAAAAAAAACATGTTCATTTTTCACCCCATCCACAAAACTCAATTTTACCCCTCGTAGCAGTACTAAAACTAAATACTTGCCTCCATCCCCTCTCCAGAAAGTTCAGAAAGACGCAATCCTCTATTTATGCTGAAGCATTTCAAGTCGTTTGTTTACCCTGATATTAAATAAGCAACATTTTTCACCCCATCCTCAAAACTTAATTCCTCCTAGCATTATTTAAGTAAATACTTGCCTCCACCCCCTCCCCCCAGAAAGTTCAGAAAGAAGCAAAAGAGTGCTTTCTTTGACAATCAAAAAATAAATAAATTATATTCAGCTATCTTTGAGGGGAGCAGAGAAATCTAAAACAATGGTTTGGGCGGGGGGTTAATATTTTAATATCTCTGACACACACACTCTTAGAGTGTTGAAAAAAAAATGGCGAAAAGAGAAAAAAAGTTAGAAAGAAATAGGTAGATATTTCTATAATCAGGTAGAAGATGAGTTAAATTAGCTACATTTCCGAATACGGACTGCACTTGTGTGCATCAAGCCCCTGGCAAAGCGTGAAGGGGGGTGACCTCACGATCTTGAGTAGACGGGGCTGATGCATTATGAAAAGCCAACCACTCTCTTTTCAATTTTCTGCCAGGTTGCATAGAGGTTTGTGCAGAGCTGACACTGGTGTGAGAGGCTCCTGGCATTAAAAGTTGTGTGGTCATTGGCTGGTCCAGAGCATGTGTAATGGAATCAGCATACCTTATGATGGAAGGCCTTGCAGCTTGAATCGATGTGGCATCGTTCCATCTTGCTCTCTTTTCAGGGGGAGAGAAATTGTAGGAATCCTCCTCCTTAAAAAAGAAGAAAAATTTAGATTGAAATAATGACCCCTCTTTTACAGATAAATTGCCCTCTAAAGTCGATTTTGATATTTGTAGCGCTCTATCTATTAGCACTTTAGAAATATTTAAAAAAAGCTTCTAAAGTAAAATTTTGTAAAATTTTGAGTTTGGGGGGGAAGAGGAGAATTTCAAAAACATCTTCCCATAATATAAATTATCCTCTAAAGTCGATTGTGATGTTTGTAACGCTTGTAACATTTAAAAAAGCTTCTAAAGTAAAATTTGGAAAATTTTGAGTTTGGGAGGAAGGGGGATTTCAAAAATATCTTCCTATAATATAATTTGTCCTCTGAAGTTGATTCTGATGTGTGTAACGCTCTATCTATTATTGCTTTAGAAATATTAAAAAAAAGCTTGTAAAGTAAAATTTTTGAAATTTTTGAGCTTGGGGAGAAGGGGAATTTCAGAAACGTATTCCCATACTACAAATTATCCCCTAAAGTCGATTCTGATATTTGTATTGCTCTATCTATTAGCACTTTAGAAATATTAAAAAAAAACTTCTAAAGTAGAATTTTGGAAAATTTTGAGTTTGGCGGGGGGGGGGGGAAGGGGATTTCAAAAACATCTTCCCATAATATAAATTATCCCCTAAAGTCGATTCTGATATTTGTATCGCTCTATGTCTTTTTTATGCACAGTTTCAACTAGCTATGACTAAGTTTGTTAAAGGCGAGTTATTTTCTTGTGAAAACACAAAAAATCAGAAAAAAATGCTCATTGTTCCTTTAGTATCTACACAATTAGACTAAAAATTAGGATATTTATGCACAGTTTCAACTAACTACGGCTAAGTTTGTTAAAGGCGAGCTATTTTCTTGCGAAAACACAAAAAATCAGAAAAAATGCTCATTGTACCTTTAGTACCCACGCAATTAGACTAAAAATTAAGATATTTATGCACAGTTTCAACTAACTACGGCTAAGTTTGTTAAATGCGAGCTAAAATCAAAATTAATAGAAAAATTAAATTTCTTCCCAAGAAAATATTTTGAATACGATTTGGCTGTATATCAATTCTGAGTTTAACCTAATATTCTTTAATTCGCAACTTCCTTAATGATATAACTCAATGAATATCCATAGATATCCAAAATTAATACAAAACTTAAATTTCTTTCCGAGAAAATATTTTATCAATTCTGAGTTTCTGGCTAGAATTACACAAAGCCTGTCTTAATCACCAACCTTTTGTTTTCATAATTTAGACAAGACGCGTGTGAAGTCTGGTTCCAAAAACGACCCTTTTTGTAATTATAAACACAGATGGTTTTAGACCGGAAGGGAAAGTTCACTCTATTTTTGATAATGGGAAATGACATTTTTTGAACGAAATAACTATTTCTAAAGAATTAAACTTGTAAACAGAGGGGAAGAGGGGGGGATGGGATTTACATAATGGAAAAAAGAGCGTTTTTTTCGTTTTCTAGTGACTATAATCATCATATTTTAGAGTTTGTATTGTTGGGGGGAGGGCTTTTCCTCCTGAAATTTGAATTTACTGGAGAGATGACTATGTAAAATGATTTTATTTGGAAATAAATTAAGAAAATTTTAGTAAACTGTACTCACATTATGAATCGAAGTGGGCATAGCTTCAAAGTCAATAATATTTAATGTATTATCCATGATATTTTAAAACATTATGAAAATTTAATCGTAATGCATGGCCATTATATACAAAATCTCAAAGACGAATGTAAATCACTCCTTTTTATTTGAACCCAATCACCAATCAAGTTATCGTATATGGAGCAACCTCCACTGTCTCTGATTGGCCATAAAAACGGATGTTGCCTCAAAAACCACTCTGGTTGTGTTATATAATCTCGACTATACTCTCAAAACATGTTGGACCACTTTATAGGTTTGCCAGCTTTTTTTAAATTTGCATGTGAAGCTACGCTGCATATTCTTGTGAAATTCCTTGTGCAATTGATATCAATAGCAAAAAACCTGTCTGATTGTCTTATACAACCTTGACTATACTCTCAAAATGTGTTTGACCACTTTATAGGTATAAAAGTATTGGTCACTTTTTACAATGTGCACGTGAAGCTACGCTGCATATTCTTTTACATGCTAGAGCTAAGACAAATTACGCAACCACCCGTGAAAGTGCGTACACCCTTACTACTAAGGATGTGTGTTAATTTTTGATTTTTTTTTCCTAGGGGTACTCTTATTGAATCAATGGTCCTAAAAGATTGGAAGAAGCCTCATTCAAACAGATATTAAATGTTCTAGTACCCTTTTTAAGTAACCTAAAAGAAAGGAGGACAACTAACCTCTTCTCATTTGCCCTTTTTTCCCAAAGCCATACGGTAATAATTTTAAGATAGCCATTATGTTCAGCATAGTTGAAAGATCCAATAACTATGCCTCTGGGGATGAAAAAACCAAGCCTCTGGAGAAAGGGATGTAGGCTATAGAATTTGTCCATTGTTTACATATAGTATTTGTTATTGGGATGCATTGAGAGGTTTTTCCGGAGGAGGTGGCATTTTTTGCATGGGCGGATTTTCCACGGGGAGATTTTTCCAGAGGGTTCCGGGGCAGAACTTTCCAGGGAAAATTTTACACTGGAGAATTGGCCGGAATTCCTATAAGAAACTCTTTTTATTTGTCTTAATTTCTCTTTGGCGACTCAATTTTACACGTGGAGATGTGGCGGTTGATTTGTTCAGAAGAAATTTTTCAGTGCGGTTAGAATTGTTTGTTTTATTTTATGAGGGCTAAATTCTCTATGGGAGAATTCTCCGCGATAGGAATCTTCTATGGAGGAATTCTTCGCGGTAGAAATTCTCGATAATCCGCGAAAAATTGAGGGATTTTTCCGCATTAGAATCTCTCCATCAGGGAAGATAAATTCACAGAAAATTTTTCCACGAGGTGGGATATCAACACAACTTCAAAAAAGATTCGACATCAAATAAAAACAAGTCTTGTTTCAGATGAAAGTTGGCTAGGGGGAATTTTCCAGACAGAATTGTCCGATGAAATTTTCAGGGGATATTTCTCTGCGAGGATGGAATTGTCCGGAGAAAAATCCCAGGGGGATTTACACAGGAGGAGCTATCCCTGGAGGATTTTTTCGCGGGGAGCGTATTTTCAATGGAGTGGAAGGGGAATTTTCCGGCATTATTAAAAAAACAATCAGAAATTATAATTAAAAAAATTAACTGAAAGTAATGAGCAACATTAAAACTTGAAACGAATAGAAACTATTCCCTATACTAGGGGGCTCCCTTCTCCTTATTACCTTTCTGTTTACGCTAAAGTTAGACTTTGTTTTCATTCTTTATTAACGACTCCTGAAACACAAGGACCCTTTAATTAGAATAAAACGCTTTTTTAAAGTACTAAAATATTTTAACGGGAAGAGTAAAGGACTGAGGAGGGGTCAGCCCCCCTCATATACGGAATAATTTCTGTTCGTTTCAAGTTCTATATTTTGATCTTGAATTAAGGATTATCATTTTCTGTCTTTCAAGTGACTGAGTAGGTTGCGAAGTGGCAAAATATTTGGAATTTAGATAATTACAGTGTCCTTTTCCGTAAAATTTTCCCTGCTTCATAAAATGACCTCACAAGGTCATATATTAACAATATATTTGAACTACTTGAATCTATGATAGAATTGAAAGAGCCACAACAGTTTTAATTTTTTTTTTCAAATTTTGCATGCTAAAAACTGGGGGGGGGGGATATTCTCAATCATTACTTTTGTTTTAAACGCAGATGAAAGCTTTATAGCTCAGATCAACGATTCTAAGTTAAGAATATTTCTAAGAAGCCACGAGTTGAAAGCATATTCTTAGACTCTTGCGACCAATGCCATATTTTGCTTATTTTATTTTATTGCTCACTGCCCAACGTTGACGAAAAAAGATGAGAAATAGAGTAGTTCCAACCAATGCAAAAGCAGCAAGTTCGATAAGCGAATAATTTATTGGACAGAACCAGATTTTACTGTGTTAGTTTAAATTGGGCCAAATGGATTTCACGTTTTCCAGAACGGATCCGTTCCAGAAAATTCACTTGGATGTAGGAAAGATGAAAGAAATAAGATTAAAATCTTGCGAAAAATTCCACCAAATCCTCAACTTTTCTTTCCAAATTTGCGGTATGATGTTAGATTTTGATTCGGCTTTAACTATACTTAATAACTATCTCTACGAGACTTGTTTCGTAGAATTTTTAAATTGTACTACTCAATTTTAGACCTTCTCTACCGGATCCTAGAATTTTTGTTGAAATCGGATCGAAATTTTGGAATCTCCGAGATTCCGCTGTTGCTATTTTGTTTTTTTCCTAGGGTTCAGTGAAATTCGGACTTTTAGTTTTACTATTACCGACAAAAAGTTTGGGTTGCTGCCCCCTCCGTTGCGACGCCCCTGCCCGTTATAATGGGGATAGAAAGCCACATCTACTTCCAATTACACACACTGCGGCATCCTTCGTCCAAATCTTTTCCAAAAGGTTTCCAAACTGGGTCTAATTTAAATGCTATAAGGTATTTGCAAGAAGTAGTTTTCCGTTGTTTTTCTTCCTCTTTCTCCAAACAAACTAAATCCAAACGTCTTCTGTGTTCTGGTGTATCCAAGAATAGAAGCTGCTTCACTATTTTGACACAAACTGGTTTGAAAGGTATCACAGTATCACGTTGAAAAAAGATAATGATGTAAAAAAAACCCTTGATCCTACTGATTTTTGATTTGATCTGATCCTACTGTTGCTTGCGTCGAGTCTTCCTCAAATTTATGTGTGTCATTAAGTAGTAGACGAGCGTGCCCTCGGAGGGCTTTAACAAACATACAACCCTTGCCTTGAAGGTGGGAGGGGGATGATCATCCTCAAAGACATAATTTCCAGGACTTTCAACTACATTGAAAAAAATGGCTATCTCAAAATGTTTATCGGATGTATTTGGATATATGGTGGGTGTGAGAGAGGGGTTTGTTGCCCTCCGTTTAGTTTTAACTAGCCCATTGAAAAGGGTACTAGCACTTTGAATTTCCAACTGAATGAGCCTTTTTTGAAGTTTCTGCGACAACATTTTCTATAAAAAACTTGATATGCCCCCAGGGCATAGCCTATAAACTTAGCCCTGCGGGCTCCGGGAGGAATGTCATCCTCAAAGACTTAATTTCCAGAACTTTCATGTACGTTGAACAAAATGGCTATCTCAAAATTTTGATTGGATGTATTTAGGGAAATAATGAGCTTGAGAGGGGGTTAGTTGCCCTCCAATTACTTTCAACTATTAAAAAGGGCATTTGCCCTTTCAATTTTCCATCGAATGAACCCTTTTTGAACTTTTGTGACAACGCTTTCTATAAGAACCTCATATGCACCCAAGGCATAACTTACAACCCTTGCCCTGAGGGCTGTGGGGGGTTGTCATCCTCAAAGACATAATTTCCAGAACGTTCAACTACGTTGAAAAAAAATGGCTATCTCAAAATTTTGATTGGATGTGTTTGGAAAAATGGTGGGTGTGAGAGGGGGGCCAGTTGCCCTCCAGTAACTTTCGACTATTAAATAAGCAACTATCCATTTCAATATTCAACCGAATCAGCCCTTTTTTAAGTCTCGACGACAACGCTTTCTATAAAAACCTTATATGCTCTCAGGGCATAACTTACAACCCTTCCCTGAGGGATGGGGGGGTGGGGTGTCATCTTAAAGACCTGATTTCCAAAACTTTCAACGAAGTTGAACAAAACGGCTATTTGAAAACTTCGATTGGATATGTTTGGGGATAAGATGGGCGTGAGAGGGGGGTTAGTTGTCCTTCAGTCACTTTTGACTGTCAAAAATAGCAATATCCCTCTCAATTTCCAATCGAATGGGACCTTTTTAAAGTATCAACGAAAAAGCTGTCAATAAAAACCTTATATGCCCCCAGGGCATAACTTACAACTCTTGGGCGTGGTGGGGGAACCCTTGACCTGAGGGCTATGGTGGGGTTGTCATCCTCAAAGACCTAATTTACAGAACTCTCAACTACGTTGAACAAAATAGTTATCTCAAAATTTAGATTGAATGTGTTTGAAGGAAAGGGTGGGCTTGAGAGGGGGGCTAGTTGTCCTCCAATCACTTTCGACTATTAAAAAGGCGACTAGCCATTTCAATTTCCAACGGAATGAGCCTTTTTTGAAGTTTCTACGACAACGCATTCTATAAAATCTTAAATGCTCCATGGCATAACTTACAACCCTTGCCCTGAGGGCTGTTGGGGAGTGTCCTCCTCAAAACATAATTTCTATCTGGAAAGCACTTTTCGAAGTTTTTATGACAACTCCTTCGATACGAAGTGCCCTGGTCTAACCCCCCAAAAAATAAATAAATAATAAATTGTGCCAACATCGTTCTTTACTTAGGCAGCACGATTGCCCTGCCTATGATTTGAATGATATGTCACTTGGGGTAATTACTATTATTACCCCAGGTAGACCCCGATGGCGCGCCGCCGTTTCTTCTGAATATCAACTATTTGCCGCCGAAAAGAAAACTGGCACGACCTCGGGGTCTACCTGGTACGAAAAGGTACATTTGGAAATGTTTTGGTAAAATATAAATTTTCCTGTATATTGCGGTTTTATTTGCTCCTTTCCTACTCGGATACTCTGAGACTAGGAGACTCTGAGACTAGGAGACTCTGAGACTCGGAGACTCTGTTCAAGTTTTAGTCTACCAAAAATTGTCTTATTCTTAAGGCAAATTTTCACCCTGCTATTCCGATGGTAGAAATTATGCTCTTGCGGTAGAATCTAAGTCGGAAAACTAGTTTACTTCAAACTGTTGGCAACGCTTGCTAGTAGTGTTTAGTATGGTAATTTTCAATGCTAATTTTAATTTTTTTTTTGTCTGTTTTTACTTAGTTTAATTAATGTAATATTCGGGAAAGACAGAAAATGAGGTTTTTTTTTGCTTTCACGGGGAGCTTTGTTTCAGCTTTATACTGTACTTTCATGATAAACTGGATACTTAATGACGTTAGTTTCTTTGCGTAACATCAATCCAGGGACGTACGCGGTGGAAGGGGGGCTTAGCATCCCCTGATTTCTGAATTATCCCTAAATTCAAATGACAAAGAAATTTATTTTTTACTATTTCTCCAAAAATTGTGAGTGCGCATCTCCATCAATCATCGCAATTTTTAGCCACTGATGTTACTTCAAGTACCGTATATGTTAGAAAGTGAAGCCCAAAAACTGTGCCTTTGGAAATAACATGACCCCCCCACAGTCCCTGGGGAAAGGCCTTTAAATTATTAAGTTTGTCCATTGTTTACGCATAGTATTTGTTATAGGGAGGTTTACATACATTTTTCGGAAGGGAGGGAGGGGTCTGTGAAGTTTCATTTGAAAAAACTTGTTTTGTTTTTTTAAAGTTAATAACAGTCAGATACGAATTCGCCCTAAACGAGTTCAGAGCTACTAGGGGAGTAGTTCCGATAATACCCCCATTTCGTCACCATCATCATAACTTAGAAAATACTTGTAAGATTTAATACTCTAACCGGTAAATGATAAATTTTCATTTAATTGATTTTTTTTTTCAAAATCAATTGATTAGTTTTTAATAACTTATTTAATTAATGGATCGTTCCTGTTTTAAACGCAAGTTCGTCTTTGATCAAATTAATACATTATAAAAGTAGTAAAGCCTGTAATGATGATGGGGGAAAGGGATACTCGAAGGGGAGTTAATCCATATGGCAGCGCTAAACTAAACAGATTAAGATCCATTAGAGACATCCTTCTCACTTTCCTAATCATCAAACAGTTCGTGGTAACGAACTGTAAGTAAGGAGGGATGCATCTGAATAATAATTGAAACTCTAAGAAACAGTCTTGATAACGATGGATACATCAAAAGAATCGATGTTACCCATCAAAGTTACGAGCCCTTTTTTTAAAGGGCTTTATTCCCCAATTTTAAAAAAAGGAAGGAAAACCCCCAAAACATAAAGTGATCTTAACGAAAATCACACCATCAGATTTAGCATATCAGAGAACCTTTCTGTAGAGGTCTCAAGACCCTACATACAAACATGTGGAATTTTGCAATTTTTTGCAGAAGAAATATCACGGATGCGCATTAAGTTTGTTTTTCCCAGGGATAATCGTATCAAAAAGCGATCTTCGAAGATCACGAAGAGCTCATTTGATTGAAAATCGAAATTTCTAGCGTCCTTTGTAAGTGACCAAAAATATTGGAGAGCAGCTTACCCCCTCCCACGCCTTTTTTCCCAAGGTCGTCCGATCAAAATTTTGAGATAGCCATTTTGTTTAGCATAATAAAAAGATCTAATAACTATGCCTTTGAGGATGACTTGACCCCCACTACCCCAAGGAAGGGCTCCAATTGCAGCCCTTCCTTCCTGTATGAGTATGTCTGTATGAGTATGAAGGAAGGCAGTGCAGGAAGATTCCTTCATTGCCCATTCGGATTATAATCCGAAGGAAGATTCGGATTATAGTTATAATTTTGTGTTGATATGTTGATAGTTGGAAGGTGTGGTAACCCGATGGATATGTGTTATGTAGAGTATTCTAGGAGTAGCCATACAAGCCCGGAATACTGGGCTTCGTGCTGTCTTTTGTATATATTAGTTATGTAATAAAGATCTCCATTTATTAAAAAAAAAAAAAAATTGCCCATTGGTCAAACAGTTTGTGGTAACGAACTGTAAGTAAGAAGCAAGCCGGCTCAATAGTAACCAAAACTCTAAGAAACGGAATTTTGATACCAATAGATAAATCAAAAGAATTGGCCTTTTATGCTGGTTTCAAATATATAAATTTCACTAAGTTTAGTCCTACCCGTCAAAGGGAACGAACCAGAGAAAATTTTCCTGATTTTCGAGAAAAGGGTGAAATACCACCTAAAAGTCCAATGATCTTAATGAAAATCACACCATCAGATTCAGCGTATCAGAGAACCCTACTGAATAGGTTTCAAGCTCCTATCTGCAAAAACGTGGAATTTTGTATTTTTTGCCAGAAGAAAGAGCACGGGTGCGTATTTATTTGTTTATTTTTTTCCCAGAGGTGATCGTATCAATCCAGTGGTCCGAGAATATCGGAAGAGGGCTCATTCAAACAGAAATTAAAAATTCTAATGCCCTTTTTAAGTGACCAAAAAAATTGGAGGGCAACTAGGCCCCCACCCCTTTTTTTGCCAAAATCGTCCGATAAAAATTTTGAAATAGCTATTTTGTTCATGATAATGAAAGGCCCAATAACTATGCCTTTGGGTATAGCATGACCAACCCAATAGGTCCAGGCCAAAGGTCTTTAAGTTATAAAATTTGCCCATTGTTTACGCATAGTATTCGTTATTGGGATGTATGCATACATTTTCGGATAGGGGAGGGGCACATATTCTGCTGTTTTTTTATTCACGGGGGAATATTCCATGGGGAGGGAAGTTTCCAGGGAGTGAACTTGTCAGGGGAAATTATACACTGTAGGATTTTGCCAGAATTCTTTTACAAAATTCTTTTTATCTGTCTTGCTTTCTCTTTTCCGTCACAATTTTACGCGCAGAATGGTTAAGAGTAATTGTCTGGGGTAAATTTTCACCGGGATTGAATTGTATAGAGGATATTTCCGTGGGGAGGGGGTCTTTCCGTGGAGGTGGGGCCAGATTTCCTGGCACTAATGGAAAAACTACCAGAAATTAAATAAAAAAAAACAAGTTTTTTCAACTGAAAGTAAAGAGCAACATTAAAAGTTAAAACGAACAGAAATTATTACGCATATGAAGGGGGTTGCCTCCTCCTCAACACCTCGTTCTTTACGCTAAAGTTTCAAATTTTGTCCCAATTCTTTAAGAATAATTCCTGAAACACAGGGACCGTTAAATTAGAACAATAAAACGCTTTTTGTAAAAGTACTAAAACATTTTTAGTACTCAAAAGTACTAAAAAACTTTATGCTGTATAGGGAAGGGTTAAGTTGTTTTTTTTTAATGAAGATACAAAATATCGTATTTTCAGAATCTATGGGGGAGGTATTTTTTTTCAATTTTTCAGCCATAAGCCAAAAACAGGAGCATTTTTCAAAATTTAGAAGAGGGAGGGGAACTAACCCACCCCTCCATTGATCAGTATGCCTTACTCTTTCATGAAAACTAAAACTGAATTAGGAACTATTTAAAGTTACAAATCAAACAAAACGCAATTTAAATGGTTGTGCTATATATGTTCATTCAACTTCAGATCGCTAAAACATACCATTTGTTTAAAAGCGCTTTATAGTCACTTCCTAATGCCATTCCCTTACGTAAGTCACATAGCGTTATAGTTTGTGATTGGCCCATGTAAAATGATCAGCCAATCAGAAAAATTATTAAATTCTTGCAAAATTTATAGATATACTAAAATTTGCTCTACTTCGGAAAGTACTTGCTTCTCGTTCCGCCTTATGGTTAGGTTAATATAAGGTCTTAGATAAGATTAAAAAGCTTTAGGGAATTCAGTGTGAAGGGAAAAAGGAAACACCAAAATCCAATGTGAAGAACTCTTTAGGCTTAAAAAAATAGTCGAAAAGACAATCAACGGCAATCCTTGATGTGATCAAATTGTATAAACAAGTATTTAATTACATTAAATATTAATTATTTACTTATACTAATGATTCATGTTATTATTATATTAATTATTATACATTGATTCTATGATTATTTAATTACATCAATTTAATTACACTAAATTGTAAAAAGTAGTATTCCACTTGAAAATAAGGAACAACGTTAATAAAGACTCGAACAGGAAATGCCAGAAATAAGAAAGGAGTTATCAGCTCCCACTCTTCACACTAATGATAAACATACTCTTGAACAAAAACTGCCTTTTCAGAAATTGAGTTCCTCATATCACACTGCTTCAGAAAAAAATATGCTCATTTACGTATATTTCCACGCGACACGATACACATCCACGTCGTAGCTGAGCCCCAGTAAGACCTCGTCTAGGAAGCAGCGCATATAAGGAAGGACTGGTGGCTCTTTTTGGGCGCTCTGGGCGCTTTTTGGGCGCTCTGTGTGGCTCTGGCAGTGCAGGAGCAACTAAGTTCTAAGACAAGGTACTTCGCTACATTTATTACTTACAGTAATATTGATAACAGCGAAATTTTGAGCTGAAATGTTGTGAGAGGTGACAGGTAAACTCATTCAGTTCTAAGGTTCCACGAACTGTCGCAGCAACTCTGAAAAACGGTTAACCACTGCAGAGCAGCACAAGTGACAATGTCAATCAGACTGTACTTAAGCCCTAAAAAGGCACAAAAAAGTCGTAGTTACTAATCCCTATCAAGCTTAAGTAATACCCAATAACTCTTTTGGATGTGGAAGAAAGAAACGTGGCCCTACCCTCAAGGAGGTCCTATCAAGCCCTGATATCCTAGATCAGTGATTCTAAAAATGTGGTTCGTGTACCCCATGGGGATAAACAACAAACGACTGGCAGTTTTACTTATATTTTAGATATAGTTTACTTAGTACCGGTAACTGAAAAGAGGTACCTAAAATGTTTTGTGGGTAAAAATAGGTACAATGTCTAAATAAGTTTGAGAACCACTGCCCTAGACCATAACTCTAGCCGTTGGTCAGATTTTGTTGAATGAATTACGCCAATCAATCTAGTAATTATCCCACTGAAGAAAAAAAAAATTGAGACCATAGGCTCACCCTCCCCTCCCACAGACGAAGGATCTGGTTCAAACCAAACATAGGACCAACTCCAGACCCTATTTTTTTTTTTACTTTTTCAAGTTTGCTTGGGATCTGATGCCCCTATTTGGTAAATACAATTGTGGAACCACCTGCAACCAAGGAAAATCACAAGTCACTTCAATCTAATTTTATGCACATCTGGTGATTCAGTCTGGAAAATGATATGATGACAACAATGAACCAGTCAGTTCTACCTGGAAGCCCAGATCAACTACGTATCCCCCAAAGGATGGACTAGGACAATTATCCTTTTCTTAATATCTACCAAATTTGTATAGGACGGTATAATACGCAACCCCAAGAATGATTTGATCCCCAAAAATCTTAAAAAAAAAAATAAAAAAGTAAAGCCCAGTATATAGTCCTGACTAAATGCCTAGAAACAATCTGACGGGGTAGGCAGCAAAAGGAAAGCAGAAAAACAGGACGTGCCCCAATTAATCCAGGCTGAAACAGAACAAAAAATGATCCTATGACGCTTGAGGATTTCGTGGAAGATTACCAAAGAAGAAACAGAATCAGGCGCAGAAGAAGCAGAATCTTTAAAGGGCTCGGGATGATAGATGTTGGTTTCCTGTCACTTAACGTCGACACAGAATTTGTTGCGGTAGTAGTAATACAAAATCTAAACGGAAAGTTCGACAAAATTTAATAAATCATAAATAGTAACAACAAGAAAACGACTTAAAAATCACACATTCTAATAACTTAAATTTGACTTCCAATATGTTCAGCGTGCTCTTTCAGCTCTGTAAGATTGTCCACATGCTTTGAGATCGATTCATACTGATACCCGAATTGAGCAGATAGCAGCTGCATTTTTTGCAGGTTCTGTAAACAAAAGAATGCATGAAACGAAATAGCTAAAAAACCTAAAAAGGTATTACGAAATAAAAGGTCTTAAAAGTAGTTACAGTTGCATAAATCGATCCTTCCATGTCCAAAGAAGTAACCCCAAATGTCCACACCGTAACGTGATAAACATCAATATTAACATTTTAATTCCACTCTAATCAGTTATGGTTTTATATTCATAAAGATAAAAACAAAGAAATAAATGCAATATTACTAGATTTAAATCATATTTTTGAGGTGATCTGAAAGTGAGGTGAAGGCGAGTTGAACTGAAGTGAACGGTTTACTGGAATCCAGCTGGCATCAGTGGAACCACTTTGACACTTTTGTTCTTCCCTTGTAATTGTCTTTGTAACGGCACTTATGCTAACATGAGAGTCATTAGGTCGCTAAATGACATTACTGAGATCTAACAACAAGACATTTCAGCATTTTGTTCTTATTTTTAGTGTAAGGGAATTTTTCTCTTTTTCCACTTAATACGTTGCATAGTGACAAAAAGGCGCCATCCTCTTTTTCTTGTTCCCGACTGAATTTTCTAACCATAGGGCTTTCACGGGGGAAGCGGACTATGCTGTAGTGCTTAACCCTAGATAATTTGTACATAATAGAACATTCGATTGACTACATGCGTAATCCAGCCGTTCGAATGATTTAACAAGGAGATCGTCGGTATTAACAAGACATCCTATAAAAATTGATGGAGCTTACTTAATTCATTCTGGTGGAAGACGGAATTTTTAAGGCTTTTGTAAGAAAAAAAAAATCTACTCCAAAAATCAAAAGCTATTCCAAGATGCGTTCTCATTTCCCATGTATAGACTTAGTAATTAAAGACAGACTACAGATTTTAGCGCTATTTCTTCCAAGCCAACCAGTAAGGGTTTTCTAGTATCTTTACTAGCGTATAAGGGAGGAGTAAAACCGGTAGTTAATTGTTAGTTAACCGGTATCACTTATTCTAACCTCTAATGCTAGATTCGCGGTGGCCAGCAGATAAGAGTTTCTTAGCATCAGTCTAGATGTATACAGGAAAATTAAAACCGGGTGTCATATGTTAGTTATCCATTATCACCTAGTCCCACTTCTAAAGTTGAATACGTGGTGACCAACCGATAAGAGTTTTCTACTTTTTTTTGCTGGTGTATAAGGCAAAATTAAAACCGCTAGCCAATGGCCGTGTATCAAATATACCTTAGTCTAACCTCTCTTTCAGAAAACGCCGTGGCAAACCTGGATAATACACTGGGGAACATGGTAGAGGCAGAAATGAATATGTCAACATCATCTAGTGGCAGAGAAAAAGAGAACAAAAAAGCGAGAATTCGTGAGGAAGAAGAGAATGAAACGAGAATAGAATCGGATCCAAAATCTTACAAATTTAAATGTAAATGGACTGGAGCAAAGAATGAGACAGCAGCTTTTAAGAGACTTTCTGATGACAGAAAGTATAGAATTAGCTTTTATACAAGAAAGTGACACTAATAATTTAAAAAGCGTAGAACCCGAATACAAATTCATAACAAACACTTGTAATGGCCGCGGTAGTGTAGCAGCGATATATAAACTTCAGTTTCAGCCAGAAAATGTCAGAATCGACGAAGAAGGAAAAATTTATCAGTTGCGTGATAAATGGAAGAACATATCTCAATGTTTATGCGCCATCCGGATCAGTAGAGGTGACCCTAAAGCCCCTATTGCTCACCCCTGCTGCCACCTATAACTTTTTTTTAACAGAACACATGGATGGTTATGTGTGTCGGTCGATTTATTTGATGTTTTTCATGGATGTTTAATGGTTTTTGTCAGTGAGAATTTGAAAAACAGGAACTTTTTCACATTTATGGATGTCAACAGCAATTCATGTCTGTTATATGTTTTTCTCAGTGAGAATGAAAAAACAGGAATTTTCTCACTTGGAAAAACAGGAATTTTCTCACATGGAAAACTATAAACCACGTGGTCCTGTCACGAGTAGCACCTGTGAACTTGATTTACATAATCGCTATGGGAAATTATTGATTAACGAAGGGGAGAATTAAGAAACATTAAGGCTTCTTTAATCTTAGGTCTGAGGGATAAGCGTTCTTTAGGTCAGAGAGAAAAATTAATATTCTATTTTTAAATAGGGCTTCATTGATCTTTAGTGTCAGGAATTATAATTGACATCACATGTTATATTGGAATTATGCGGGAGTCTAAAGAGATAGAAATTCTATTTTTAGATACGGCTTCACGGAGCTTTAAGTCGGAGAGATAAATTGATATTCTAACGAAACCCTAATAGTTTAGCTAGGAAAATTTATGAGATGTAGAGATTAAAGTAGGAAAGGATTTCCTAGAAATTTGAAATGCGTTAGCACAGAGATGTCAAACAAAAGGAACACGCTGAAATTACGTTTAGGGATTATTTGTGCGAAACCGTTTTATCCATTTTATGGGATTATTTCGGTGAAACAGTTAGAGACATTTTGAAAGAAGATTTTAGGAAAGGTTTTAGAAGAGAATTTGAGGGTGAAACTCTGTGGTCGTTATAATACACAAGTTCCATTTGAACAGTGTTGTGAGGTCCTCTACCCCAACCCCAAAGGGTTCCGATCCCCCACCACAACCCCAAAGGAAGCCCCCGGTACTCAAAGGTCCCCCAAGCTCCCATAGAGCCCCAGCCACCCACACGCCCTCCTCAGACACTCAAAGGCCCTCCTCTGGTCCTCAAAGGGCCCCCCGGACCTCCAAAGAGCACCCCGGACCCCACAGGCCATCCCCCCGGTCCGCCAAGGTCCCCCGGGCGCCCAAAGAGCCCCCGGCGCCCCCCAACGCCCGCCTCAGACCCTCAAAGGCCATCCCCGGGCCCCCCAAAGGCCCATCGAGCTCCCAAAGGACCAACGGGGTCCCAAAGGCCCTACACCGGTCCCCAAATGTCCCCCAGGCCCCCAACTGTCCCCCCGGACCCCCAAAGGCCCTCCCCCGGCCCCAAAGGGCCAACCGGCTCCCAAAGGACCAATCAATCCTCAAGTGTCCCCCAGACTCCCAAAGCCCCCCCGTTGCCCCCAAGGCCCGCGCCCGGTCCCCAAAGGTCCCCCGGGCTAGAGACGCACCACCTGGATGCGCCGTGGGCCCGGAAAGTGACGCCGGCTGGGCCACAGGGATGCGCCACGGGTCAGAAAAGCGCCGCGGGGGATGTACCACAGGGAGGCACCACAGGAAAGTGCCGCAGGATGCGCCGCAGGGATGCGCCGCAAAAAAAAGTAAACTAAACATTAAAACTTTCGAACTGTTATCCCCCCCACGCCATCCTCAGACCCCCCCAGGCCATCCCCTGGGCCGCCCCGGGCCCGCGGGCCCCCCCCGGGGCCCCCCCCCCTCCCCCGGTCCCCCCCACCCCCTCCCTGCGCCCCCCAAAGAGTCTCCTCTCCATTTTTTTTTAATACTTTTTTATGACTTTATTATATCTTTTCTGAACAAGTTCCATTCATAATGTCATTCCTAAACCCATTTTCCAACCTCAAAGAGCCCCCTCCCCAATTCGTAAATACTTTCTTGAATTTTTTAACATGGTATTTTTTAACTTTTTTACGTATCTTAAAATGACATGAAATATGCTTACGGCTCTACCAATCATACTCTTTGCTTGTTCATGTACACGACGTGGCTTTCCCACAGGTACTCTATGGCAGGTTATCGACACTACCTAGTTTATTGCATGCATTAAATCAGTATTTTTTACGCAGTGGAAGGATAAACACACAATTCATATCTGTAAAAAAGTGAGGATGAATTCTTCGATGAACGTATGTGCACATGATACAATCATTGTCGTATTGAATACTGACAAGGAGAAATACCTGAACTATGAAACGAGTGCAAGCGGTAACACTATTGAAAATGTATGCATGCGTTGTCATGACAGCGAGAAGTTAGATTTCTTTGGAGTACCCAAGAATTTCAATCGTGTAAACGATGGATATTCAAGAGTATCATTACCAGAGAAATTAGTGCTCAAAGATAATGCAAACTTAAAAATAATTGTCGATGATCGGTGACAACTCCTTGCTAGGGTTTCTGGTAACACATTACCTGTTGATAAATCCTATCATCATCTTTCCGGTATTAGAATTTTAAAGAGAACAAGAAGGAGAAGACAAGCATACTCCTGCAATAATGTCATTAATCATATCTTGTCAATATGCCAAAACTGCCATCTATGTAAAAATAATGTGACAGTAGACTGTGAAATCACAGGCAGAATAAAAAGGACATTAGCAGACAATATCATCAATGAATATAAAGAAGAATTGACGGAAAGTGAAGCGCAAGTGTACTAATAATGTGTAATAATGTATTTAACGTATTTTTATATTAATATTCTACATCACATTATTTTATTAAAAATATTTTATGCATTATTTTGTTAAGTGTTCATTATTTTAGGGTATGCTAGAACGTCAAACGTTCAGAATATCTATTAAAAAGGTCAGAGATGAAAGAAAAAGAATTTTTAGAGATAAAGATACTACTAGCAGGCTCAATGTTTCATAGAAGACAGAAAAGTTCAAGATCTCTTCCGAATTTTACCAAAGAAAACAATTCTCTTCTAATTTCACCAGAGAAAATAAAATTCTTCCACTTCAGTTTTAAGTTCACCGAGACATAAAAAATTTAAAGTTCACTTCTAAATTTTTCTCTAGAAGATAGAAAAGTTATGCTATGATTATGATTATTTTCCATGAAGATAAAAAGTTTCACTATAATTCTAAATTTTCTTAAATTCAATTCCGACCTTTCTTAAAGAGTCAAATTTAAAGTTCTGTTCCAAATATTTTCCCGGAAGACGAAAAGTTCAATTTCGATTCTGAAATTTTCTCAATGAAAATGAAATAAGCTATTGATCATTTCTATTTTCCCAAAATAATATAAAAATTTTCCACTTCAGTTCAGATTTTTCTCAAACAGATGAAAAAATTTAAAATACTGTTCCAAATTTTTCATAGAAGATAGAAAAGTTCAAGTTCTCTTCTGAATTTTATCAATAAAAATGAAATAAGTTACTGATCAATTCTAATTTCACCAGAGAAAATAAAAAGCTTCCACGTCAGTTTTAAGTTCACCAAGACATAAAAAATTTTAAGTTCACTTCTAAATTTTTCCGTAGAAGATAGGAAAAGTTATCCTATGATTGTGTTTATTTTCCATGAAGATAAAAAGTTTCACTTTAATTCCAAATTTTCTTAGATTCAATTCCAACCTTTCTCAAAGAGTCAAATTTAAAGTTCTGTTCTAAATATTTCCCCGGGAGAAGAAAAGTTCAACTTCGATTCTGAATTTTCTCAATGAAAATGAAATAAGTTATTGATCATTTCTATTTTCCCAAAATAAATGTAAAAATTTTCCACTTCAGTTCAGATTTTTCTCAAACAGATGAAAAAATTTAAAATACTGTTCCAAATTTTTCA